>NC_056510.1:16909088-16917219 GCF_014905685.2 Nematolebias whitei
AATAGATAGATGAATAGATAGATAGATAGATAGATAGATAGATAGATAGATAGATAGATAGATAGATAGATAGATAGATAGATAGATAGATAGATAGATACATGTATGCATGTATATGTTTATGTATATATTTGTGTGTATGTATGCATGCATGCATGTATTTATGTATATGTATGTATGTATGTATGTATGTATGTATGTATGTATGTATGTATGTATGTATGCATGTATGTATGTATGTATGCATGTATGAATGTATGCAAGCATGAATGAAACAAATAAGAGGTAAACATGAGTTGATAAGTTGTAAGGGCAAATCAGATTTTTTTTTTTTTTTTTTTTTTTTTTTTGTATTGCCTAACCAGACAGTTATTCAAATATATACAAAAGCAAAATATAAAGAACAATGAATAGGAACAAATGAAACATCTGCGAGGTGTCTCCAGTACCACAAGTGAAAGATGTAAACAAAGACAACAGCTGCCTTTTGAATGTTAGTGGACAACAAACAAAAAGGAAACATCACTGATTTCATCTTAGAGCATTCAGGACTGTTGATGATTTTAGAAAACCTTTACACAACTAAAAATGCCTGATATTTTATGTGAAATAATAATAATAATAATGTAAAAACAAGAAATTCATAAACCATTAGAATAAAGCCACTATGGAGTCTTGTGTTGTTCCATGAATGTTCTTAGAATAGGCTGCATTGTTTTCTGTTGTACCTGCAACAATAATGCTAATGAAAAAAAAAGTTGCCTTGAATGATACATAAAGTGCATAACCAACTGTGTGAAGCCTAGTCTTAATTCATTTCACAGGGTCAAAAGAACACAACTGGCCTTTTTAAATCAGATTGTATTATCCTTCAGCATACTTGAGTGGGAATGTCCTAGTTGCCCTTTAAGTTTTATTTAATATTTAGAGGCTGTTTGAGGTGATTTGGAATACCTGCTACAGTTTTAATAAGTGCCTTTACAGTAGTCCTACTAGGTAAGCACACTTTGTTAACTTATCTTTTTGCTCACACTTGTCCCTTTTCTTGGTCTTTATTGTAAAAGGTCATGCATGAAGGTGGTGACATATAGCGACGCAGAGAGCAAGATTCAGACAAGAAAGAAAAGCAGCAGACATTAGTGTGTACTTGCTTGTTCATGAGATGGAGTCAAAGTGGAATAGAAAAAAAAAGCAGCCCTATTCTAGCAGGATGTGCCCAAAAACCATTATAGATTAAAGCTAATATGGCAACATCTAAGCGCTAGTTCTAGTAAATCTTGATATTGTATAGTCTTGGTAAAAGAAACATAACACACTCAAAAAAAAAAAAAAAGAGAAATAAAAACTAACCATTATAAGCAAATTGGACAGCATGATTACATACCATGCTACAATTTTTTTTTTTTTTTTTGTCTAAAGTAAATCTCAAAGTGAACTAGATAAAACAAAGTATTTTTTTAAGCCATTAAACATAAATTGAGGTACAGTGAAAATAAAGTATTATGTCCAAACACAAAATATTGAACCCAATTCCACACAAAGCACCATACTGCAGGCAGATGTTGAGGTCATTAAAAGGGAAACCTTTCTAGCTTTTTTTTTTTTTTTTTTTAACTGATGGATACAATGTTATAGTTAAAAAAATGCATACAAATTCTAATGCTGTGCTAAAAGTGAAGGCAACATAACATTTGTCGTCAGAATGTGATAATGTGATGTTTTACAGGCTCAAAGAGGGAATTGAACAAAACAAGTCTGATCTTGTCCTGAGCCTGGTTCTGCTGGAGGTTTCTTCCATTTAAAAGGGAGTTTTTCCTTCCCACTGTTGCCACTGTGCTTGCTCAGGATGAGAGACTGCAACAAAGCCAATATTCAACTTGTCTGCTGGGTTCCTTAGATAGAGAACTTTACTAATTGGCTTTTTTATGTATGTGAATGTTTCTGTAAAGTGCCCTGAGACAACTTTGTTGTGATTTGGTGATATATATATATATATATATATATATATATATATACATAAATTGAATTGGATTTAATTTAATTTTGCTTGTTTGGATTGGGTTATTGAAAAAAATAATAATAATATATAAAAAAATAAATAAAGGTCCCTGCCATAGTTAGTTTTAAATCACAGTTTTTAAAGGAACAAGTAGTCAACAGATGTGTCTACTTGTATCACTTTCTACTGTGCTTTTACTTCATAATCTATAAATTTACCTTGTAATGAAAGACAAATAGATGCTGAAATTTGAGTAGTCTTTGTAGAAGCCAAAAGAAAGTTTGTTTTTAATTATATATGTCTGTATAAATTAGAAAAAAAAATAGCAGGTGTACAATTTAAAACATGAATTGCATTAGGAAAAGCAGTGTTTTTTATTTTTATTTTAATTTTTTTGATTTAGTGAAACTGTTTCACAGAATTAAATTAGCCTTGCAAAAATAAAGATGTGCTGATAAGGTACTTATGTCATGTTTGCATGAATTCACTGTTATTGTGATATTTGTCACCAACAAAAGCTTAAAAAGCATAAGCAGAACAATGTCATTGTTTAATAAAACGAACAAAAGTAAATCCAAAGCAGTCTGACAGCTGCTCTGTTACTGGATCAGTAATAGTTTTAAAACGAAAAAGGAACTTGTTGTCTTTAAAATATTTAAATAAGTACAAAAATGTGTCTTTGGCCCATACCTTCATATGATTGTTCAACAATTCCAGTTTACAAGTAGCTTAAAATAAGTATTTGATTGTGCTACACTTGTCTACAGTGTCATTCAGCTATGCAGTTTCAGAAGGGCAAGGAGGAACAGCAGACTTTTTCTCCTTTCATTTCTGAAGCCTCTTCTTTATCATGATCCATCCTCTTAATGGAAAGTGTGCTCACCTCGAACTATGTGTGAGGAGAACTCGTAGCGATCTTTGCTTCGATGACCGCAAATGTTGCACTCAAGCGCATCTCTATATCCATGACAACCCATGTGAATGGTGTACATGACATGGTCCAGGAAAAGCACTCGACAATGCTCACATTGAAAGGCCCGTAACTCATGGCCCTCTCGTCCAAACACCCGCACGCCTTCTTGGTTCACAGGCCTCTCGGGGGCGACTTTCGTTGTCCCTGCGCCTGTCCCACTAATGGGTGACGGGACAATAACTCGCTCACCCAAACTGACTACGACAGGACTGGATCGAGATCTGAGGCCTGAAGGGGCATTGCTGCCATGATAGCCATGCCTGTCCTGAGGGCTACTACGAGCTGAGTCAGCAGAGTCAACTCCACTGTTACTAGGCGATGCTGCTTGTCCGGACAGGAGCGGGATGTTGTGCTTAGTTAAGGCAGTGGGGCCATTTAAGGTGGGATGGCTGGGGAACTCATGGTGCTGGGGTGGCTGAGGATGGAGTGTGTCACAGTTTCCTGGACGGTCTGTTTGCTGGCTCAGTGGCAGGACAGGATGAAAAAGGGGGTTGACCATTGGCACCACCTCACCAATAGATAACGAAGGACCAGGATGGTGGAGCATAGGTCGAAGGGTGTCTGATCCCAAATATGCCATGGCGTTGTTGATGGTCTGGTCCATCATGTGTGCCGGTATCAGCTCAGGACGGTTTTCATACTTTGGGTGCATCCCATAGCCTAAGTCAGGATAGCTGTAGCGAATCATCTTGTCTCCTATGAATAAGAGTTGCACGAAAATTAAACAGAATTAGATTTCTTATGCATGTTGCAAATTTTGGAAATATGAATAAAACAAATAAAACTCATATTGGCACCTGCAATTAATATAATATAAATAAATAAATAAATAAATATATATATATATATATATATATATATATATATATATATATATATATATATATATACACACACACACAAGTATCACTTTGACTTTCCCTTCAAGCCTATCAGACTTTTTGTGCAGACTTTTCTGATCGTGTTTGCCACATTTTGCACAATATGTTCAAGTCTAATGGGGCGGAAAGCCCCATCCATCTACTATTGCACTGTTTAACCCCTCCAGATCAGGGATGCGGTAAGCTGTTTCTTCTTGATAAGAGCAATGGCAAAGTTACAGGTGTACCTAACCACAGAGAGAAAAACATTTCCTTGCCTTTGAGTCCTCTGCTTGCTCTAGCTTGCTCAATCTCTTCTTCTAATAGAGTGGCAAATAAGAAAAAGGAAACAAAACTGAAAAATGTCTCATAAATAGGTCATGGTTGATGTATAATATAATGATATGATTCAACACCGTTAAGACATTAACCAGTTGTAAACAAAAAGTGACAATAGTTTTAAATATTAACTTTTGATAAGAATTAAATATTGTATTTTTAAAAATGATTCCGGAACAAAATGTGAAATGTTATCAAAACTTATTTTGTTTAATTGTCTTAAAGTAACTAATAAAAATTGAACTGCTACATAGTCACATAATAAGTAAGGAAAGGTTTATAAAAAGTCACATTTAGGACTATTGTTCAAGAATTCAATGTAAAACCTAAACGAATGAAGACTTTATAAATGTCTTTTATTTGGTCTCTCTTTACGTACTCTCGGTCAGTTAGGCTGATGATTGTTTGGCTGAATCTGAAATACTCACCCACAAATTTCTGAGGTGTAGTGCTCTTCCTCTTGCCTACATTGGTGGGTAGCCTTTCAATGACAGGTGCCCTATCAAACGTAGCCAAAGAGCCAGGTTCTGCCATGGCCCTGGTCTCCTTTATGACCTCACCTTCAAAATTTGAGACATAAATAATACAAATACATAAAGAGATGTACCTAAAATAAACTGAGGTTCATGAAACAGTCTTTGTGACAATTAACAAAAGGTAAACAATTAGGTTTTTAGCTTTAAGAGCAATTGAGTTTTATCTCTCTTTCTATGTTGTTGTGTTTTTTTCTGCTAACTTCAACAATGGCCACCACAGTGAGTGAACTTGCAAGATGGATTTAACAAATGTTTCCCCTTCCAGACCCAACATGTGCTCAAACCTGCAGCCTCAAGATTACAAGACCGCAGCAGTGACCACCGAGCTACCACTGCCACATCACTGGCGTTAACATGCATTACCTTAACTCCACTGAGATGTGGTTCATGTCATTTATTTTGAAATTGTGATCGCATTTTATACAAAAAAAAAAAAAAAATCTGTTGTCAAATAAAATACTAATAAAAATCGAGGGGAAAAAAATGCATGCGAAAGTGATCCTAATTGCATTTGGGTTCCAGTGATGGCAGCTACGACAATAACAACAACAACAACAACAACAATAACAACAACAACAACAATCTAATTTATTAGATAACAGTTATGTATTTGCTGTATTGTATTTGTTTTAATTGAATTATTAGGTAAACTGAGTATGTGTTTGTACAAATGTCAGTCCTTTGTGTAATTCATAACACATCTAGCATTTACCTGCAGTGTGTTTTGGTTTAAACTGTTACTGATCATGGCTCCTAGGGTAGTGCACTCATTCACCTGCGTATGATCCAGTGTTGGAGGTAGGATCCAAGCAGATTCCCTGCAGGTAACTGTGGCAACGCTCTTTGTGTTCCTCTAGCGACGTCCTCTGCTTGTAACTCCGTCCACAGTAGTTGCATTTGTATGGCTTGCCGACTAAAACGATACATATTCAATGGAGAAAGTATTCATTTTAGTCATTGCTCTACAGTGGGTAGTGGTTTAGTACCGCGGTATTTAGGCCATGCGTAGTAGTAAAAAGTTATTAAGAGCTGGTTGTACAAAAGCAAAACTAGGCTTATGAGATCACGGAGGTTCCACTACTAGAGTAAGAATTCCACACGACTGCTGCTAGACTGAAACACACTGTGGGCGACAGATAGTTGTGCCACGAAGTCTGTATTTCAAAACTCTTTTGCTATGTGAACCAAAGCAAACTCCCACCACGGTAGCACAGCATGAGTAAATAATGGAGTTGATCAAGCATCCCTTGATGATGGTAGGAAACTAACTCCAAGTTAAACTGCTATGGAGGTGGAGTGTGATTCATTGTGTCATTTTTCTTTATCTCAATTCATTCCTGCCAAGACAAGTGGAAAGATCAAGATGCATTCTAGTTTTATTCTTCTTTCCAACTTAAACATTCAACCCATGTATCCTTCCACCTGCCCAATGTATTTTGATGCAAATGTGTTTAGTTGACATTTAAACAAAAGCTGTCTGCATAATGAAACAAAAGGAAAATGGAAGTATTTTACAAACATGATAAGTGCACTATATAAGTCACTGTTCTACAAAGGCATTGACTGCTGAGACATAGGTTCTGTGTCCTGTATTAGTGTACTCTAAACTAATGTAATGACTCATAAAGAGGATCAGTGAGTAAACTGGAGGGTGCATAAGCATACTGCTAAGAACTAAACACCGTCACTGGAACTGCAATGCACGGCGTTCACTATAGTAGTGACTACTATTACTACTAGAAAATGATGTACATGTGATCTGGCACTGTGGGAACAGAGAAACAAGCACGTTTCAGTCTGAGCCATTGAGGCTATGACATCCATGCACTTATAAACACATACAGTTGGAGGTAGATGACAAATCATTCATTGATATAAACACTGTTTGTTTGACCGAAAAATATTGTTTTTTTGTTGTTGTTTTTTAAACACATGCAATTTAAATAATATTGATCATCATTGTAATTATCATAAAATTACAAGGAAAGTGAAAAATAACTAAATATTATTCTAACAGTAAATGTCCCATTGTTTTTTGGGGTTTTTTTTTATGATGACTTTGAACTAAAAAAACACTTGTTAAAACATGAAGACCAGTCATGGTCGACATTAAATCAACTTTTCATTTTATATATTTATTTTTTTCCCCATTCTTTCTTTTATAGTACAAAGTATATGAATAACACTGTAGAGGCAGAGCAAAATGACAATGTTCCATATTACTGTTTAAATGTATGTAAGTGACTATAAAGGGTCATTGCAGCAATATACTCTGAATAACAGAGTCACTTCTTAATAAAACGTTATATGGATTTGTTTTTTCTTCACTTTTTTTCACTCTGCTCATCAGTCATAAAAGACTCACAGAGTAAAGTAGGTAAAAACTAATCCCCTTGTTCTAAATGACTCACATTTGCTTGCTCCCTCACATGCACAAACAAAACTTCATTACTTTTTTCATATTTATGTGACCGCCCACACACAACCTTGTGCAGATGTTGGATAGACCGGAAGAATCCACCTTTCAGCTGCTATTCTTTATGCAAATTTAACACTCGCTGAACTCAGACTCACTTGACTGATGGCATTTGGCTAATAAATGAGAGATTGCGTGCATTCAGTGACTAATAAAATCTGCTTTCCTCTCAACTTAAATGTTTTTATATTTGAGTGTATGTTGTTGTTTTAACAATCATCTTTGCCTGGGTGAAAAAAAAAAAAAAAAGTTGCACACAGTTAAGCATTGTCTTTGTCTTCCTTACAGTCTATCACTATCAAATTTGAATCTGACTTTTCTTTCTTGTGTGTTTATTAGGCTGAGCAGCGGACCAGGACTGCCATCTTTGCAGCACTCTAAGAATGAGCACTAGACAGATATATCAAGTGGTAATCACTGTGAAAACAAACAAGCAAACATATTAGAACATACCTAAACTCAAATGTTTCCTTCATTAAAAAAAAAAAAAAAATCATGTAACCTCTTGGGGGCATCAAATGCAAAGAGACAGCATTGTCTGATCTTGATTTCAAAGGCCCGACAGAGGGGAGAGCACATCCTCTGATAAAAAACAGTCAGTTACAGTTGAGAGAGACAGCCAGCACTCCATATGTTTCTCAACCGAAAGTTTCCTCCATCGCAAGACAAGCAGCTAAGCAGCATACCTTTGGAACCTAACCACAAGGAGTTCACAATGATGTCTATACCATGCACTTTAAACACTAAAACTTTCCAAAACCCTGTCTCTTCAACATGCAGGTGTCTCTGAGTCAAACTGGTGGGTCGGGAAAATATTTAGGAGGTAATAAGAACACCTTAAGGGTTTGTGTGTGTGTGTGTGTGTGTGTGTGTGTGAGTGTTAGCTTGTTTGTCTGTTTTTAAAAACAAAACAAAAAACAAATGAAAACACACACAGCCATATATATA
>NC_056510.1:16917319-16919332 GCF_014905685.2 Nematolebias whitei
TTTTTTTTTTTTTTTTTCACTTAATCTTTTTTTCCAGGTCTCTCTTGTAAAAGAGTCCTCATAGCTCAATGGGACTAACCTGTTTAAATAAAGGTTGAATGAATATATGTACCTGTATATAGTTTTGTGTCTACAAGAACATCGGTCTTTTACTAATGTGTGTTGTTTTAGTAAAAGACTAATGTTCCTGTAGACACAAAACAATTAAGGGAAGTATGTACGTGTAACACCAACCTAATTTTGGGAAAAAAATAGCATGCATGTCTCTGTCTAAATATAAAATTACAACTTCTCCTTTTGTTTTTTTATCTGTGAACCACTTTTTTGTGGTACAGCAAAGTCCGTTTAGGGAAGCAGAGGTGAATGAGTTAAAAAAAAAAACAGTAGAGAAAAGCCTGAAAAAGATACTTACCAGAATGAGTGCGCAAATGACCAGTAAGGGCATCACGTCGCCGACAAGCGTAGCTGCAGAAGGGGCATTTGAAGGGTTTTTCACCAGTGTGCAACTTAATGTGTCGCAGCAGGTTTCCTTTTTGGGTGAACGACACACCACACTGGTTACACTGAAATGGCCTTTCACCTGAGAGAAGAAAGAACCAGAAGTTACTACAAGACTCACAGTGAATGATTGTTATTAGAGAGTTAACAAACCTGACAACTTTTATTTATTTATTTTTTATATATATAATTAAAAGCAAATAAAGTTTGTCTCGTGGTATACCTATGATAAACGTAAAATATGGGACTTTTTCAGTATAAAACAGCACGTATATATGTCATTTGTTAAGTAGTTTGAACTCAACAGATGCAAAGGCCACAAGGATAGCATTTTTTTTTGAAAATGTAAGAAATTGAAATAAATAGGAATAAATACAACATCATATGGTGTTGAACTGTATAACAGTAAAGATGCATGTCATTAATTACAGTGATGTGTTGTTTTTGTAAAATTACACTTGTAAAAGTGGCCTAAAATCAGATCTGACACTGGCCTGCTGAAACACCATCAATCCCAGAGGAAAGAAAAGTGTATTTTCAATGATAACAAACAGTTTCTAAAGTTCCAATAAACAGATATACATCAACTTAATTCATCTAATAATCCACCCCACATACACTCATAGACACAGAGAGACACACACCATGTGCACTCATGTGTTAATACAAAACAGAAGACATTGCTTGCTTTTTTCTGATAAAATCATTGATGGTATTTCTCATCTTTGCCACGTGGAATGTTTTTCACAAAATATAAATAAGATGTAGTTACATTTTAGAGAACATGTCTACAGTATTCCCATCAATGTAATAGGCATGTGTCCAGTGAACTCAGTGGTGTTTCTGCACAAAGCTGAACTGTTCAGAGTGACAAGTGTTTTCTATGACTCTCCCAAGCCCAAGTGGCCATCACAATTATTGTTTGCCATCTTTTGAGGCTTCAACATAATCCAAGAGAAAGGTTTAGCTTTTAAACACTGGGAGTTCTGCATTCTCACTGAATCTTTACAATATGCGAAGAACAACCCATGACCCATGTTATTTCCTTTTTCCATGTGCATTTAACTTTTCTGCCAAGTCCTAACAGGTCCATTGGTCTGTGAGTCAAGGAGTTTTCAATTGCCATTTTCTTTGAATAATCCAAATATGTCTACTTTTTTTCCTTTTAACTATAAATTTAAGAGTCTTTGTGACTTTTGCTTTCATAGTTTTGTCTGAAATAAAATAAAAAAATTATGTAAAATGGCAGATGAATACATTCGGTGAATACATTTTGTTTTTAGAAATGTCAGCTTAGATGTTGGCCTGTGATTAACAAGCTGATTTATCAAGATATGCTGAATTTAAGTACGTTTTAAATACGATGGAGCATGCTTATTATCAAAACTGCTATTAATAACCAGCAGAAATGATGGTCAAAGAAAAATAAACAATGGAAAAGATCTTAAGAGTACCTTAAAAAAGTTTGGTTTTGTTGGGTTCAAATACTAATAATTTAAGTAAAAATCACAAACA
>NC_056510.1:16919432-16920673 GCF_014905685.2 Nematolebias whitei
ATATATATATATATGCAACTGTTACAATGTTGTATATGCATATGGTTTATTTTTATGTATGCCACTACCTTGTGTTTTAATGACATAGCTTTTTAATCTCCAGCCAAAAGGAAAACTAGAAATCTGACCTTGATGGTGAGACAACAAAGGAGTTGTGGCGTCGGTTGAAACAGGTTACGGGAGATTCCAAGGATATTTTTTTCCTTGATAATCATTTCAAGAGTAACTTGGTCTTAAAAAAAAATAGTTAAAAAAAAAAATCTCCACCCAACGTCAAGGAAAAAAAAAAGAAAGAAAGAACAAAGTGTCTGACTCGTCTTTTTGCCATGGATAGGAAAAAAAAGAAAAGAAAACCGATGGTGTCTGAAGAAGTTTATAAAACTGTTTGAAACCTACTGCGTAATTTCTTTACACACTTTTAACCGTGTTTTGAAGGACATGATCCTTACCATTTGATTGTCGATTTCCAGTGTCTGATGGTGCGTTCGGCCCTGACAGGCCGTCCTGTGTGTCGCTTGGGCTGCCAACCATCGATTCTTCCGGTGCGACTCCTTCATCTCCTGTTTGACCCATTTCTTCAGCTGCCGGGCTGCTGTTGTCAGCGTCATCCATTATTTCTTCTTGCTTTATTGTCAGTTCTGTGAAATTCAGTAAACAAAAAAAATATATTTATTTTCATTCAATCTTTATTTATACAGGTTAATCCCATTGAGCCTCGGGGACTTGTTTACTTTGTACAAGAGAGACCTGGATGCTTTATTGCCATAAAGCAGTCAGCATAGAAATCAGTGACCAGTTATCCAAAATTAGACCTGGCATTGGCACAATTAATCATTGCAGATGTATTATCAACTGATATGAACTTAACAAAGCTTTTGGTTATTCCATGTGGATAAGTGTCCATTGTAATAGTGAACAAGGGTATTCAGATGTTAGACAATTTGTGTTAGTTCTGAAACAAGCTGGTGAGTTTTTTTGCAAAGCATTGCATTAATAATTATTGTAGGGGCTTGATTTGGAAATGGCTAATTAAAGCTATAATAAATAAGCTAAGTGGCAGAATGAAATTGGATTGAAGCATTGACTTGAAGACATTATAAGAGATGGCATGACAAAACAAACACCAAAAAAAAAAAAAGAAACAAGACCGTCTGGTTTTGAGTTGTCCCTGGGGAGAAAAAGGAGTGTCAGAGGCCCATTGCTGGCTGGCTGGCTGCTGACTAGCAATGGGAGATTCACTG
>NC_056510.1:16925673-16929988 GCF_014905685.2 Nematolebias whitei
ATGTCTGAAATAGGTTATGAACCTTGACAGAAACTAAATATGTCAAGTTTTATTCTCTATGCCCATTTCAGTCCTTGACAACCTCTCCTGTATTGTTCCAGTGTAGTATAGCAGCCTCACTGAGTGGGGCTTACTGGGAGACACTGTCCATGATACAATCCCTGGGCTCGGGTTGCACAGGTCGGGGTTGGAGGAAATCTCAGGTGACCAACCCTGGCTATCCCTTGGCCATGCTGTCCTGGACACGGGAGTGGCCCAGATTTGTCAAGAAGGATTTTCCATTAGCCTACTGTAACAGATGCTGACAGATGCTAAGCAGCACCATGCCTTTGCAGGCTCAAGCTCAAAGTGACACAGGCACAGAAAAATATGGATCTTTCATTATGGATTTAAAACAGCATTATTACATGCATTACCCCCTTCCCCCCCCCCCCCCCCCCCCATGCCTTTGCTATAACATCGTTATTGGCAATTACTAGACAAAAGTCATGGCAGACAGTCAGATAAACCAGCACAACTCATTTAAATTCCCTATATAGAGGTATACTGTTTAGTTAGTTGCTATATTATAAATAGGATTTGAACCATCATGGTTTAGCATTCATAAATGGAACAAATGCTTTGCGTTAGTGTCCTGCGTTTGCTGAGTCAAACCTATATGAACAGCAAAACCAAAACTTCAATCTGATATGACTTGCCGGGAAAATCTTAATTTGAGTAACACAGTGAATTTGGATGATTTAATGTGCTGTCAAATATAAATGAACAATTGTGTATGCATGAATTGTGTAGGTGTCATTATTGCTGACTTCACTGCTGACAGTCAGTTCACTTATTGCATACATCCATCTATCTCTTATCTTTAACCGCTTCTTCCTTTTCTGGTCACTGGGGTCACTGGTGCCCATAACCAGCTATCACTCTGCAAGAGGCGGGTTACACCTGGACAGGTTGCAAGTCCATCACAGCCACTTTAAACAACTTAAGTGCAATTATATGCTCAAATATTTCACAAGTGCAGGGGCTTTTTTTTGTGTTTTTTTTTTTTTTTTTTTACAATGCCATTAAAATAATGTGCAGAAAATGGCTCAAAACCACTAATTGTGTGACTATTTCTCTGTTTTGTCAAATACATTAATTCTCCTTTTTGATACATACAACATTGAAACTGTTTTCTACCTGTCAAACCTAGATTGTTTTTCCAAAAAATATATACTTTGGTTAAAAGTATACACATAAATCATTCACATGGATTTGTATACATATAGTGAACAAACATGTTGTTTATTGCTCAAGCAAGTTTTTTTTTTTTTTTTTTTTTTTGCACAATAAGATCAGCTTTTGCAAATATGATGCATCAGAATACAATATTTCACAGTTCAACTAACTTATAGGTGCTTATTAAAGAGATTTCTGTAAACATTTTAAATTGTTCACTTTCTTACCCTTTTAATTTTTAGACATGAAAAATGCACAAAAATACAATGCTCAAACTCCACATAAACAAAAACAAACAACATGTAGACATACATTGGAATGCTGTATAAAAAAATATAGAATTTTATACTTAACCATCCTGCTGCCCTATAGAACCTGCTACTAGAGTCAAGTTTGGGTTCATAAGTCAATACTGATCAGTTTGTCTCAATGTGATAATAAATACTTGAGTGTTACTTCAGCTTAAAACATGAATGACAGAAATGTCACTTTGGAAATATTTTGGATTCCAATAGAAAGACGGCTCAACAGACAAATCTCATGCCGTATGCAACCGGTGCCAGTGTGAGTTAATATACTCGGGAAACAAGAAATTTGGCCGTTCACCTGAAGAAGAAAGACGGCATTGATAGCCATGGTATGTAAGCTCAATATTAGTTTTTGTTTGTGAGAAATGTGAGACTATACAGAACAGGTCATTTATTTTTTTTTATTTTTTCATTAATCAATAATGTATTTATTTATTGTAATGCCTGGTACCTGTAATAACAGAAATAAAATAGTTAAATCATATTTGATTTTTTTTTTAATATGTAAATGAGATGGGCATTTAATATCACAATATTGTGATATATATATATATATATATATATATATATATATATATATATATAGTTTAATGTGTGAGAAATTTCCCTAAGATTGGAATGACAAACACATGTAAGCACATACATGACACTATGAGAAAACCCTGGTAAGAGAATGATTCCATATATGATAAATACTTAATGCGTCTACAAGAGTTCTAGAGGTATGAGAAAGAAGCTTGACTTTCTATGAAACTATAATGTACAAATGGCAAAATAATAAAAGAGTAAAAGTGCTTTACAGCCCAAAAGTTTTAATTTTACTAAACGTGTCTTATGTCTGATAAACCATAAAACAAATGTAGCCACACCAATTAATGTTTCAGCAAAACATCCAGCTTCAAACCAGCAGCAGACAAATTAAATAAAAGCAAGTTTTGTCCGTTATTTATTTCTCCTATTGTTGTGCATTTGTTTTGTACTACGCTTGTATGTCGATCAGAAATTGAAACTATAAAACGATGAGTCCCATGTTTTTATGCACTATCTGGTTGCATGTCTCATACCACTACTCTGACTCATAGATACTATTACCATCACTTACATAAAGATCAAATAAAAATAGAAAAGTTCACTCTTATGACCTTTCACGTGTTTAAATGATTTTTTTTTTTCTTTTCCAGTCTGTGTTTGAATCTCTACAAACAGCCTTGCCATGTAGTGGTAAGGCAGCTTCCAGCCATGTGTGAATGTCATATCAGTTCATTTCCTAGAGTACGGAATAATTTTGCATTGTACACATTTTTATTTGTTTTAATTTTATGAAAATCAATATGCCTCTTCTTCTAAACTTTTGGATAAAAAAAAATAATAATAATAGTGGACTATTTAACCATTCAGGCAACTTTAACATTTTGTGTGAACGAGTCGAAGTTTAGTGACACCACGTTTTGTTGAAAATATCCTCCTCAGCACATGTAGCCACAGATGAAACTTTAACAAACAGATTTATTAGCTATAAGAAAGAATGTAAACCACGTCTGTTGGAAAGCCCGACAATGTAGGTCAAATACGACGGTAGAACGTTTAGGTGAAATTTGTTAATTTGCTTTATGAATAAAATATAATGTAACAGGTCTATTTAACACTTGTCCATATTGAGTCCAAAACCAAAACTTAAATAATCTGGCTAACTATGAGGAAAAACTTCTCATAAATGCAGGATTAAAAAGCTCCATCTGCCAACTTACTTGCCAGACTATATTAGTTTACAAATTGGAAACCAAAGTTAACTTGCTGTTATAGAAGGTGAACAGATCAAATGTTCCTTCAACTTTGAAGTTTGAAGAAATAAAGTATTATGTATCACTATAGAGCACTACCAGCATGTTTTAATTCAATATGTAACCCTTTGATTGCTTTAAGTACTTCGTCTACTCTAAATGTGCTTAAAGACCACTAAAATCATAATATTGAGTCCAAACAAAACTAGTACTTAAATAATGGCTAATGTTTACAGTTGTATTTCAGTTTGTTATACCATAATGAAAAAGCAGCACAACTTAGTGGAATAGGGATAATGGTCAGATTTAAAATAGAAAGTTTTAGACGAGCGCACGTGGCTCTGTATTATGTAGCAAGACACTGATGATCTGACATATGCGCCATATCTGACCTGAATTTTTACACAGTCCTATATACATATACATATATACAATACATACACACATACACATGCACACGTGTGTGTATATGTTTAGACATGGGACCAAAAACGAGCCAAGACGTTACATTTCCGTCACATGAGAAATTTCCAATAATCATTATTTTACTTATTCATTTATTTATTTTTCAATTCAAATTTATAATTTTAGAAGCAACCCATGGATGGACGAAGAAAGGAAGAGCCTCCATTTCTACTTCCACCAGCCCGCCTGACAAGTGTTCCTACAAACGCAAACCCCCAATGGAGACCTAAAAGTCCCCGCTGATGTCATCAGCAATATGCTAGCTGTTTTGAAATGCTCGCAACGAAGCAAAATACAAAGGGGGTGCAGGGAAGAAATTCAGAGACCTACCCAAAGGAAACCAAGAAAGGGCATGGAGGACCACAAAGCACATATCCAGTGTACGCTGCTTTCGACAGGATGTGCTAATGCATCATTTTCTCTACCTTTAGGGCTGAACAGGAAAACGGCTGCACTTTGGGGAAAATCCCTGAAAATGTTTTTCGTGTTGTGATTGCAAATATATATATATATATATATATATATATATATATATATATATTT
>NC_056510.1:16930088-16932678 GCF_014905685.2 Nematolebias whitei
ATATATATATATATATATATATATATATATATATATATATATATAATGTGTGTGTATATTTTATTGGGGGTAAACCGATGTTGCAAAATGCTGGACAAGTTATAAAATATAAAACAAGTTAACAGTAGTGCAAAAAAATAAAAATAGACAGAAGTTTAACCCCATTGTCATTGTCTCAATCATCAGTAGAATAAAAGCCATTTGGATGTCAATGCATATAATCTTTGCATGTAATAGTGTGCAAGTGATTTGGGGCCTTACTTGCTGAGTAATCTTTGGAAGCCTCCATTTCGAGTTCAATAGGAGTGCTGTAAGGTAAAAGAAATAAGTATTATTGTAACATTCACCTGAATTTAACATTGGCACATTTGATGTTGTATTTATTCTTCATTACTTTTAAAGAATATCTGTAATTATGTCATTATTATATTGTAAATGGTACCTTCTATGCATAAGGAGATGCATCACTTTGAGTGATTTATAACAGCAATGTTTCTGTTCAGTCATTGCTTTAGCGAAAATGTTTTACCAAACTACCTAGATTTTTAAAATTAATTATTTCAAATCTGTAAACGTACATCTACATCAATGTACGCACATTGGTAGTTCTAAAATGTTGGTCCTGTGTCCACACCAGATAAATGATTGCACTGATCATGTTGCCATTTTTTAATTTTTTGTACATCAACTGTCATACTATACCTGATCTACACTATCATCACTCTTTGTTAAAACCAGGTCTCTCGTGTAAATGAGTCCCGGAGGCTCTTTGGGATTAACCTGCATAAATAAAGGTTGAATGAATGAACATCTATTCCCACTATGTAAAAGTGGATAATGGTAAAACAGTCAAAGGAAAAAAAAAAGTGTAACAGGCAATATTTTACTTTTGTTTTCAAACTCCTAAAATGAGCTTGTTGAATAAAGATTGAATGAACGAGGTGTAAGAAAATCACAATGTTAAATTATGTTTTTATTTTTAGCTTTTTGCGCTAAACTGGTATGTATAATCAGCAAGTAGCAGTACAAACAGTTTAAAAAAGTGCTTATATTTTATTTGTGATCTGGACACCAATAGAATATATGAAGATAGTTATGATGTTTACAGACATTATGAGCTGGTATTTGTTATGATATGACAGATTTATTTTTTTTATTACTATTATTCTTAGCAATGAATGGAAATAAAATGTGGTTCCATCTTTATGTTGATTCACTTATAATTTTATAGATGACTTATTAAAGTAAGAATATATATATATATATATATATATATATATATATATATATATATATAAGTGAAACTAACAGCTTTGAATAAGATTTCCTTGAAAAGCATATGTATTTATGTATGTATGTATTTATTTAAACTTTTGACTTAAACTTTCCTCTCCACATATTTTGTGTACTCTTTGACAGAGCCATCCACAGTTTCCCTCACAGTTTGAACTTTACTGATGTTCTCTTAAGAGGGAAGTTCTCGTGGCAACATATTTCAGATTCTTGATCTTGTTACATAAGATGCTTAGAATTTGGAAGTTAAAAGTAAAAAAAAAAAAGAGAAAATAAATACTAAGCTGAAATGAAAAAAAAAAAAAAAAATAGAAAAATAGTTCTAGTTGGCTTCAAGTACTTCCTCTATGCAAAACTATTTAGGCAAGGATGGAGGGAGGGGGGACTCTGTCTCCACCTCCATTTAAAGAAATAAACAAAATAAATAAATTTACCTATCATCCAGTGAGGGCTCAAGATGAAATGTACTGCTCTGTCCGGATGAGCATGTGACAGTCCAGGGAGACAGAAATCAGCTGTAATGATCTAGTTCAGGCAGCCAAAAGTTGAGGAGGAGCGCATCTGCTCAGTCCAACAGGTGACTGGCGCTGAGTGAAAGCCTCCCTCTTGTGCGCGTGGGCCCCCTGTCGAGTTTTCCACCTTAAAATCGACTCCGACGCCGTCCCATCGATGTCTACCCTCACCTAACTCAAACTCCCATTTGATTAGAAGTCAGTCAGCCTTCAACCGACGGCTGCACGTTTGTCTAGTTGGAACAAAGAGGGGGAAGACTCAACAAGTTGGTTAAGGGAAAGAAAGAGAGGGATGGATCAAACTGGATCCACCGGTTCCTAAGGAATTAGCCATAGCGACAGGGAGCAGCCAAGCTATTTTCAAAAAAAAAAACAAAAAAACAAGCCACTGGAAATCCGTGGGCAGGTAAATGCTGAAAGCCTCTGTGGAGCTGTGGCTCAAGGTCGATTCATTTAACTGCTGATGTACAGAAAGAGAATGTGATGAAGCCTCCCACAGAGCAGAGCTGTCCCATCACATAATACCTCCCCTCTTACCACCACATACACAAGCAACTATTCCTTTAAAGCCAAACAACGTGAATGCACATTTTATTGTGTCAAAAGTAAGAATGTGGGGATAAAAGTTTAAAAATAAATCGAGCACAGAGTGTATTTACCTGCAGACAAGCATCTCCTGAACTGTCAGCTGCACCGACAGGCCAAGTGCTTTTGTGGCAACGAGCTCAGCTTCTTAAGTGATTTTTTTTTTTTTTTTTTTTTTTTTTTTTTTTTTTTTTTTTTTT
>NC_056510.1:16932778-16935918 GCF_014905685.2 Nematolebias whitei
TTTTTTTTTTTTTTTTTTTTTTTTTTTGTGTCTGTTTTGTTGCTGCCTGCATGAGCTGACTGACAGCTGCAGTTCAACAGGTTATCCGATCACCGCTGTCTACAGTACAGCCAGTCTGGCTTCCCATTCATCAGACAGACGCTCCTTGTCCGCAGCGGCAGCAGACATGCGCCTCCCAGCAGAAGCGCCTGTCAGCCAATCCATATGGCAAACACTGAATGGACGAGCAGATCCTACTCCTGTAAAACCAGGAGCAGGGGGAGCTTTTTGTTTTTCCCTTGTCTTCCTTTTATTTATTTTTAATTTGTAAATTTGATTTACCTTAAACACGCAGCGATTTGCATATCCCCATGGACTCTGATCCACAATGAGTGTCTCGGCTTGGAATACAGTTTATTCTAGTCCGACACGCGCCCTGCAGCACGGACTGAAGGTTAGTTGGTTCCGCAGCAGCAGCAACAAAAGCAACAGTTGTTAAATCCACCACTTCCTCCTCCATCTCGGTCGCTCGGTATCAGCGCTCGCTGCTATTCTTGGATGTTGGTCCGGCGCGCAGAACCGGATCACCCAGCGTGGACCGCCTGCCTCTCCACTCCGCGATCGATCAAGTTACAAGTGACCTCTTATCTGAGTCGTTTCTTTATCTGACCTCTTATCTGACCGCTTTTTCTTTTTTTTTTTTTTTTGTTCTCTCTTTATTACATGAAACGCATTGCATATCTCGAGCAATCAGACATTTTTTTTTAATTGAACAGGATTTTATATTAAAAAGGAAAACTAAATCATCATGATAATAATAATATAATGAAAACAATAATAATAATATTGTCTAATGATATGAACACAATTTCAATTAGTTGGTAAGAACTAGCAAAATATGAAAAGGACACAATTCATAGAAAATATAACAATCATGATATTTACTTTTTTAACCCATTTTCAGTTTGTAAAGGGAGCCATAAGTTCCATTTAACTGAAGGTTTTTATTTCCATCCATCCATCTTCCACTTGCTCCATATTCAGGTCGTCAGGGCAACAGCTTGTGCATGGAGACCCTTCACTTTCCTCAGCCACCTCTTCATGCTCCTCTGTTTTAGATTTACACAGTGCTGCCCAAAGCTAAGGTGTGTGGGTCACACAGCACCAGCTGGGGCTCCTTAGATAAAGTCCAGTCATCAACTTATGTTTCAAAATGATTGCTTATGACGCACTCTCTCTGTAATTGTTGTTACAAATGATAAAAAACAGCAGTTAATAAAAAAAAGTTGTTAAAATTGTTCGTCTTGTTATTATGCATGCTTAATTGGGTTATTAGCCATTTTTGGCACATTTAAACTAGCAATAAACGGGGTCACAAAACTTGTTAGAATTATTTTTAGGGTTGGGAGTTAAAAAGTAAGTTTGTGTAAACACTTGTGCACAACAATGGTTAAACATTACACAAAAAACAGTAGACATAAGTACGTAAGACAAGACAGTAATGAAAGTAACCTGGCCAAGTTCAGTCCCTAATATTCAAATCAAATTCAATGCAAAAATACTTTATTAATCCCAAAGGGAAATTAAATGTTGTAACTCATTATCCTCATTTCATTACGAGATGTTATAGATACTTATGGTTGTAGGCAGGGAGGATCTCTTGTAAAGGTCCATCCCAAAGTGGATCTGAAGAAACTGGCTGCAGATGCCGTCTGAGTCATCCACTCAGACTTGGCTGGCCTCTCGGTTCTTCCAGGCTGCAGGACTGCCCGAATGCTAGGCAGAATTCCTCCCAGAGTGATGGCCACTTCTCCCAGCAGCCTGCCGAGCTCCTCGTCACTGTGGACAGCCAGCTGCAAGTGCTGAGGGACGATCCTGGTCCTTCTGCTGTCACAAGCTGCGTTTGAATTGTCAAGGATCTCTGTGGTCAGGCATTCGAGCACATCCAGCAGGAAGACATGAATGCATCTACGACGCCTCCTTTTCAACTCATTTGAGATTCGAGGCTGTAACTGAAATATTATTTGAGCTTATGAGATGTTAATCAGCAGCTCCTGGTTGTAAAAAAAAAATAAATAAACTTCTTGTCATCCAACAATTTTCAGTCAGGTCATCTGGACAGGTTATTTATTTATTTATTTTTGTGTGCTGAAACGTTTCACCTTCCATCCAGAAGGCTTCGTCAGTCAAGGAAACACAACACAAAACTGATTATTCCCCCAACCGCTTACTCCAAAGTGGAACAAACCAGTTATGTTGGTGCTAAGATGGTGTCTTTGGCACGCCCCCTCCTCCGGTGCCGGCCCTTTTCCTCATCAACAGTCATGTTAAATCGGTTCAAAACCAACAAAGTCCATGCTCAATAATCCAGGTATACAATCCAACAATTTTCAGTCAGGTCAAATTGGCAGTCCCCCCCCAATAGCTTACTCCATGTTACTGTGCATTTCCTTGACTGATGAAGCCTTCTGGTTGGAAGGTGAAACGTTTCAGCACACACACGAAAAAATAAACTGGTCAGATGACCTTACTGAAAATTGTTGGATTGTATACCTGGATTATTGTGCATGGACTCATTGTCATGATTACGCATCATAACTAATGTCCAAAACTAAACAAGTTTCCGTAAAAATCCTTCCAGCTGCACAGCATCCATTACCAGAGGAAACAATCATCCAAAAAAGTGATTTACATTCAGCAAAAGAAAAATTAATGTTTCAAAAAGCAACATCTCAGAATGAACGTAACAGAGCTGCTTCAACATGCAGCCACCCTGAGTGGAGCAATTCCAGATGAGCTCATTTTTAAAAATTCCATTACTCTGTTATGTCATATTTCACAATATCACAGGAAATAAATAAACAAAACAAAACAAAAAAAGATAAAGTACTATTTAAATGCTATAGAAGATGTAGCTGATTTAAGCACATTCACTGCACTTGGGACAAATTGTTATTTATTTATTTATCTATTTACTTCAGGTTGTCTATACCTTCAAACACAAAGAACAACATTGTCCCATAGAGTGTGCACGTTGGTGGCTAAAATATTTACTAACATGTATCCAACAGTAAAGGTTAGAGAAAAAAAAAATTAAATTTTCAATCATTTAGGATATTGTGCCATCTGCCCGCCCCACACAAAACCACCCCCAAACCCGA
>NC_056510.1:16936018-16946847 GCF_014905685.2 Nematolebias whitei
CCAAAAAAAAGCTTTCTGCAAACACTTTAGGTCTGAGCTCAAATATGAAAAGGATTGATTGCTCATCTGTTTATTTGCTTAGTTGTTGTTTTGATCATTAATGTTAATTTTATTTTTACTTCTTACATATAAAACTGGCTGGGATTGGATCTAATCTGTTTAAATTCACTGGTCGTAACAAGAATTTAAGAACTTTGTCGTTGTAAAACCCAAACCATTTTCATCCCCAGACTCAAAGAGAATGATGTTTTGTCTCAGACACAAGTCGTCTTTTGAAATCACTTGCCAATAGTTGGGGTAAAAACAGTGAATGCATTTTTTTTTTTTTTTTTACCGTTTTCTTGTGAAAAACTGACAATTTTCCTGGTATTTTAATTATTTTTTATTTTATATTATTTTGTATGTTTGCTTCCAAATTATGTTCATCCAGGTTGATTTTCTATTTCACTCTTTTAGGTTAGCCCTCAGTATTCAGTATGGTTTGTGACATTAGCCAGGAAATGTAACAAAGTAGCAATAAAGTATGATACAGTCACGACACAGTAAAAACAGGTTAAATCATTGTGTGTGTATATATTCTCATTTAAAAGTCCTCATTGTGATATTTATTGTATTGCTTCTTTAAAATTCATACACACAAAAAGTGGCTTTGACTGAGATCTACATAAACTGCATGACGTTTCACACAATCAGCTTTCCCAAATGATGTTCTTCCTTATTCGTTCATTTTGCATTACAGCTATTGTATGGTTATCTTTATTTAAACGTCATTGCTATTAAAGCAAATTTAATCAATGAAAGCACAAACATGTGTCCCATTAAATCTATAAGATGTTGCTTCAGAAAATTTGGAGAATTATCAAATATATTTTTGTGCCGGGATGACGTAGAGGTAGTCAACATGGGACCAGAAAGTCACAGGTTCAACTCCCCTTCATCCACACATGTTGTGGTGTCCTTGAGCAAGACACCTAATCCCTAACTGCTGCCCATAACTGCCCACTCTCACGTGTGATGGGTTAAATGCAGAGAACTAATTTTGTCATTGTATGGGACCATACAGTGATGACAACACATGGCACTTACGTGGTGTATGTGCCACAAAAAAAATACGTTTGGCATTGTTGCCACTTTGTTTACAGTAATGAGTTCTGGGAGGCAACTTAGCAAGTCTGATAAATTATAGTAAAACAAAAATGAAAACTAGAAACGTACAATCGTTTCACATTTTATTGTTAAAGTAAAATCCAATATAAACAGATTTAATTTACCATGGCTTAAAGTGATGTGTCATTTGTCAACAAATCAGCTCTACATGCTCATAAAAGTGCTGGTTCCCCTATGCAATAACATGCATGCATGTATTTATGTACCGGTATGTATTTATTTTTCCCTAAAATAAACTGTGCTTGTCATTAGTCAAAACTGTGCTAATATCACACATACAAATGTCAATTTTGTCATGCAAAATGATACTAATCAAGCAAGAGAAGACGAAAAGAGATATATAACTAGGTTATAAGAAAAGGATAGGGATTCTAAACAAAATGTACCACTGGGCAAACAGCCATCAATCCATCAACCCATCCTTTATCTTTACCCACTTCTTCCATTTTGGGTGCCCATGTCCAGCTATGACTGTGTGAGAGGCTTGGGACACACTGGATAGATCTCCAGTCCATTACAGAGACACACAGAGACAAACAACCATTCATTCTCTCACTCACACCTATGGTCAGTTTAGAGTCACCAATCAGCCTAACATGCATGTTTTTGGTCTGTGGGAAGAAATCTGAGTACTGTACCCGAAGAAAACCCACGCATGCACAGTGAAAACATGCAAACTCCACCCAGAAACCCCCCAGCTGGAATTTGATCCAATAATCTTCCCAGTGAGAGGTGGCAGCTCTACCAACGGTGCCACTGTGCTGCCCACTGCACAAATATATTTTAAAAATTAGTTTTACAAAATAAACAATAAAAAAAAAACTGGAGGTTGATTCAGGGGGTCCACGGTTAACAGTCAGGACAGCTAAAGACCACAACTTGAGGACGTTCCCAACACGCTAAAGGAGGGACTGCCCAGATCCCTCAATGAATCCAACATACAAAGAAGGGTTGGCCTGGATCCCCTTGACAATGGGAACATCAGCAGGCAGACAGGAGTATGACTGACCTCACAGTGGCTGACTGGAGATCGAATGCAGACTAATGACTGGAGGAGAGACATCCAGCAGAACTCTAGCTGACACTGGAGAGACATTCTCCTCAAACACCAAGAGAAGCAGGCAGGCTATCAGCTGACCATCATACAGGAACTTGGCTTTGGGATAAGTTTATGGCAGAGGTCATGGCAGCCGCAAAAAAAGAAATGGCACAAGCAGTGGCATTGGTACAGGAGAGCTGAGGCAACGGCTTGAACTTAGGTCCAGGCTGATGATGTAAATGTGCAGCATGGTTTTTATCTTCTGCTGTCACACATAGTCCAAGGAACTCCTACAGTGAGAATGATCCTCCATGGTCAATGTTTTCTAACATCCTCTTGTCAAGGTTTGTTGAAGAAAGATTCCCAAACCCTGGTATGCACAAGGCAACATGCAAACAGGTGGTGGAGGAAATCTATTAAGACAACTAAAATAACTGACTGAACCAGAATAAAAAAAAAAAATAAAAAAAAATACAACACTTTGAGTCAGAGTCAGTGTTTTTTTTTTTTTAATTGTCGTTCACACCACAGTTACATCCATCAATAGAATGTAAAAGAAAAACAGTAATAAGATCTAAGATATAAAAAAAAAAAAAAACATAAGCTAAATATACACTAAGCACTAATAGCGCAAAAACAATATGCCAAACAGCAGCACGGACATGAGTCTGTGTGAGCAGAAGAGTACAATGAATACAGCAACAGTGATTATCTTGGTTAGAGATTCATGAGTCTAACAGCCTCAGGGCAGAAGCTGTTCCTCAGTCTAGTGGTTATACACTTATTGCTCTTTAACCTCCTTCCTGAGGGGAGCGGGTCAAACAGTATGTGTGCTGGGTGAGTGGGGTCCTTCATGATGCAGGTAGCTCTCTCCCTGCATCTGGAGGTATAGATGTCTGTGATGGTGGGGAGGGTGACTCCAACAGACTTCTGTGCAGCCTTCACCACTCTCTGCAAAGCTTTTTTAAAATGTATTTATTTATTTCTAGGGGCAAAACTGAGAAGGGACTAACATAAATGCAGCACATTTCTGTTAGACAACAACAACAACAACAAAACAACAGTGCGTATACATCGAGGGGCAATAACCATCAAATACCATGTTTGAGGCTAAGTAAATTAAACTGAGCTTATTTTACAAAGCAACAATTAAAAAATATATATAAAAAAAAATGCACAAAAAAATCCATACACCCTAAAGCATATCTTTGGATTATGTATTGTGCATTTTTCTGTGCATCTGGGCGATGTGTGGGGGAGTGTTCTGAAGTACTTAGGTCCTATAAGTTTTTATAATAGCATTATATTGCCAGCAGAATACACTGGTTGTTGATTTCATCTAGCCCTTTCTGCTCATAGGAAAGTATAATGGGAAAGTATAACAAGATAGACTTATCCAATATCAGTTAATCCACAGATCATTTACATCACAGAATATAAAAGCAACAGTCACAACATCTAAACTAATGGATGTCTTTTGGAGAACAAAATCTTCACTTGGTTGCAAGGAGGTTTTTTTTTTTTTTTTTTTCTAGGGGCATGTGACATCCCACACATCTTACTTAAACACTTTTAGTTTCATTGTGAACTTTTTAATGCATATGTGTACTTCAGTGTAAGCTGTGAACAGAAAATAAGATGGCTTTACATGAATCATTTTTAGTCTTACAGACAACTCAAAGCATCTTTATACTGCAAGCCACATTCACCCAATCACACTCATTCAGGGTCTTGCCCAGAAACACTTTGGTTGATTAACTGACATATGTCACATAGGCAGTTGTGTAAAGGCTTACAGATATTTTAATCAAGCTGCATTTACAGCATTCTGACTAGCTCTAGGTCTCACTCATCCAGGTCAAGGTAATTTTTAATGCTTGAAAACAAAACAATAAATCTTCTCTGATTTTCAGTCATTGTTCCACCCTTTGGTATCTTTAGCTCTAACTGTACGATGGGGCTTTCCAATCATAAAAAAAACATAATTGGGACGTTCAAGCTGTAAAAGTCATTTATGTTGTTGAATCTTTCTGATGAGTGATAAAACTATTTTAAAACTTAATGATTTTAAGATGTTTCCTAATTTCTTAATTAATGATGTTAATGATGTTTCCTAATTTACTCAAGATCCCAGATCCAAGGTTGTTAAACGCAACAAAAACAATGAGGTATTTGAATTTGAATGAACTGAAATGGAAACTTTTTTTTTTTATGTGTGTTTTGCTCTAGTAAATTTTTTACTTGTTTCATGGAATTTCGTTTTAAGCTCACATCTGGCTGCATGCAATTACAGTGTGAGACATGTATTATCAGTCACAAGTTCATGACTGCTGTTTTTATTTTTACTTATCAGTTCATGACTGCTGTTACCAATCAGTTAATTTGGTACCTAATCAGTTAATTTTGTTATTAATCAGTTCATATTGAAGAGCTGTTGACCAGCTCTGTTCATTGTTACACGGTTATAATTCGTAACCTTTCGTAAGCATTTCAGCTGTCCTCTTTTCCCCATCTGAGACCTTTTCTCTCCAGGGCACTCCTGTGCATGGAACGCACATAGAAGGCTGAGTGATGAAATGTTTTTTGGTGCAGGTGGGCACTTCATATTGTGTCTGAATGGATCCAGTGAGGCATAGACTACATCCTGCTTCACCTTTAACCCACTAGCAACAGCCTTAAAGGGCGAAGCTTATATGAAATAGAACGGTGGTTACGTACTGTAACCCCAGATTCTATGAGTATAGGCACAGCCCTTTAAGCTCTGGGCCTCACTGGTTCCAAAATGGCTGAAGAAAAAAGCTATTTGGGAGCCGATTACCCAGTCTCACTGTAATTTATACGGACTGGGGGTGAGGCCCACTCAGCAGGTGAGCGTGGATTAAAGTTGTCAGTGCTGCGCGCAAAGGGATAAACCCACTAGTGATAGCCATAAAAGGCTGTGCCTGTACTCATAGAATATGGGGTTACAGTACGTAACCAACGTTTTATGCCTAGACAGGAGGAGACACACAGAAACACTGCAGGTGTTACACCATATTCTGTGACCACAGTATATTGCGACCGTGGCAACAGGCTGCTGTGTTTAGAGTTGGAGGTAACCAGGAAAACATGGAGTGTAGTTTTAGTGGCCTGAGTATTCTCCTATTAATCAAGTGGAATGGATTTGTTCACAAAGAAAGAGAAACTGCGCGGTCTGAACTAATGTTTTATAGTAAAAGTGGGGGGTCCAAATGAACTTTTTTTTTTATGTGGGGGGGACTTATCCCCTTCACATATAATGGTTGCAATGCCTATGGATCAAGGGCTGTCTGAAAAATGAAATCCAGTTTAGCACAATTAAGTAATAAAATAAAATTGGTAAGTTGAATACTTTTGTGTTCTTTTTTGTCTTGTTTTGTTATTTAATAAAAGTGCTGGACAAACATTCTTTGCGTTTTATGTTAAATTCATGTTTAAGACCTCCTTATACAAAACAAAATTGTAAAAATGTATCTTTTTCTATTTTTTTTCTTTCAAACTATTCTTTAAAAGGTGAAAAGTTATAGATTTCAGCAGACACCTTTATACAATTGGATCTACAAGTGAGTTGTTTGTAAATTGTGTTTTACTTAGGGATGAAAAATATCTTATTTGGAGTACAGGTTTCAGTATCTGGCACTTCTGCCTTGTGTAAATGGACATCTTTACTTTTTCAAAGCCAATAAATTAAGCATGCAACATTTTGACTAGTAGAAAAAGACACTCACATAAAAAAGACAATTCATGTAGTAGGTTTGAAGTCACAATAAGAACACAAGGATCATTAGTTTTTGTTGACATTCCTATTTTGATCAAAATAACATTAAAAACTGCTTCTTTACACAATTGTCATAAGACTAGACTTTAGAAATGGATTACTTATACAACGGCCATTTCTATATTTTAACTGATGTTTGAAGCTACATGATGTGTCATATTGCCTCCCTTTAACTACAGCTCCCTCCAGTGGTTAATACAATAATTTAATATAAAGCAAAGTGAACAGATATGCATTATTGCTAAACCAAAGTCAAACAAATCTGTTTTGAATGTTGTGCTTTATAAACTCATTCAATAAATTCATATGAGACATTTAGTTGAATTAACTGGGTTTGTTTAAAACAATAAGAGACAAGTAACTTAAAACACAAATTGAAGTATGTTGGAAATGTAATACATGTAACTTGACAATAATAATAGAAAATATACTGTCACCTGCTTGAGGGTTTCACAGGTTTGAATACTGGAGCTTTAACTTCCCAAATATCAACTCTTGCTCCATTTCTCATAATCACCTACACACATAACCAATACTAATATTGAAAGAAGGTTTCACATTTTGCACATTTTCTCAAACTTGTGCATGAGTTCCAAACAAACAAAATCTGTATCATCTTAGTCATCTCTTAAAAAAAAATAAAAATAAAAAAATAAATAAAAAAAAGAATGTGCACACATTTTACCCAAGAGCTGCAGCCAGTGTTAATTAGTTCCACTTGTGGTTTTTCTGCCACGATATGTCAAAATGTCTCTTGTGGTGTTCTGTTAGGTCTTCCGGTGGCAGTCAACAAGAACACAATTAAATTTGTATTTGTTTTTTTGTGTTAATACTTTTTTTCTTTGTTTAAAAAATGTTTGTGTTACATGTATTTTTATTTTATTTTATTTTTGTTTATCTTTTATTTATACAGGTAGTCTCATTGAGTCACGAGAACTCATTTTCAAGAGAGACCTGTTTAGGGAGCAGATGATGAGGGCTGAGGACCTTGCTCAAGGGCCCAGAGTGGGGCAAATGAGGGTGGAGGCAGGTGTGGGTGCTTCGCCTATCCCACCCACATTTGGATGTTGTCGGTATCGGGGAGTTGAACCAGCAATTTTTCAAGCACAGGCCCACCTTCTATAACCTCTGGGCCACCACTCCCTGTCAAGTGTATACGCTATAAAAATAGTTCATTACCAAGTCATGTTTAAAAATAATACATACTATTAACCCCTTCATACTTTTTCATACTACTTTATGATTTTAGTATTTTGTTAACTTCTGCATTGATGTTATATACATGCTCCGGCGGTGGAGGAAAGCTGTGGGGCAATGCGCCACCCATCCATCCATCCATCCATCCATCCATCCATCCATCCATCCATCCATCCATCCATCCATCCATCCATCCATCCATCCATCCATCCATCCATCGCGGATCACACACCTTGCTGCCCCACTCTGGCAGCGGAGGAAGGGTGAAGCGAGGTGCATGATCCACAGCCCCAGGAAGCAGCAAGGTGCAGGCAGGGGGACACTTTAGAGCCACGAGCCTTCGTCCTGGCTCCTGTGGTGGAGCGAGGGCAGCTTCGAGGCAGCTTCATTTTGCCACGCCGTCTCGGTGAAATTTAACTGCTTTGACCATTAAAGTGCATTTATTAAGGAAAAGTTAAGTTGAGACACAGCTTTGCTATAATGTCGAGCAAACAAATAATTGTTTTTAGGTGTTAATCTTGTTAAATTTCGAAGAACTGCAACAGCAAGTCCTCTCGTGCATGCTCTTGCGGCCTCCATTTGGCAGCCAAATAATTTTGGGCACAACACCGGCCCACGTTTCCCGGAGGTTAGCGGTGACGCATAATAAATGCAACTTCTATGGTGAAGCAATTTATTTATTTATTTATTTCAATTTATGAGACATTTTTGGACTGATGCGACTTATACGCTGTAATGACTTATACGCCGGAAAATACGACAACTGCGTGTGTGTGTGTGTGTGTGTGTATGCAAGCCAATGAAACAGACCTTATGTGGAAAATATTTTCAATAGAAGAGTTGAAGATATTATCACAACTAAGGTAGGGTGCATTTTGCTTCTCCACCATCAGTTTTCAGTTTCACACACAAGAACAAACACTAATGACTTTCCCTAGACCCTTTTACCTCAAAAGGAGCCCACTGCTCAAACACCCACAGCCACGGGTTTAGGTATGGCATGTCTCTGTGGTAGCTTATCACATCCTCATCTGAAACTACAAACTCCTCAGCAAGACATATGCATGAGATGTTGAGAGTTGCTTTTAAATGTAAAACTAATAATCAGTGTTTGTGCAAATTTATATTTTTAACACATTTTTTAAAACTAAACATTTTTATTTTTAAAGAGAATAAAGCTGAGGCATGATGTTCTGGTTTAGGCTGACAGAGGGCACTGGCGGTCTATCACATGTTGCACATTGGTTATGCAGATTGCTGACCCCTAAAAACAATATTCAGAAGTCTGCTGTCACAGTCAAATTGTGTAATCACATTGACCTTGCATAGCTGATGGTGCATTAAACAGAGTATTTTTGTTGCTGCAGTTTATTTCATTTTGCAGCTCCAGTGCAGTCAGATGTGCACATCACATTTCACATTGTGTAGCCTGACAATACCATCCTTCTGCAAAATGTGATATGCAGATATCAAAGGATATCAAGATTTAGCTAAAATGATCACACTTCAGGTTTGGGTTCAGAAATCCTCCAGCTATAATAAACCTGTTAATGTGTATTTGGTTGTTTTATAGTGGAGATGATCACAGCAATAGGGGGAGTTATTATGACAGTTTATGTCAGAAGAGGGCGGGTATGCATAGCAAATGGCCATGCAAAATGTGTTATGCTAACTTAAGCACGCAACCAGTGATATTGTTGCTGATTGTGGCTGAAAAACCCAGTTTATGATGGCACTCATATGCAGTTTAGTTTTGTTTATATTGTCGTTACTCAAACCCCCCAGTTGATCATGGTCATGCTCTTTTTTTGTTTGATTTAGATCAGCTTTTTATTATTTTCAAGATTAAGAAAAACTTGTTTAAGTAAAGTTAAATGCAGTAATGACATACTCAAACTTCTGGCAAAGATAAAGCTCCAACATCTTGAATTAGGTCTATACACAACAAGAAATTTAAACATAAAACTGTTCATTGTATAACAAAAGTGAACACTGATTGATTTGTCTTGCTGTTTTGTGAGTTCTTACAGTTATGGAATCTTGATTGTGACACAAATCAGCCTCTATAGATCTTTCTGCATCTCTTGATTAAACTTAATGTTGAATGCAGCTGTTGCACTTTTAACTATCCATCCATCCATTATCTTTACCCGTTTATTCCATTTTGGGTCATGGGGGTCGCTGGTGCCCATGTCCAGCAATCACTGTGCGAGGGGCGGGGTACACCCTGGACGGGTCGCAAGTCCATCACAGGGCCATATAGAGACAAACGAGACAAACAACCATTCACTCTCTCACTCACACCTAGGGACAATTTAGAGTGACCAATCAGCCTAACATGCATGTTTTTGGACTGTGGGAGGAAACCGGAGTACCCGGAGAAAACCCACGCATGCACGGAGAGAACATGCAAACTCCACCCAGAAAGGCCCCTGGACCGGGGTTTGAACCAAGGACCTGCTCGCTGAGAGGCAGCAGCTCTACCAGTTGTGCCACCGTGCTGCCCGCACTTTTAACTAGTGTACCTACATTAGTGATATTATTTTTTAACAAAAATCTTAATAATCAATCATTAAAAAAAAAATAAAGAGTACTCAGTTAACAATTTAGCTATCCCCTTTTTCATATTGAGAAAAAAAAAGTAACTTTAATGCTGTGGTCAAAACAAACTCAGTATGACATTTTAAAAAAAAAATCTAAAATTACTTTGTTTTACTGATTTTATTTATTGTATTTATTGGCACAGTGATATAGGCCTTGTTGAGTTACATGTTGCTGGAGAGGTTTAAGATCTAACTCTGTACAGGTAATGATGCCACATCCTTAACAATGCCTACATATAACATTTTCTCATAAACATGTTTTAAATCTATCATATATATTTTTTTCAGAAATTAACATTTACAGAGTTTTCTCTAGATAATTTCAATTACTACCCTACCAGAGTCTATCTATAATAGTCACTGATAGGAAATCAAAGTACAACTTGATTAAACACAGTTCATTTATATTGTGCCAATGCACAAGATTAGCCACCTTAGTCTGTGGCAAAATACATTTTATAGAGTCCAAACACAATACAAAATATGTTTTATCCAGTTAAATGCAATAACAAATATACTTATTGTATTGCTAAAGATTAAGCAATGCCTGTTTCATTGCAATGGATGACAAACCAAAGCAGAAACGGGTTCTGTTTAGTGCATGGGGTTCCTTTTGTACACAATCATATCCACAGATTTCAGTCATCCTTGACCTTGTGAAAAATACTTAAGAAACGAAGAACTTTTAAGGACAGACATATCCCTTTTGTCTCGACTACATCAGACTCTAATAACACAAAGCCTCCTTGCACTGTCCTCTGGATTTGCAAAGGCATTTTGACACTCACTGTTTACACATGATGCATAATCTTGACTTTCTAACAAGTGCTCAGCAGACCCAGACTTAGATGGCATAACTGAATTATCATGCATTTGAATATGGCACATAGTTTACCACAGCCAAGGTTAAAAATATTAAAATTGGAAAAAAAACTGTAAATAAATCAATATGCATGTCTGCAAACATCTATAGTTTACACCCCCCCCCCACACACACACACACCACACACACACCAAAAACACCAAC
>NC_056510.1:16961847-16984173 GCF_014905685.2 Nematolebias whitei
TAACAACGGTTCACAACATTCTCCATACAGTCAGGAAGTTGTTTCATTTTCTGTTTCCTTACGGTAGTTGAACCGGAAGATTCGTCTTTAGTGAAATATTTCCAGACTATTGATGCAGTTCTACCTGTTTGTCAAGACTGGGCCTGCTCCGCTCCATCTGTCTGCTTGGAGGAATCCATTTTGTAGTCCGCGTCTGCGGACCACGTGACGCAATGACGCAACGGCGACAAAATGACATCACCACGAATACTCGAAGTGAAATAAAAAAACTCAATAGATGTCCTAGGAATCAATGTGTAGATTACTCGAGTAGTCTGTTAAAGCCCTAATGTGTGTGTGTATATATATATATATATATATATATATATTAGGGCGAGAAATCTACACATCGATTGCTAGGACCTCTATCGAGGTTAAAAATGTAATGTCGAGTAACCGTAGTGACGTCATATTATGTGACCACCGTATGACCATAGGGGGCGGTGTTTCACTGTTGCAGGTCACAGAGTATGGTGTAACACCGGGTCCAATCCACCGCCCTTCCACTGTTTTAAGTTTTGTTTCTTCACGTTTGCAGTTAATAATAATAACTAATAGTTTAGTTTTTCCTATGACTTATTTGCAGTATGATAAATGGTAGGAGCATAATATACGCTCCCAATGTTTTGTTGGTCATTTTTTTTGTAAATAATTACCTTTTATTTTGGTTTTATTTATTTTTGTATCTTGAGATCTATGACGTCATCAAATACTCGAGTTCTACTCGGGTTTTATTATGTTAATGTCGAGTTTAAAAAATATATACTCGTTCAACCCCTAATATACATATATATATATATATATATATATATATATATATATATATATATGGTGGAAATATAAATGCAGAGACTAATTTCACCATTGTATGGAAAGATACAGTGATGACAATGTGATGACATTATTATTTATTTTAGAATTATCACTGTTTTTCTACCTCAGCAAAGACAGACTGTAATGGCAATCAAGAATCATATCAACCTACTATTAGGTTCCTGACATGCAGTTATGTCTCATTACTATAAGGGAAAAAAAAAAAAAAAAAAAACTAACTGTGACAAATAAATTACCAATAGATTTGAGGACAAAGGTCATGAGAGACATTAACAAGGTTGGGGCCACAACTCAGGGAAACCGCCTCAACAACAGAGGAATACAACATTGTCCAATCTAATTCAGTTTCCCCCAACTGTGCTGGGATACAGTTGAATTTTTTTTGGGATGCGAGCGTTCATCTTATTGATTTTTTTTTTTTTTTTCTGCCAGGCATTCCCAGCAAAGCTTCCCTACATGTTAGGTTCTACTGGTTGTGTCTGGTATTTCCCCACACCATCTCATCCAACTCCTCTTCAGCTGACAGCTCATCTCCTGTCTACACCCGAACTTCAAAAACACATGGTCACAAATCAGATAATATGACTGCAAAGTCTACCTTTGATCTGCAGCCTAGAGTGTCTTTGTGCCATGTGCATTGATTGAAAATCATACATTCAAACATGGCATTTCTTACGGACAAACTGACTAGAACAGAAGTCTAATAACAGAAGACCACTTACTGTAGGTAGATCATGGGGCTATTTCTCCAAATCACACCCATCCATGTTACACTATCCCTACCCATGTGGGCATTAAGGTTTCCAGCAGAGTGATAGGGCACCCTGTTGGAGCACCTTGTGACACCCTCACTAAGAACCCCAAAAGGGCTGGATATTGTGACATGCTATTTGCCACAGACACATAGAGCCAGTCCTCTCACCCATAAGGACATAGCAAAGCTAACCTTCTCACTTAACCAGGTAAATTTTGTGCATTGAGGTGAGCCCAACTAAATCTTGTCAGTCCCCCTGACCCCTGACAAGATTCCTTTCCAACCAAAGGAGAACATTTTATGTATCAAGAGCCAGTTTTGGTAAGCTAGGTTCTGAGTGACTGTGATGGACTTGTAACTTATCCAGGGTGTAGCCTGGCTGGGCATATGCACAGCGACCCCTATGACCCAGAAAGGAAGAAGCTTGTAAAGATAATGGATAATGATGGGTCAGAGTGACATGGCTGCCACCTTAGGCCTCCACAACACACTGAACCCAATCTGTGTGGCCCTTCCTGCAGATGGTGGGCCTACAGGAAGGCACAAGAAAAAAAAAAAAAAAAAAAACTAATTAATATGGAAAATAACAATAATCTTAGAGCTGATCTTAAAACTGTGTTAGAATTTTTCACTTAAAATACTGATAATGTTAAAATGTTCAGCAATTGATAAAATAAAGCTATTTTAGAGCACTTATTCTTTTTTTTTCACATTTTTTTTTTTTAAATTCTGCTAATGACTTTTGCCACATACAAAATTTCAGCTTTATGTATCTTTGTCAAACTAGTCTGAACTAGTTTAGATCTACAAATACACCTACACAAATGTTGACTAGTTTTACTCTCTTGGCCTCACTTAGTCACAAACTTAGTGGTTTCAAAAGCATGAGCTGTGACACTTGGTGTCCAAAAAATGTATTATCTTTATGTCTGTGCTTTGAGAACTCACACTTATATGTACACATTCAATAACCACTAAAACCATAATGGAAATTTTGTCAAGTGGGGGTGTTTTACTGTCTATGGACCCTTGCTTCTCATATAGTATCTGACTACTCTCACTACTACAGAAATTGGAGATATATAGTGTGATGACAAGTGAAACCTTCTCACGTTGGCTCCTCTTACAGAGCCAGAATGGGCTGGCAGCTTGACAAGTTTATCTTAAAATCTGATGAAAGCAACAACAAAAAAAGAGTGGGGGGTGGGGGGGTTGTGGTCTGGAGACTGTTGAATGTGTGTGAAGGTGAGTGGGTGCTTGAAAGAGATGAAGAGATAATGCGTTTTTGTGAGTTGCTTTTCAGTTTTGTCATCCCCCAACTATTTTTCTTGTTAAAACTAATAGTTACTGTGCAAGCACAGTGAAGTATGCAGTTTGTTAACAATAAGATACATCCATAGTCAGTATTTTAAGACAAAAAAATGTTTTGACTTCCCTTTCCTTGCAGTGTCAGAGGACTTTGGAGCAAGCAAGACTGCAGTGCAATAAAGGGTACCACTTTACAATACGGCTCAATAATATTATATTATCACTGCATTTTAAGTATCTACATGTATAGATACTTATAATGCAGTGATATAGTTCAATATTACCATTATATGCTAAAAAAATTGGCTTACAAATGCTTATTGTGCTTACAAGGTAGTAATTTAGTCTGAATATAACAACTCTAGATTGAATATATAGGTGAACAGATTTGACTCACTATTTGGCAATAAACTGGTCAGTTGTGTTTCATTGTTGCCCTTAATTAATGCATAATAAGCAGTTCTTAATGATTTATAAAGTGTTTCTCGAGGAAGTAATAAGGTAATGATTTATAATCTACCTGTATAAACTGTTTATTAGCCATCGATAAGGGGAGCCTTATTGTAAAGTGGTACCCAATAAAGTATTAGGAAAAAGAAACATATAAAATATTGTGATTTTAACATATGTGTGTAACAGTTCAAAAGAGCTGTGCCCCTTTTACACAGACACTTTTTCAATGAGATATTAAACACCTACTGTCATGCTTTGGTCAAATAAAACTTAACCAACTAAACCAGCTGATCCAAATTGTTTGCACCATAAATATGTTGTCACTTATTTGCACCATAAAATACCCAATGTGTCTGGGTACCAACTTCAAAGGACTTCTTAGAAGTATTTTACGCACAGTAGGGGCTTTCACAGAACGTGACTCCTTCATATTCAGGGAATGAGGCAGAGACATTTTGCTGAGTATGGCTTTCAGATGATAATTTTCTGTATGGTGCTGCACCAGACTTGAGCTTTTGATGGATTAGCAGAGGAATAATAACTTGTACTTTACATGTATAATCTGAAGGCCAATAAATCCAGGTGTTTTAGTAATCATTTCATTGCATTCAGCTTTTCCTAATCTTGAGATAATTCCTGAATTACAGCATGCTAATCTGATCTTTATCATTTACTTGTTAAAAAAAATAAAAAATCTATATCAGCAAGTTAAAATATTACTTTTCAGTAACTCTACTGTAGCCATGTGCTAAATTTCAGGCTCGACTTACTTGAAATAATGGAATGTAATCATCTGTAGACTATTAAATGCTCCTGTAATCACAGCCCCAACAAAGCTGAGTGTCCTTAACTCACTAATGGAGTTTTTATTCACTGTGAATAAGCTTTAATTTGTGCTGTAGATCACGATTCTTTCTGCAGTGCGCTTTAAGCTATGCATTTTTGTAATTTAAAAAAAACACTGTATATCATGATTTCTGCTTTCATCCAGAGTAGACAACATGACAGCAAGAAAGACAACCGTAAAAAAGGTATTGAGCTTTTATTCACAGGAAGCTTTATAAGTAAACAGGAACTTGGGAATTACCTGTAATTTTTGGATAAGTGGATGGGAAGGTAAGCATCTCACAAATGGATGATAAACAGTCATTTGTAGTCAGACTGTATTCTTGCTTGTTTGACTTAGCAAAGATAAGAGGGAGTAGGATTCCACCAGGTGATGGAGCAGGAGCAGATGAGGTGAGTATTGGTTTATTAGCAAGTGGCAGGATGAAAACTCAGAAGCTAAATGGACTGCACTTATATAACACTTTTTTATCTAATCAAGATACTCAGAGTACTTTACACTACAATCTGTGCCCTAATTTACCCATTCATACAGCACTCTACTAGATTATAGATCACATACAACTGGCACACAAATTGGAGGCAATGAGGAGTTCAGTGTCTTGCCCAGGGACATTTCGGCATGTGACTGCTGGTGGAATTGAACCCCCAACTCTTGCATTGGAGGACAACTGCCATAACCACTCAGCCACAGCCATTCATGTGGTGGCTGAGAGGTTAGAGCAGTCAGCTACAGTAGAGTAGCTGACCCAGTTAGAGGACGAGGCACTGAAGTAAGTGGTTCCAGGTTGTACATCCCATTGGAAGGTGAGGCGATGTTTGAGGAAACATAATTTCCACAGATAAGTATTTAGGACTGAGGAAAACACAAGGAGTACAGGTTAGTAGTTTCTTATCTGGTTTAGGATCATAGAGGGCTGTATATTTGTTACCCAGAAGTGTCAAACGTTCCAGCACAGATCTGCTGAACCACAGATCCTGAAATACAACAGGCCTCATCAGGCTGGCTCAGGAAGGAGGTGTGAGAGGGAAACTCCACCCTGCCACTTAGGAGGTGCATGAACTGTGGTTAGCGGTATGCAGAACAGAATTTCCACACAAAATCTTGATACATCAAATGAAATATTTAGAAATTTCACCAACAATAAAATTATATAAAACAAAAAGGACATAATTGGCTTCAGTTTACAAATGCAATGTCGTTTGATATGTTGCATTTTTTAAAATATTTTGTTTGTTTTTCATGCTATTTAAAAATAGTAAACATGTGATATGAATGATCGAGCTACAAGTGAGGAGCTTTCTTCCAAATAGGGAGAGCATTTACTCCATTCGCTAGCGAGAAGCATGCTTTTAATGTCATAACAGCTGACAATGTAAATACGGAATAGACGTGAAATACCATAAACTGGTCTACTGGTTAACACAATTTTTTTTTTTTTTTCTCATCCAGAAGGTTTATTAATCATACCCATTACATTTGAATCTTGTCAGGAAATTATTATGATTACATCATACAGTTGAAGTGACCATATCTAGCAAATAGAACTGAACTGAGCATGTTGCACTGCTTAAAATTGTGAGTCAATAGTATGATGCCAGTTTCTCAGTCAGATCCTTTGTTTTCTTTTTTTCTATGATGTTGCCTTGGTCATAATTGTTTTGCTTTGAATAAGTTTATATTCAGTAAATGAAATACCAGTGACTGGATAAAGTAGAAAGCTGAGTAGTTACTGCTTTCCCTTTCAAACACTGTATCAGGGCATCAGCTGCATGTCCTGCTCAAAATCAGTGGTTATCCAGCTTATGCGCACTTTGACCATGTGTCTGATGGAAAAAAAACAACAAAAAAAAACAGTTCTTTACATTTAGTCTAAAACAGAAACTACTCTTGAGCCAGTTGTCATCACTTCTACTCATGTTATAACTTGGGTGACTCAAAAGGTGTGGGATTAATGTTTTACACTCCTTAATCTGCTTGTGACCATGAGACATTTTCATAAAATTTTCTGAGATGACACTAAAATTCAAGTGTAAAAACAGCTTGAGAACATATCTAAAAATGCACTATTGAACATGTAGTCATTACAACAGAGTAAGCAAAGAAGAAAATAAAATATTCCAAATATCTCGTGACTAAAACAAATATAAATAATTGAAAAAGACCAATTGGTTCTGAGAAAGTATCCACACTGAATTGGACTGAACTGTATGCCAAGTTATGTTTAGTTTAAAAAAAATCAGTTTGTGAATAATCCTAATGAATTGTTATTGTCTTTGCTGTCGATGGTGTGAGTCAACAAGCCTTTGTCAACCCTTACTCAGTTTTAAAATGTTTCTCTTTATTGTTTGAGAAATAAAATCAGAACTGCCAAAAATGTGACAAAATTAGTATACAACTAGTATATTTTAGCAAACAGGGTCGCTCTGTAATGAAACACTAAGGTTAAGAGTATATGAAACTGAAAGCTTGACATTATAGGACTAACGTTTTTTGATGTAGCAAATAGTGCCTTACTAATTCGATTCAAAATGACCCTCAATAAAGGATTTGCTTTCCATAACTTGGAAGAAAACAAAATCAAGACAGCAATCATGTTAATTATATAAACCAAATATGAAGATGTCCATTCTTTTTTTGCTAAAATACTATCACCGTGCTATCAAACATATGGCCATTGGTCTCATTTTAGTGAACAGCTTCTGTCCTTTCATCCAGCTTACATAGCCAGTATCAGTGTGTGTGTGGTGTACCTTCTTCTTCACTGCACTGTCAGATACAGTAATTGACTCTTGCAGTCTCCACTGAGCTGTCCTCTGCATGGGCTCTTAGGCTCCACACCCAATTACAGGCTGCAGCTCCCTCGTGGACTCAGGTGGATGTCTGGGGAACAGTGAGATCAGTTTTTGATGTGCAACTGAAGGTTTGGTGGATACCCACGAGCAAACCTACATATTAGTGTCATGACCTTGTTCATCTATTAAATCAATAAATCGGTGTAGGTGAGAGGTGGATTTGCACATTTAACCATCATAAAGGAGCATTTTCTGATTTATTAGTTTCATCACTCAGCTGACAAAACACTGTACTATTTCAACATGAAAAAAAAAACAGCTTCTGTTCTTTTCCATTATTCTGTTGAATAAAATTACAGGATGTTTTTCATTAAATTTTATTTAGTTACATATTTTATTTTTAGTACGTATGAAGGTGAGCAGCAAAAGTGGCTTGTCACTTCACTTTATGATTTTCTGCTTTAATGAGAGACACTCCTGCAAAAGTACTGTTGTTGTGTCTGGGTAACATAGACCTGAAAAACCCATAAATGTATTTTATGGGTTTCTGTTAGGTGAATTAAAGTACTCAGATTCATAACTATGTTTAAAAACAAAATAATATACTTTTGTATAATCTAGGAGAAGGTTTTGTAGCTGAGTCAACATAACTAGAAGATGGCTCATTTAAACATTTCCTATGACATTACTTACATTATTGATTTCTACATTGACTAACCAGCCACTAGGGAACACAATGTCACAAAGCCAGTGTATCTATTTTGCCGGTCTTAAGATGGGACAGTTACACATGTTTGGGTCAGGAAGGGCATCCAATGTAAAACACTTTGCCAAAACTAATATGCAAGTCCATCTAAGTGACACCATACCATATCGGTTCAGGCCCGGGTTAACAATGACCACTACCGTTACTGCTGACAAACGAGGCATTGTTGGAAATTGAGCTACTGCTAGTCGAAGACCACCATACGTATGGAAATGTGTCAGGAGACAGAGGGAGACAAGGGAAGTCAAGAATGTAGGACTGAGGGTTGCAACTCTAAATGTGGGGGCAATGACAGACAGAGAGCTGTCTGACATGATGCAGAGAAGGGAAGTACGGTAGATGTTTTATGTGTCCAAGACACCAAGTGGAAAGACAGAAAGGCTCGGAGCATTGGGGAAGGTTTAAATCGTTTTATCATGTTGTGGACAGAAAGAAAAAAAATGAGAAGGGGTGCTCCTGAAGGACGAGTTAGCAAAAAATGTAGTAGAGGTGAAAGGAGTGTAAGCTAGGGTGATTTGTCTGAAAGTAGAACTAGAAGGTCTAATGCTAAATGCTGTTAGTGGTTATGTTCCACAAGTTGGATGTGATGTAGAAGAGACATATACATTTTGGAAGGAGCTAGCTGGAGTGATAGAGAGTATTCCCAGTGAGGAGATAGTGGTGATCGGAGCAGACCTGAATGGACATGTTGGTGAAGGAAACGGAGGGGATGAGGAAGTGATGAGTAGGTTTGGTGTCAAGGAAAGAAACTAGGAATGACAGATGGTGGTGTATTTTGCCAAGAGAATGGAACTGGCTGAAGTTAACATATAGACAACATTCTGTGTAGAAGAGGAAACCTGAGGACAATTGGGGACTGTACAGTTGAGGCAGGCGAGAGACAGACAGCATTGGATGGTTGTGTGTAGAATGAATACAGTCTGAGAAGAAGACTAAATGGTGGAAGTTAAGGAACAAATAATATTGTGAGGAGTTCAAGAGGAACTGTTAAAAGCTCTGGGTGGTAGGAAAGAGCTTCCAGATGACTGGTTTACTATAGCAACAGTAATTGGAGAGATGGGTAGGAAGGTACTTGGTGTGTCATCTGAATAGAGAAAAGCATATAAGGAAACTCGGTGGTGGAATAGTGAAGTGCATTCAACTATTCAAAGAAAGAGGTTGGCCAAGAACAAATATGATAGTGAGAGAACTGAAGACAGTGGACCGTAATGTAAGGAAATGCAACGTAGAGCAAAGAGGGAGGTAACTAAGGCAAAGCAGAATGTGCAGTTGTATGGGAGGTTGGACACTAAACAGGTGGAGAAGGACTTTGCTGATTGTCAAAACAGAGAGATCAAGCTGGAAAGGATGTGCTACAGGTTAGGCCTGTGAAAGAATGAATGATAATGTTCTAACAAGTGGGGGTGTAACAATACATCAATTCAAATCAATATATTGATTACATGCCTAATGATTTGATTATATTGTGGAAAAACTAAAACATTTATGCATATTGTCATCTTTAAAATACACTTGTATTTTGAAATTCCCATGGCACGTCTGTGTCACCATTTCCGTGTGCAGCTGCACTCTGCAGTCGCCTCAACAACATGGCAGACGAGGCAGAACACATGGATAATGAAATTCACTCTCCTGCTGGATATAAATCAACACTGCGTAAATATTTTTGATTCCAACAGAAAGACGGCTCAACAGACAACACGCATGTCATATGCAACAGGTGCCAGTGTGAGTTAACATACTCGGGAAACACAACAAATTAGGCAATTCACCTGAAGAGAAAACACGGCACTGATAACCGTTTTATGTGAGCTTAATATCTGTTTCTGTTTCTTTATAAATGAAAGGCAATCAGGGCACTTTTAAGTTAACTGGTTAAAAAAAATGCACTTAAACATGAGAAATGTGAGACTATACCAAACAGGTCGTTTATTTTAATTTTTTCATTAAGATTTTTTTTTTTTTTTTTTATGCCTGGCACCTGTAATAACAGAAATAAAATGGCTATATCATATTTGGATTGTTTTTGTAAATTTATTTATATGTAAATGAGATGGGCATTTTATATTGCAATATATCAATCGCAGACTTGTGAATCGAATAGAATCAAAATAGTCTCGTGACAGACTTTGTGATATCGAGAAAAATCCTATTGTCATACAAACAAATCAATATAATATCCTATTGTGGTAAAGCTGGTGATTTACACCCCTATAACCAAGTGAAAAGACCGTGATGGGAAGATGGAAGGTGTATTTTGAGGAGCTAATGAATGAAGAGAATGAAAGGGGAAGAAGAGGTCATGGAAGATGTAGACCAGAAAGAGGGAAAGATTAGTGAGGGTGAAGTTCAGAACTCTCTAGGAGTTGTCTAGGAAAGATGGCAGTGAGGTTTTAGACTCAAATGTCTAATTATATAGTTGAGGTTGAGAAAATGCCTGAGGAATAGAGAAGTGTTTGGGTGCCCATTTTTTAAGAACAAGGGTGATGTACAGAGTTGTAGCAACTACAGGTAAATCACAATAATGAGCCCCACAATGAAGATCTGGGAGAGAGTTGTAGAAGCTATACAGATGAAAGGTGACTATGTGTGAGTAGCAGTATGACTTTGTTTTGGGAGAAAGCACCACAGATGATGAAGTATGTTAGACTGTTACAGGACATGTATGAGATGTGCTGTAGGAGTGTCCGATAGCTTCAATGTGGAGGTGGGATTACATCCGTGATTGGCTATGAGCCTCTTCTTTTTTGCTCTGGTGATGGACCGACTAACAGATGAGGTCAGACAGGAATCCTTGTGAAAAATGGTGTTTACAGATGACATGGTGATCTGTAGTGGAAACAAGGAACATGTGGAAGAGAACTTAGAGGTGGAGGTATGCACTTGAAAGAAGATGGATGGAAGCCATCCATAGTAAGACATACCATATTTTTTCAGACTATGATAGGACTATGATTACTTTATTATAATCCAGTGTGCCTTCTAGTCCAAAAAATAAATAAAAATAAAAATGGTAGTACATGTGTGTGAATGAGAGGGAGTCAGATGGAAAAAATAAATAAATACACTAGAGCAGAGGTCACAAAGTTACAGGACTTCAATTACCTGGGGTCAACTATCCAGGAAAATGGGGAATGTGGTAAAAAGGTGAAAACAGTAGTCCAGACAGGATGGAGTGGATGGAGAAAAGTGTCAGGATTATTTTGTGACCAAAGAGTGTCAGCAAAGGTCAAAAGAAAGATTTACAAGACAGTAGTGAGACAAGCTACATTGTATGTTCTGGAGACAGTCACACTGACAAAAAGACATGAGAAAGAACTGGCAGTGGCAAAGATGTTGAGGTTCTTCATGGGTGTGACAATAATGGATACGATTAGGAATTAGATCATCAGAGGTACAGCACAGGTTGAAGACCTGGGGAAGTTACAGAGGCCATACGGAGATGGTTTGATGTCCAGAGCAGGAACAGTGGGTATATTGGTAGAAATATGTTAGAATTGCAGATGCCAGGAAAAAGACAAAGAGGAAGACCAAAGAGAAGATATCTGGATGCAGTTAGCAAGGACATGGAGGTAGGTGGAGTGAGGACAGAGGATGCAAAGGAGAGAGTGAGATGGAGGAGGCTGATTCACTGTGGCCACCCCTGAAGAGGGTAAAGCAGAAATAAGAATAATGCACATATAGCTGCAAACTAAAATATTTTCATATATTTTTTTGTCCTCAGCCAGGACCGCATTTAGACACTTACCTGCATAATTAAAAAAATAAAATAAAATCATTGAGTTTGAGGTTGTTTTTGTCAAAGTTGACTTCATTTTCCCCCACCACTATCATCAAAACACTCTTGATTTTACTTTCAGTTGATGACATTAAACATATACGAATGTTACTATTCTGGCCCTTTGTGGTAAAAAGCTGAAGACAAACCGTTCTAAAGTATCCGGCAGTTGCAATCAAGAAAACTGTCACACTAAGAGCATGCATATAAAATGGAACACAATGCCAATAATTTTAAATTATTTAATATGACAAGGAAAATATATATGAAACATGAATAAACCCTTAAATGCAAGTCTTTCTACTTCAGGAAGGTAATGACAAACCATAAACTTAGATGGGAATAAAAACATAATAAAGCTTTATCATTTTTATGCTAGACTTAATCACATTGGGGCTTAAAAAAAAACTAAAATGAGTAAAACAAAGATTGAAGAACTTGTGACATCTGTGTCACAGACTGCATTGCAAGTGCTTCATTTCTTGCTTGGCCAGTGCATCTGCCTCCATTTATTACTTCAACGGCAGAGAGAGATTTTAATTCTTAGATTTGTTTTAAGACTCAAGCTACAATGTTCACAAACTAATTAACCTGCCTGACCTCAGAGATAGGTTGTCAACCTGTCTGTCTTGTAGGAAGCAGGGCAAGAGGCAACTCTTATCGCTGTCTAACAGTTAAAGGAAGCAGATGAATAGATGAAAAGGATGGAAAGTGCATAAGAAGGAAACTGTTAATGTCAGAGTTCAGCAGAGATGAAGGGTCACTAGAAAATCACAATGTTCTCTCAAGTATCACTGCTACCGTTCACCAAGAGGTATTTCTAGAACATTAACATCACTGCAACTATTACTGGTTTAAACATGGAGTCAAGCTGATAAGATATATAAGGATTCTTTTTATTTTATTTTATTTTTTGTAATTTCATGGGCAGATTTACTTTTTTATTTACCTTTTTTTTTTTTGTCTACTATCTGAACTCTAAGAAAGTTGTTAATCTGAACTCCTGCTTTAATTTTATTTGTATTTTTCTACTTAATGTTAGTTAATGTACTCAACTTCAACTTCCTTCAAGGACAACAAATATTTAGCATATATTCTCACAAGTTACTTTAAGAATCATGTCATACTCAAATTTTGCAAACACACATTCACAATCTTTTAACTCAATATATGTCACTTTTTTGGATTTGCTCTGGATCTTTTTATTCACTTTTTTGCTAATGTTTCGGTATTGTGAAGTTGGCCTATTTTAGTTATTTTGATTATTGTCAATGCATTTTATAATTTTATTACACAATGCATGTATTATATGTCAATGCATGATAATGTTATATGTGTGACCAGCAGGAGTCCTCAGTTTACCTTGTTCAAGCTTTTCACCTCTCACCTGTAGCCATTAGTAATTACATGCTATTATGTAATTAGCTGTCCCAGTACAGACATTCTTGTTTTATTTAGTTCTATGTCAGATCATTTGTCTATCCCTGTGTGCTTCACTGAGTTGACCAGCTTTGCTTTGGCATAGCAGCTACTGGACATGGGCAGCAGCTCTCTGTGACCCAGGAAGGAAAATGTGAGTAAAAGGAAATGTATGGGTGACCAGCATGGCTTCAGTTCCTGTGCTAGCTTGTTCTTCCAGTTTTTTTTTTTTTTTTTTTTTTTTTTTTCTTGAGGCCTTTTTATTCTTCTTGATTGTGAGTGTTGGCAGGTTATAGACAAGAGACTAAAGATAGTCGATCTCAATAATTGAGATCAAGGTCAGTTAAACAACTTGATAATACTGTCACACTATGAATGTTTCCTAGAAAGAACGCAATGGTGCGAAAGCATTGATTTTTTTGTTCTTTTTATGTAAGACTTTAAACTGGAAACCATTATAGAACTGATCAGTGGACATTATACAATAGTAGTTACATGACAGATGACACCTTAGGAGGGGTGGTGCAGAGGTTAGAGAAGGTGGGCCTACGATTGGAAGGTTGCCGGTTTGACTCCCCCGACAACATCAAAATGTGGGTGGACAAGGTGAAACAACAACATTTGCTTCCACCCACATTTATCCCACTCTGAGTCCTTGAGCAAAGGCCCTTAACCCCTATCATCTGCTCTCAATCAGGTATATCTTGAAATGAGTCCACGTGACTCAATGAGACTACCTGTATAAATAAAGGAAATACATAAATACAAATAAAAACCTTGTAGAAATGAAAATATACTGAACATGATAAGTTTCTTATTTTATTATTGGACATGATAAATGGCAAATACAGTATGTCACATTTTGAAACTGGTTAATAATTGCAATCTGGTCAGTATGTCCAGTGATAAGTGATATATATCTTTTTAATTGTTAGTACTAGTATTTTCTAACTCTAGTTCTGTCAGCAGACCTCTGAACAAACTGATAGAAACACGTGTCTACTGTGATCTTGCTCCTTCTTTGTGCCAGTGTCATCTACATTACTTGAACAGTAAGTGACTCTTGAGTTAACAGCACTGAATGTGATAATGAGAAATGACATAACCAGGTTCTGGTTAAATTAAAATGGAATAAATAAATAAAAAAATAATAATAAAAATAATAAACTTTTTATTTCAAGGCAGAGCAGAAGTGAAGCACATTTTAAAAGAGTCAGCAGGGGGCAAACTTGGACCAACATGTAGAGTGACTGACCTGACAGTAAATTCGTTTTTTTTTTTTTTTTTTATTCTTCTCCCCTCTTATTTTATTTATTTATTTGCTGTTTGTTTGTTTTGTTTTCTCCCCTCATTGATGGATATTCAGGTGGATATAAAGTAGGTTGGAATCCTTCTCCCATTGTTCCTTCTAATCAGAGTATTCCATCCACTTGGGTTGCATTATTATAGAAATGTAAAAATAAATAAACAAATAAATAAAATAAAATCCATAAATAATGTTTTCTTGAGCCCACAGAGGATTTTTTTTAGCATTGTTGTAGTAGTAATTATTAAAGTGTGTATAACTTTAAATGTAAAATATGAGAAAACAAAAATTGACAAATTTCAGTTCAGAAATACATCCAATAAAGACGAATAAATAACATTTTATCTGTCATCAGACTCTCATTTTATCAACAATTACTGGAAGCACTGAACCCTGAAAGTATATTAGAGTAAATAAAGATGAATGTCATTGAAACAAGTGACAATGACAGTCTGTTTTAATATCAAAATCATAACTTAAAAAAAAGTAATTATGACGTCAGGCATTTTTGCAACATAACTGCAACATACACAATCTGAGAAACTTTCAAACATTGTTTATCTATGTACTGTAAAATAAAGTTTACATTTGAACAATGTGTTTTGATGGAAGTATGGTTAGAGTAATATTTTTCCAGCTCCTATGATATGAAAATTATTATCCATCTCAAGATCTTCCAGTTCCACTTCCATTTACAAATATCCAAGACTTTTGCTGATTAGTAACCATTTAGAAGTTCCTAGGCTGGCTGACCCCCAAACTGGGAGAGTGGCTCCAACAGATTATTAGAACAACCACAGAGTCAGAGTCAGAGATTCTTTATTGTTGTTCGCACCACATGTGGTACATGTGGTGGAGCGAAATTATGTACACAGCGTCCCAACTACATTCAACAATTAAAATGTAAAAGAAAAACAATGATAACATCTAAGCTATGAACTAAGAAAACCATCAACTAAAATACACTAACATAAAGCAGAGGAGCGCCTTCAGCAGTTGACTGCTGTCCCAGTCCTGGTCCATGGATGGACAGATTCAGGAAGTCCTTTGTCCCTCAAACCATAAGACTGTTCAATTCCTCCCTGTACAGTAAAAATAGAGCCTTGTAAATCTGTGGCACCCCGAACACTTGTGTATGTATGCATGTTTACATGTGCATATGTATATGTATGCTCAGATGTGTATTTATGTACACACTCTTCCATACATATATATACTGTTTATATATGTGTGTGTGTGTGTGTTTGTTAATCATCAATGCATATTATATTTTTCACTATTTCATATGTGTCTTTTTCTGAACAATCAGAACATGCTACTGGATGCCTCAAATGTCCCCCTGGGGATGACAAACGGTATGTATGTATGTATGCATGTTTGGATGTTTGGATGCCTGGCTGTCTGTCTTTTTCAGTGTGTGTGTGTGTGTGTGTGTGTGTGTGTGTACGACAGGCTGCAAAAATGGGGCAAAAACTTCCAGCAATCAGTGGATTTTGCCCAAAATTGCTTTAGTATTCAAGCATTTTATATTACCTTGAAGAAATTACAAATTTTGTACATGACGTTATGTTCAATTGCTTACTCTGTATTTGTTTTTCACATGCGAGCCATGGAAGAGTGTGCAACCATGTTTCAAGAAATATATTTTGAGTAGCATGACCTATAAAGTAAAGGGAAATAAAATCTGAGAGGATCATGAAAAAAAAATCCTTATTTTGGCCTCTTTAGGTTGGACGTTCAAAGTTGTAAAGCTATTTTTCTCTCCAGCCATTTCCACAAACATAATATGGAATAATATATTCTTGAATATGTGCAGATGCTGTATTTCCCAGATGAGTATCTCAGTATTTATCAACAAACACAGTGTGCAGTCAAAAAAGCAGAACAATGCATTGGCAGTTTTTTAATTATTTTTTTTATTTATTTATTTTTTAATAGTTATAGTTGTAAGTATGATTTTTTAAAATATAAATCTCAAACACTGTGACTTTGTTCTAAAATGCATAATAGTTTATTTTTTTCTTTTTGTATTTTATTGTCTACTGTAGAGTTGTCTTACACTTGCTGTGTTTTGAGAAACAGTCATTTTATAAGCTCAAAAAAAAAAAAAAAAAACTTTATTTCACTAGTCATTGGTGTAAAATAACTAGTCGTTAGAGAACTAATTTTACCTTTTTATCTATACTCTGTGCTCCATGACTAATGTCTTGGCTGATAAGATCCTAGCCAATGATCAATCAAACCATGAATAAACAACTAAATAAATAAATAATAAAAAATCATAAAATAGCCTAAGAGAACAGCCCAAATGTTTCATTATACTTTGTAAATACAAGGACATAATTTGTACTTGTTCATTTACATTCCACATCCACTGTATTGTAATCAGGACAGAGGGTACTGGGAGGCACGGTAAAGTCTGTAAGTCCATCAGGAGGACAAGATAAAAGCACTTTGAAGGTCGATCACAATGGCCACTTAACCTTGCAGGCTTGTTTTTAGGATGTGAGAAGAAACTAAATTACTTTGGGGAAACAAAAACCCACATAAACATGAAGAGAGCATGCAAACTCTTTTCAGAAAGACCCACACAGCTGAAAGGGGAATAAGAAACCTTCTTTGAGGTGACACTGCTAACTACCACACCACAGCTGCCCTAAAATGATTTTTTTTTATATGCTTGAGAATTGATAACAATGGCCTGGCTAATTTTTCATGACCATCAACAAGAAGAAGGTTTTGTCAGAATTAAACAAAGGGTACTACCACTATCTGGTGGTGAGTTGGCTCTTATGGTGGGGTAGGATGCTGGTCAGACCTGGCAGACCCAAACGTATTGTGAGGGTCTGCTGGGAATGTCTGGCAGAGTCTCCCGTGAGATGAGCTTTAACAACCACCTCTGGGAGAACTTCAAACATGTTCTGGGAAAGGTGGGAGACATTGAGTCCGAATGGGCCATGTTCCGTGCTTCCATTGTCGAGACAGCTTATCGGAACTGTGGCCACAAGGTTGTTGTGCCTGTCGTGGCGGCACCCCTCAAATCCGTTAGTGGACACCGGCGGTGAGGGATGCTGTTAGGCTGTAGGAGTCCTACTGGGTATTTTTGGCCTGTGGGACACTGAAAGCAGCTGATGGGTACGGGCAGTCCAAGCAGCATGCAGCTTGGGTTGATGCTGAGGCAAAAACACTGGACCAGCTCTACACCCTCAGTAGGGTCCTGGAGGTTGTGGTTGTGTGGGAGTTTGCCCAACCAGTCTACATGTACTTTGTAGACTTGGAGAAGGTGTTCAACCGTGTCCCTCAGGGAATCCTGTGGGGGGTACACCGGGAGGATGGGGTACCAGGCCCTTTGATACAGGCTGTTAGGTCCCTGTATGACCAGTTTCAGAGCTTGGTTTGCGTTGCCCGCAGTATGTTGGGCTCATTCCTGGTGAGAGTTGGACTCCACCAAGTTTGCCCTTTGTCAGCGATTCTGTTCATACATTTTATGGACAGAATTTCTAGGCACAGCCAAGGTGATGAGGAGATCCATTTTGGTGGCCTTGGGATCATGTCTCTGCATTTTTGCACATGTGGTCCTATAGGCTTCATCAAGTAGTGATCTACTACTTCCGCTGGAGCGGTTCATAGCCGAGTGTGAAGCAACCAGGATGAGGATCAGTGACTCCAAATCTCAAGACATGGTCTTGAATCAGAAAAGGGTAAAGTCCCTTCTCCAGGTCTGGGAGAAAGTCCTACTCCAAGTGGAGGAGTTTAAGTATATGGGTCTTGTTCACAAATGAGGGAAAAATTAAGTGAGAGATTGGCGGATAGGTGCAGCATCTGCAGTGAAGTTGGGGCTGTATTGGTCTGTTGTGGTGAAGAGAGAGCTGAGTCAAAAGGCGAAGCTCTCAATTTACCGGTCGATCTCTGTTCCTACACTCATCTAAGATCATGAGCTTTGGGATGTGACCAAAAAAAATGAGATCACGGATACAAGCGGTCAAAATAAATTTTCTCTACAGGGTGTCTGAGCTCTCCCTTAGAGATAGGGTGAGACGCTCGGTCATCCAGGAGGGACTCAAAGTAGAGCTGCTGCTTCTCCATGTCAAGAGGAGCCAGTTGAGGTGACTTGGGCATCTGGTTAGGATGCCTCCTGGACGCCTCCCTGGTGAGGTGTTCTGGACACATCCCACTGGGAGGAGACCCAGAGGAAGACCCAGGACATGTTTGAGGGACTATGTTTCTCGGCTGGCCTGGGCATACCTTGGGATTCCCCTCTAGAAGCTGGACCAAGTGGCTGGGGAGACGGAAGTCTGGGCCCCCCTACTTAGGCTGTTACCCCCGCGACCCGACATCGGATAAGTGGAAGAAAATGGATGGATGAATGGATGGATAAACAAATTCACACAAAAGAAGGTACTGCTTTTCTATGTTTCTCCAACAAGATATATATTTATATATGTTTTTTATTTATTTATTTAATTTATATATTTATATTTTATTTTTTATTTTTATTTTTTTATTTTTTTTCTGGCAGATTAGTAGAATGTTTTATTATATGTAAGTATATTTTTCCCAGTAATTTTATTTTGCATAGATTTTTGAGTAACATCAGAGTAAACAAACAAACAAACAAAAAAAAAGTTATTCATGTTACCACAGCTGTTGTCAATGTAGCATATTTAAATTGGTAATTGTCACTAATTTTGAACATGTGAAAATGGTACCAATTAGCACAATTTTCCGTTCAGCCAGAAGAACCTCATTAGCTCAGTCCTAACTGTTCTACATTGGATTAGTGAGCTGGTTTCTTTAGAAGGACAAAAAAGGGGGTACAGAACAGTCAAAGCTTATGTTGAAAGGTGTTTTAAAAAATCTCCCTGTGAGGAGAGATAAAAGGAAAAAAGTAAAGTGAGAAAAGTACCTTGGGTTAATTGTATTTGACCACTATTCTTTCCTTGTGCAATTTTCCTTTGAGGTTGCATTCTGTAAGACAGAAGAGGGTATAGGACTGGTTACTGATGGGGAGGAGAGGGGTTGAGGCTTTCTGTCTAAGGAAAATTATGTACATATACAGTATATAAAATTCTCATTGATCATTATGAATGTTCAAGTGAAGTGATCCTTCCATTTTAATGGGAGGGTAAAATAATGTTTAAGGCTTACAGAAAATAAAAGGCACGTGGTAAGAAAAAATGGTAAGACACTGGTATACTTTCAACTTTAAAATCACTTCTTGGTCTGCTACCTTCATATATCGCCTCCTACATGTCACGCCATCAGTGCAGCTACAGCATGCACTCTCAAGATATCATTACCTGCAGCGTACCAACAGCGCAGATTGAATTCAGGAAAAAAGGGCCTCCTCTTACTCTGCTACTGTTACATGGAACACCTTGAAAAAAATCTGAAGCTGTCGACTTTGACCTCTAAGGAATTTTAAACAATTGTTAAGTTCAATGCAAAAATCAATGCAGACATGTTCGTGTTTTTAGTATTTTACCACGTTTCATAATGTAGCTTGTTTTTATTTAGTTTTATAGCACTACTTTTACTTTAATTGTGTATGCTTTGTATGACTGTTTATTGTCGTGAGTAGCTCATCTGTTTGTGTTTTTGTGTGTGTTTGTTTAAAACAGATCTCTCTTGAAAATGAGTCCTCGTGACTCAATGAGACTAACCTGTATAAATAAAGGTTGAATGAAAGAATTAATTAATTTACTGATCACTGAAACATGCACATTGACCGTCATTTTGTAAAAAAATTGACTATATACGCACTAGACAGACGGACGGACGGACGGACAGACGGACAGACGGAAGTATCCTTGAATATATTTTCTTCACACGTTTTATTGCTTCTATTACTTCATACATTTTATTGTTTCTATTACTTATATCCCAGTTAAACATTTTCCATCTAAACGTTGTATAAAATGGTTAATCGGTTTCTTAACAAGGTTTACGGTAGTTAAATTGCAATACACTTAGAAATAGGTAAGTGAGAGTAAAAGAGAAATGCTTGGGAAAATGTTTTAATAAATCACTGAACATAAAAGCGTTTATGACATACCACTCACCTACAAACACAAAATGCTGCTTTTCCATTCCAACCTTAAAACACACTTAATGGCTTTGTGTATTTCCTCCCTTTATGAATCCTAACTGTATCCAATCTCTCCTGGTGATGCTATGCCTTTTTTTTTTCACCTTTATTCTGAAATCTCATTTACTGTCTTGGCCACTTATGTGGAACAATTTGCATAAAAATAATATTGGGAACCATGCCTGGACAGCTGGACACCGCTGTTACCCACAAATCCCTGCTATACGCTGATCAGGAGGGGTAATACATTCAGTTTCCATGGAATAATATTCAGACAGAATTAGTCTGGCTCCCTCAAGCTACAGCCATGCCAGAGCAGACTGTAAATGAGACAGGAAGGTCCCATGTTTGGGGCCATAAGGCAGATTTCTGAATGTTTAATGTTGTTGTTTTTCCATTGAAATTGTGATTTACATATGGCCTGCCTGATCCGGTAATTAATTTTAGACAAAAAAAAAGTGAGATGCTATCTTTCAGAAACATTTATTACACAGTTTCTTTCTCTTTCATTCACACATCCACTAACTCAATTATCATCTCACTTGGGTTCTCGCTTACTCCGTCTCACCCACACGTCATTAATGACTCTGTCTCTGATAGAGCACCACATTCACTGATTCATAACCTGCATACTGCATTTATGATGATCGGATTGACTCAAATTCAGCAAACCAAGTCAATGATGCCCCCCCAAAAATAATTAAAAAAATAAAATGTAAATAACACTAACAAAACATTTTCATATCTTTATTGATTTAAAAGAACATTCAATGTTTACAATACCAGAGCCAGTAAAGCAGATATACAAAATAATACAACTTTTTTTTTTTATTATTCGTAGGATTCATATGACAAAACTATTTTATATCATTGTTTGAATATTCAAAGAAAGAAGAAAAAAAAGTTCCATTATCAAGAAGCTCTGCTTTGGTAGTTTTAGAAGATGAATTATGTATGTAAAGGATATTCTTGCCTTGTTGGTATTATGAATAAACAAAACGGATACCAAAACAACAATATAAACATGTGATAAACTGCAGGGTGAAAGCTCATCACTTCTGTGTGCTGTCTCTGCAGTTGACAGAATCTTGCAAAAAAAAAACATTTAGTTAGTGTATTGTTTTAATATCTGTCCTTTAGAACTTAAATCAATTGATCTCCCTAATGAGGCCAGGGTTATTATGTGTGGTCATTAGTGGTATTTGAACTACCTCTTGTTTCTACTCACTAATCAACTGCAAGCCTCTACAGCTATTTTTTTTTAGGTCCTGTCATAACGTTCATTGGGTGATGTACAGCAAACATGATAGTACTTTATATGTGTCTAGGATTTTTCATTTTTAAATATCTCATAAAGCCCCCACCACATTGTCTGTTTTGGTCAGGGCATAGTCTACTTTAGGACTGCCATTTAGATGACATTGTTTGATGGCTTCATTAAACAACTCTAGATTAGAGCTTTCAGAGCACACACACTCACTCTGCTGATCCATTTCTTAAAATTTCAGATTTTAAAGCCATTATATCTTTTTTTTTTTTTTTATTGCTGTAATCATTTTATTTTAAATCCCTTAGGGAGATAAACCATTAGAATAAAGTGTGGTTTGAATGATTTACTATGTTCACATATATTCATACGATCCAGATGGGTAACCTATTTCTTAATGTATAAATTAATAAAAAATAATAGTGAGTATGATATATATATATATATATATATATATATATATATATATATATATATATATATATATATATATATATATATGCAATAGCATATTTGCAGCATGCATAGACATATTAAACAACTTGCATTTGGTGAAACTATTGGTCTTAAATGTCAAATTGTGTCTCTGAATTGCTTTAGTGAGAAGGCTCTATTATAAAAAATTAAAAAAATTAAAAAATTATATATATATATATATATATATATATATAT
>NC_056510.1:16984273-16997228 GCF_014905685.2 Nematolebias whitei
AGAGAGAGAGAGAGAGAGAGAGAGAGAGAGAGAGAGTAAGATGGATATCGATATAGATATACTGTATATAGGCTTGCTGTTAGTGAAGGTAGCTGCCAAAGTACTGACAATTAAGCATTAGAGGGAAATAACATGTTGATACACAATTCTATCAAAAACAACAAAGTTATTTGATTGAGCAGAATATGAAAACAACTTTTTTTTTTTTATTCAGACCCCACATTATCTTTAATCTATAGCTTAAAGAAAAATATAATATACATTTATGTCATTTTAAAAGCTGATATATGTTGAAATAAAACACTGAGTAGTATCTGATACAATAATTAAAATACCACAAATATCCACTGCAAATAAAAAAGGTATCTGCAAAATGTAACCAACATGTTACTTATAAGTAACAATGAATTTAGGGCAAGAAAATAAATACATAAAACAATACATACAGTACAAGTCTAAGGTTTTCAGAACTGCTTCAAAGAAGCTGCTCTCATGACCAGTATTTTTCGGAATCATGTAGTATGTCTGCAGGATATTCTCCTCCAAAGCATATTAGTTCACTTTAACATCCAGTTGGTTTCCAGTCTTCAAGAGTGCACACATGTCTCACTGTTCTCAAAGTCAGCCAGACTGACTGATAAAAGGCTTTCCAAGCTGTGAAGTGTGCTGGCCTTCGCATCTAAATCTACCTCTCCCTGAGGACTCATTGGTGTTTTGAAGTGAGGCACAGCTTGTCAGTGGTGTCACAATGCATTTTGCCTCCAAGCAAGGGAGTCCAAGTCATCATTTCCAGACGTAACTTTCTTAAAAAAAAATAATAAATCTTTAATATATTTTGGACTAATTATTTTATACGGTGTTGATGGAGGTTGTAAAATATGTACAAACTCTCTTGTCCATGAAGATGTATCAATATAAATTCTGACTCTTATATAACATTAAGTAAAAGGTGAAATGAAGTTTAAACATAAACAATGAATTAAATGGTTAGAGTATAAGTATATAGACATGATCTTGATGTTCTGCAAAGCTTTTCCTAACCATAAGTGGTTTGACTGGATTAACTTGTTACATTTTTAATTATTATTCAGACAAAATCTCCATATGTCGTTGGCCTTTTAAACTACAAAGATAAATTCAATGCATCCTGATGCATGCTCAATAATCCAGGTAGGAAAATCTAAAAATGATAAATCTGGTCCTATGGACATTCAAAAAAAGAAAACATATTGTAGAAACGTTTCTACAATTTTTATTTTTATTGTTTTAATGTCCAGAGGACCAGATTTTTTTTTTTTTTAGATAAATTCAATAAACACCAGATGTTTACAGGAAGTTTTGAAAATGGAATATATTGATCATGATTCATTAAATCGGCCATGTTGGCAGGTAACTTCTAAAATAAATGGCACGTCACTTTCTTAGAAAAAAAAACATTGGTTGTTGCTAATGGCTGTTTGCAACAGAGCAATGTACCTAATGTGCATGACAAGTTTGTTCAGCAGTTTGGTTTGGACTATTTTAAGCAGAAGGAAATTTTTCAAAATGTTGTATAGGTCAGATATTTGTTTACCTTGCTTTTACTGTACCTTCTTTTCATCACAATAGCTAATATTTCCTATTTTAAATTACAGTTTGATGAGTAATGCTTTGAATAAACCTTCTTACTTAAGTGTTAGTATACAATGAGTTTGCCTGAAAGACTTCAGGTTACTTTAATTAGCCCAGATATTTATTTTTTTATTATTTTCATCCATTCAATCATTATCTTCTACTTATTTCAAAGTCAGGTCACAGGGGCAGAAGCTTGAGCAGGGAGGCCCAGACATAGACAGCCAGCTCTTCCGTTAGGTCCCTGAGGCATTTCCAGGCCAACCAAGAGACATAGTCTCTCCAGTGCATCCTGGGTCTTCCCAGGGGTCTCCTCCCAGTCGGACAGCACCTCCCTAGGGAGGTACCCAGGGAGCATCCGTACCAGATGCCCAAACCACTTCAACTGACTCCTCTCGATGTGGAGGAGCAGCAGTTCTACTCTGAGTCTCTCCCGGCTGACTGAACTTCTTACCGTATCTCTAAGGGAGAGTCCAGCTACCCTGCGGTGGAAACTCATTTCAACCACCTGTATCCATGATCTCATTCTTTTGGTCACTACCCACAGTTTGTGACCATAGGTGAAGGTAGAATTGTAGACTGACCGGTAAACGGAGAGCTTTGCCTTACTTCACCACAAGGGACCAGCACAGATTCTGCAATACTGCAGATGCTGCACCAATCCTTATGTCAATCTCACACTCCATTCTTCCCTCACTCATGAACAAAACCCTGAGATACTTGAACTCCTCCACTTGAGGCAGAACCTCACCTCATTGTTTTTTTTGTTTTTGTTTTTTTTTGTTTTTTTTGATAATTCAAACACAAAAGGCTATTTGGTACAATAACTGAAGATTTCGTATCATAGGAATGCTACATTAAAATTGCCTCATCATTTTTGTGTATAAATATGACTTGAGGAAGCTTATTATTACTATCAACCTTTGAGTCATTTTGTCATCTGGGACGCCTGTCAACAAATCAGTTTCCAGGCATGGAATTCTTCCAAGCACACAATGGTAGATAGAGTCATAACTCTGACTGCAGTGAGATAGCATCATTCAGCAATATGCCATTATCCCTCTTTACCATTCTTTCCCTTGACTCCTCTAGACTTTAATCATTTATTAATTTCCCTTGTGGTCTGAGGGAAGGCAACATGGTCTGAATTTAAACTGGCAAAATCAGGATTGGGATGTCACTTTCTCATATAAGAAAGAATATAGAATGTGGAGCTTTCATCCCATCAACAAACTAAATCCACCCTGGACAGGCATGTCAATTTAGAGGTGAGAAACCACTTAAGATATATAAAATTTACACCAAAAATAAGAGAAAAAAGTAGCAATGAAACATCATGAACTTGTGCAAAATGTTGTTATAATTGCATTTAAAATAGTCATGTCCAGTCCCATGTAATTACATGGGACTGGACATGCAATATTAATTTAACCTTTATTAGTTAGTCTCATGTTAGTCTCCTTGAGCCTCGAGGACTCATTTGCAAGAGAGACCTGCTTTTTAACAAAGAATGACAACAGTAGACAATCATAAAAGAAAACATATAATTGAAAAAATTAAAAAAGAAAAAAGAAAATTGTATTAAAGCAGACTAAACAGGGCTGGTGTGAATGCACCCTTAGATCTGTTTCAGTTTTAGATTTTATAAGGGTGCATTCACACCAGCCCTGTTTAGTCCGCTTTAATCGAACTCTAGCTCGTTTTTCTAGAAAGTCCGGTTCGTTTAGGGATGTGTGAACGCACCATCGAACTCTGTCACGGAACAAAAAGGCGAACTCTGGCCTGGGCTAAAACCTAGGTCTCGGTCCGGTAGAAGAGAACTCCAGCGCGGTTCGAGTACAGTGTGAATGTAATCAGACCGGACCCGCTCCACAGGACAAACAAACACGCATTTCTCTGACCTTATATGGAGCCGTCAGCTGCCTTGTGTGAAAAAACAATATTCTCCATGGTCTTCTGTCTCATCTTCTGCTCATGCTGTCCATTTTTGAAAAATGACAAAATATAACTCCTAAAATTGCTAAAACTTGATGCCACTTCGTTTTTGTTTTTATTTACAGAAGAAGAAGAAGAAGCGTCTTCAGAGGTTTTTGTGTCGTTTCTTTCAGTAGTTCTTGGTGCAGCGCCCCCACAGGCGAGCGGTGGAATAGGTTGGTTCAACAGGTTGACTCGACTGCACAGTGCAGTGTGAATGCAAACGCACCAGCTCAAATGTAAACAAAAGCTCATGAATATTGGTCCCGAGCCGAACCGAGTCTATCGGACTATCTGGTGTGAAAACGACCTAGACTGACAATACCGCAGTACTAAAAACTTTTTTTATTTTTTATTTATTTTATTTATTTATTTTATTTATTTTTTTTATTTTTTAAGCAAAAGAGTTATATGATTTGTAATGGCTGTCTTACATCAACACTATTACAAAAATGGGAAACTAGTGTCTTTTCTAAAGCCCCAAATTAATAAAGTTTTCATGAAGCCAATGGTTATTGATGAAACCCTGCACACCCCAAAGTCTTTTTATGAGATGCCAGATGGGAAGTTGATTGAGCCAAGTGTTTTTCAAAGCAAACACACACACAAACAGATGCAGACACACATGAATACCCATGCTCACAGCTGTACACACACAGACACCCCCCCCCCCCCCCCAGTTTCATTAAGCTTGTACAGTATGAACCTGTGTTAATTTTAAATCCCAGAACACAGCATATTTATCAATCAATTGATGTATCCCATTTATCACTCCTACAAGATCAAACATACCATAATCCTAAACTCATTCCTTGTTTTATGATCAAGAATCTCCACAAAATAAACATAGCATTTCCAAACAATTAAAATATTCCAGTGTGAATCTGAACTTGGGTGAGTATACAGAGCCACAGGCTATAAAAGTGCACACTGACTACATGCTGAGTCTGAATGTGCTTTCTTTATAATTTTAGGAAATCAGTTAAATTTAACTTGACACAATCAATTTGAGGAATTGATAATACAAAAAATAACCAGAAAGAAAATAAAAATTATATTGTTTCAGTGTTCACGGTAGCTCGATTGTCAATGTTGCTGGTCCTGGGGCCTCAGGTTCAAGCCAGGGTTGTTTCAAGAAGGGTATCTGGCATTAAATGACAGCCAAGCCTGTTGAGTGATTTTTTTTTTTTTCTCGCTGTGCACCACCTTTGTAGAAGAAAGCAACTAAAAGAGTAAGTCCTATATAACGTGATCACTGGAAATAATAGACTGCTCTGTCATGTCAGTCAATTTGAATTTGTCCAATAGCATATGTCAGAGAGAAAAAAAAAAAAAAAGTTGTCCTTGGGTTGCATTGTGATTGATGAGAATGAATCTCTGAAAGTAAATGTGTCCCTCTGAGACTGAGTACACTGGGTGCCATAAATCTGGGGATCAGGCTTGCATCCATTCAAGGACACCTCTGGTGCATGTATCCATGTTTTGAGACAGATTTATAGTTGAGATAAACAGCATTTGCACATCTTACAGTCAATTGTCAATTCTCATGGACTGGTTTGCTTTTGTATTGTTCTTCAGATGCCCAGTCTGTATACTGCATGTGGTAGGCAAATTGTATTATCTATGATAAAATAGTTACTTCTTACATTACTATTTCATGGAAGTAAAGACCGTCTCTTTCAGCTCAGTCCTGCACGACTGATCACTTTTCCTCTATCATGATTATAACAGGTTTCATTTTTAGATCTATCCACACTGTGAATTCATCTGCACTTCCTTCTATCTATCCACGGGCCCACAAATAGGAAAGTAATTGGACAAGTCCGAGTGGCAGCTGACAAGTCTTGCTTGGCAGATGTGACCAGGAAACATGAACACAGTGAGTCCAATTGAACAGAATAGGGGGCCTTTTCACAGGCACAGATGGAGCCCTTTAGAGAAAAGGGAAATGATTCAACATAATGGACAAGGGGAGGAAAAGCTATTCCACAAATGACTTCTTGTTTGGATGAAGTACAAGACTTGATGAGTTGAATCTCACTTATTTGTTTGAGAATTAGTTTTACTGAGCATAATCTATAAAGCTTGCTGTGTTTAAATACCAACAGTGACTTAGATAAAAAAGTCAATTATATGCATTTTAAATTAGCTAATCACTAGCCCTAAAATTCATAATATTTAATTAATATGGAATGTTTGAAAGACGGTTTAGATTTTTTATTTTTTATTTTTTTTGTCAGGCTCACAATCAATATTGAGACATTTGCAGTACATTTTTTTCCCCTCATCAGTCAACACACATATCTCTCACACACTTAAACACATACACAGACTTATCCACAAAGTCATACAAATTACCTAAACCTAAATATAATTAGGAACACATTCATCTGACTATAACAGCTCATGGTTGAACAAACTGTCTTTGTTTGTGAGAGATGACTACACCAAGGCACAGATCAGAGAGGCTCAGACAAACAATACAGGAACTTTTTTTTTTCATCCATTCAACCTTTATTTAGACAGATAAGTCACAATGAGCCTAGAAGACTCATTTACAAGTGATCTATTTAGACAGACAAAAAGGAATGAAACTGGACACATGTAGAAATTGTAGATGAAAAATTCCTATTAAACTCTTTCTTCTTGGCTGAGAAGAAAAAAAAAAACCTAATATTAAAAAAACACCTCACACAAACAAGCACATAGTAATGGAGACATTCCGCGGGGGGGGGCGACGACGAGAGCGGTGAGCAATGTTCATAGATGCTCTCGAGGGCACTGTAAGAGTTCTGATAAGGATGGAATTATCAACCAGTGTCCTCCGGTGAGATCCATAAACATTCTCAAGGGATGTTAAGGAATGGCCAAGGATAATGCCTATAGGAATCCAAGAGTCCTGAAATGATGATACAATGTTTATTTAGCTGGTTTCCTCTGGTTATCAATTGGAAATTCCTCGTGGGGGTGAGCGTCAGATCACATGTTCTCCAGGCGAATTCAGATAAGATGGCCTTCAAGGCCAGCCAGGGGAGCCAAATTCAGATAAACACACAGTTGTTTTGGGGACAGGCAAAACTTAATGGCATCTACCTTGAGTCTGTGTTGGGGCAAACAGTTTGAAATGTCCAAATTACATGGTCACACTGATGGAACGTGCCCGAGTAAAATCCCCGAGATCCAATCCATTCTGCCCAAAGCAATTGAGTCTGGGTACTTGAGGCATGAACCAAGCCATCATAAGGCAAGCAGCGTGGTCGGGTCCAAATTTGCTGCCGACGACTTCCTTGATTGTAGATAAAACCAGCAACCAGCCAAATCCAAAAAGCAGGAACCAGTGATCGTAAATCAAATTATATATGCGTCCTTAAAATCCACAAATGGCAGCAGAGATAGACGCATCATCAAGTCTTCCAAGTCTATGAGATATCCAGCTGCATGCGTGCCAACAGGGTAAATCGGCTCACCTAAAGCCTGTCTTCTCTTCGAAGAAATGTTATCAATTGTGTTGAGGGACCAACTGATCAAATAAAGTCCATAATTATGGTTCGGAAGATATGCAAGAGAGGCTCAGAAGCAGTTTCACAGACAGACAGAGCAGCAAAGCAAAGTGGAGAGGGAGGTGAAGAGAAAAGCATCCAACCTCAGCAAGAACAAGTGGTGAACATATTTTGCCACCATCCATCCATTACCATTTACCTGCTTCTTCCTTTTTGGGTTGTGGGGGGTCTATGGTGCCCATGTCCAGCCATCACTCTGCGAGAGGTTGTGCACACCCTGGACAGGTCGCAAGTCCATAACAGGGCCATATAGAGACAAACAAGAGAAACAACTATTCACTCTCTCAATCACACCTAGGGACAATTTAATTACCAATCAGTCTAACATGCATGTTTTTGGTCTGTGGGAGGAAACCGGAAAACCCGGAGAAAACCCACGCATGTATGGAAAGAACATGCTAACTTGATCAAGAAAGCCTCCCCGGCCAGGATTTTAACCAGGGCGACCAGTTCGCTGAGAGATGGCAGCTCTACCAACTGCACCACCCTGCTGCCCATAGTTTGCTACAACAAAAAATAAATAAATAAATACATAAAATAAAATAAAAAAAGAAAGAAAATGCTGGACAATTGACAAATCTATTAGAAGGGTTAATGAAGAGACTCTGTGATGATCAATCAATGTAGAAAATGGTGCCGTGTAGTTTTGACTAACAAATTCACAAATTAACCCTTGATGAATCCTGACAGTAACATCTTGAACAATGTTTTGTACTATCAAGAAACTTCAAGTCTGCAAGTGGACAAAACACTGATTATTTAGGACATCTAAAAATGGATCAATACATCTAGGACATGCCCTTTTTATTTAGTAGCTTTTCTTTTCTGGTTTGCTAAGAAACTTGTACATGTCCAGCAGTCGTTGATGGTGTACACGCCAAGACAGGTTGCACATGCTTTATAACATAACGACAAAAAATAATAATGATAATAAACTTTTGTTATTGCTCACCTTGGGATAATTTCTAGTTGCTAATAATCCTAGCATGCAAAATTGTGACCAATGGGAGGAAAATGGAATGCCCAGAGAAAACCCAAAAATGCAAGAGGAGAATAAACAAACTCTGCACAGAAATACCCCAGACTGGGAGGTCATTCTGTGACCTCACTGAGAGACAACAGCTCTAACATCTGTGCCACCATACTGCCCATTATTTTAATCATCTGAACTTTATTGAAGACAATTTGTGCTTGTTCAGTAGTTTGAAAAAAGCATTGACTTTAGGAAATATTTAAAGTATAGTAACATAGTTTTTATGTAAACAATTTTATAAATATTATTTAAAGATGAACAAACAGGTTTTAGCTCAAAAATTACTTTTACATTCACCAGTTCACATAGCAACCATTTTTAGGGTTAAGAATTTACAGCAAATCATGTTTATTGATCTAGTTTGTCTTACTTCTCTAAATATTTTTGTATGGAAAAGTAATATATGTAATATGATTTGGGGTTTTATCAGTATTATTGTGCAATGCTGCATACTGGAAAAGTTGCAGTGACATTAGTTTGGTCATTTCACATTTAGTGTCTCTTGCAATCCTGAAGCTGAACGTTGAGCCTAGAAGGGTATCTGGTATAAAAAAAATAAATAAAAAAAAGTAAATATGGTTGTTTTCTGTTACAAATGCAGAAGGGCGCAGCTGAGGAAAAAAAAAATATTGTCTTTAAGCTTTTTTTTTTTTTTTTTTTACCCACAACATTTTAACCCCATAATTAAAGATGTGTAGTTGTGACACTTCAAACATGTTTGATATTTGATATAATTATACATAAATAACCTGTATATCATATCTAGCTGGATGTATAGACTTTTCCTGATGCTCTTAGCACATTCTAATTCTAGATTAAATCTTATGTTACCAACTTTACGTGTCAGACTCCAACTTCTTATACTGTACTTTGTGACAGTACGTTTTGGTACTGAACTAGCATTTGAGGGTTTTTATTTTTATTTGTAAGTTTTGTCTATTTATTTCTTTAGACTTCCCTTTTAAGCCAGCAACACCACCATGCTAAAAGCTGAAATTTTGCCTTGAGTTGTATAATAAAGTGGTATAAAATAAATCCTGAACATGCCCTATGCCATCTTATTATTTCTTGAGTTGTTTTCAGATTCAAGTATTTATTATTATTATTTTTTTATTTTATTTTTATTTAGGCAGGGTCCATCTAGGAAGTATATCAGAAGTGCCATCCACTTTGCCATTTTACAAAAAGTTATGACAGTCTTGACCCTGGAAAAAAACTATACATGTATGACGACACACCAAACACACCATCTAGCAAAACAATTACTGTTTAATACTCAAAAGGCTCAGGCAGGCTTGTCTCATCTTTGTGACTAACAGTCAAAGAGCTACATGACACATCTGTTCTCTGCCTACGTGGAGAGACTGATTATTAGAAATATGAACATCACAGGTTCATCTATGAATAGCTTTTCTCAGCATTTACCTCATTTAAAGCATCAGTTCTCGGAAACAATGTAAAATGACAAAATAAATATGCGACAAATGAAAAGCCAGACAGGTTACTGGTGCTCTCCTCTATCTTTCATAACATCAGCATTAGTGTGATGTGCACGTTTTGCTCGTGCATTTCAAACAGATGATCTCAACAGGAGCGCAGACTCTAATTAAGCAATAGCGTGCAGGGTGTTTAGACAGCCAGAAGTTTTGGAGAATTAGATGAAAAGATTATAATATAGATATATAAATATGCAGTACATGTTTTTTTGGTGAATGCATTACATCTTCTTTTAATGTGAATGTCTGCACCGCTGGGCAATCCTCTGGATGTGGAGAGTGAAAATTAAAATCTCACAGAAAAGCTGGTGATGCAACAGATTTTGCAACTTTATTAAACTGATGGAAAATAAACCCTAATTGGTTAAGTAGTTGTCCTGAAAACTACAACATCATATCTGATTCCCTTTGATTTGATTGATATTTTATTTCAAAGATTTTGTTTCAGCCGTCACAGCAAAAACCTTTTCCTTACTATTCCCATGAGGCTTAAGCTGAGAACTGAGCAACACATACAGCATATTGCAGCAACAATGTATACAATTTACTACTGGAATAACAATATTGCAGACAGAAGACAACAAGTCACACTTCTCCTAAGGCTAGACAATATTATTTGTTCATGAACCGACACAATTAATATTTAGTCATACTGTACAGCCACTTTATGTGAATGTAGAAAACTGGATTTGAGAACTCATTGTTCATGAAGGAAGATGGTACATAGAGCATTGCCTGCTGCAGCTTCTCTAAGCAGCATGCCTGATTTCTAGATCAAAGCATTTTTATAATCCCACCGAACTGTATTTTTCCACAGGTGCATGGTATTCATTAAATTATAAACTTTATTGCGAAGTAAATTTGACACTTACAATGTTAATAATCATGCATGTCGCATCTGTGGAATGTTACTTGTAAATAGGAAAAAAAAAAAAAAGACACGCAAGTTGATTTTTACATTTAATCAGTTTAAAGCATGAACAAATAAAGTATATTCATAGTGATATGGCATTGATTTTTTATTATTATTATTTTTTTTTTATCTGGGCAGAATAACATGTAACCATCTCTTAAAAAATAAAAATAAACAAATAAACAATGTATGGCTTTCCAGATGTGCTCATGATCTCATTTTGTATATTCAAATCCTCACCTTTTCTTCCTCGTTTCTGACAGATGAGTGCATCTAGTGCACGACACTGTGTTGGAATGCTCAGTTTAGCTGGGGTTTCTAAATAAATATTGTCTGAAGGCATAGAGATTTACTGTCTGGGTGCAAGGTTAGAGATGAGCTTTGAATATAGTTTACAGTTGCTGGAGTATAAAAATATGTTGAGGTCTAAAGAATGAAAACATATCTATAGTAATTATTTGTACCTTTTATAGGTTTTTACAATCACAATATCTAAAAAAAACAATGGTAATAACACATATTAAACGTATGTTTAAAGTTGCTACATGTAGCTTTACTAGTTCATGTAAAAGTAAATTTAAAGGACACATACACACTTTAATTTGTATATCCATAAAATATAAAAATGTTCTGTTCCGTTATTTATATATTTATTTAATATTTATAGACTTGCTTCCTCTTTCTTTTATGGTTTCCACACTTACCCCTGTCTCTTTTATTTCTGTCATGTCTAAGGTTCATTTGTTCACAGCAAGAATCTTCTATTTATTTTTATTCTTTTGATGTCAGTCTATTATTGCAGCAGCTTTTGATTAACAAATGGTTTGAATTTGCCATGATTAGGTCAGCGTGCTTTTGCAGAACCTTTGATTTTGTTTCTGTTAAAACTTTGTTTTTTTTTGTGCCCGACTCCAACTCATTTATGTTGCAAATAGATTCGTCTCTATCAACCACCGATTGTCACAATCAATTAACATCACTGTGCATGTTTAATTATTAGGTCATGCTGATAGATCTTTACTAGATCTATGATAAACAAGGCAGAGGGATTATATTTCCTGTGCATACAAGCTAACAGAATGTTAGATATGTCTTGGTAAAGAGTATCGTAGTTTTCTCTCAAGTTTTTGTTGGGATAATGTAGCTCCTGTTTCACAGTTATCATGAAGTTTCTAATTGGTTCAATTCCTTATGTGATTGGGTTTTTACCAAATTAATATTATCTAATGGTTCATATTTATATTTATATAACAGCTTATCTTGACAATAAATTTTGCTCACATTATAATCCATTTACGGATAAAAGCATTATGTATTATTTCCAAAAACTCCACATATAAAAAGAAGTTAGGCTTATCCATAAATGTGGCATGAGAGAGACACCCCCCCCCCCCCACACACACACACACACACACACACACACAAACACAATTTTTAATTTTGTAAGTTTAAGATTGCACATCATTCCACATGGTAAAAATGAAAGCCTCACTGTTTCACAATTTTTATTTACATTCAACTTCAACATCAATTCATGATGCATTCTCCGTGTCTTGCCTGTTGCTTTACAGATAGTTACAAATGCACATTAGCTTTTATGCATGGTATTTAATTTCTGAAATAAACAAGGCAATACTGTTAAATCAGTTGTTTGTTTTATCTTTTATAACTCCAAATTGGACAGCAACCATAAAGAGATATCTTCTGGAATAGATGTGTCAAATGATAGTAAATACTGAAAAGTAACACATTTATCTACAAAACAAAATTTATAAAACCTTCTAGTTCACCTTGCTCTTCCATTTGAGTGGTTCCACTTCACTTAAAACTCGGGTCCTGCAGAGGACTAGGAGTTTGAGGGTTCTGCAGATCAGCTGTTAAGACTGCATACTTCTGGACAAAGATCTCTGAGGTTGTTCCTGGGATTTGTTGGAGCCACTCATCCAGGTTTGGGGTCACAGCACAGCATGCTCCATTTACTGGGACAACTGATGCCCTGACTCTCCACAATGTATATTCCTTATTTCAGCCCCTAGTATTTTTTTTTCAAGCTTCTTGTGCTCCTTATTACTGATTTTACTGTCACTTGTGATTGCTACATCAATCACCACTGCCTTCTCTAGTTTGTTAACCACCACGATGTCCTATTGGTTCGCCGTCACTTGTTTGTCAGTCTAGATCTGGAACTCCCAGTTTCTTAGTCTTTCCATTCTCCATCACCATTGATGACATCTCCCACTTTGACTGTGGGAACTCCAATTCAAAGCACATACATCCCTGTGTATTATTTCAGTCACTTGGTTATGGCATTTGATGGATGGATGGATGGATGGATGGATGGATGGATGGATGGATGGATGGATGGATT
>NC_056510.1:16997628-17002516 GCF_014905685.2 Nematolebias whitei
GAAGGATGGATGGATGGATGGATGGATGGATGGATGGATGGATGGATGGATGGATGGATGGATGGATGGATGGATGGATGGATGGATGGATGGATGGATGGATGGATGGAACCAAATGTGGTTTCATATAATATGTTGCAATTTTAAATGAACATTTTCTCCCTGCACATTCACTACTTAGAATCCGTTTGTCTATGTTAGGTTTTGTTGAACGATGGTAATTGGTACTTCACATAAATCTGTAAGAGATAGTGATTAATTAAGACGTTCAAGTGCTTTATGGCAAAGAGGGCCAGAGATTGTTGCTATTGTTTTCACTTTGAATCCAAAAGAAAGACAAATCAATACCAAAAGTGCAGTCAAGGGAGGACAGAGCAACAAATGCAGGCTAAAGGCTCTCATCACCCAGAGAGGGATGGAAAATCCAATTACTTTGGTTAACAAGCTGACCTTCGTACATATAATGCCACTGTGTCCCTTAGCTTATTTTCTCTGCAGAACATAAGCACTCCCGGGGCATAACAAACCTCTAAATATTGCAGTGATTGCACTCAAAAATAAGGTTTCCTGAGCAGTTCAAAGAAAGCTTTTTTTTTTTTTTTTATCCAAGATTTAACAAGCAAACGAAGATTCATGGTTGTTTTCACGCTCATATCTACAAACCAAGAAGTGTACAATAGATGATTATGTTAATTATTTGATTTATAAGGATATTAGTTTAAATATTGGCTTGAGTACAAAGTGGGTATAATTACAGGGGCTCAAGCAAAAGTGCAGATAGGACATTTTACCTGCCATTGTTCTGATTATACAGTAAATCTAATGAAATATAAGAGCTATTGATCCACTACAATTAAATTTAACTAATAATGAATATTGTAACTCTATAAATCTTGTTCAAACTACGTATTCTCAGAAGAATTCTAATAAATCTCTAGTATTTCTTTTTGAGTGTGACTAAAGCTTTTATCAATAAACAATGGTGAGGTATCACTTTTGAGGTATAATGTATACAATGCACTTTCAAATAAAGTCAGGCTGGCTATCCCTTGCATGTTGAATCAACAGTCTTTGCTTCCAAACCTTCGCCTATTAGCATAATTGGATCATTTATACCACTAGGGGAAAAGAAGCAAAAGATATCAGCCTGCAGAATAATGCTCCAGCTCTTGTGTTAGTTTTATAACTCTGTGCCAAAAGCATTCTTTGAATAACAGTGTCAATTATTGAGCTTCTCAGGGTGATGAGATGCTGTAAGCCCTAAAAGTCTCCTAAAACACTCTCAGACTTTCACAGGGTCTAATAAAACAAGATGTATGTGGGATGAAGCTGCCTGGGATGTTTGCTTTAAGTGCTGCAGTGGTTGCAGGCATGTATAGATATTTTAAGTTAATATAAACTGATTGAAAATATGCTAACAATCAAAAAAAATGCAAACGCTTCAAAACTAAATAGTGTTTTTGTTTGCAAAGCTATACTTACCACTAACCTATGAATAATTTAGAACTTCTATACCTGATATTTTTGAACTGAAAAAAGTGGGTCATATTGCAGGGGAGGGATTTTCAGAACATTGATTTTAGATGCACCCAGTAAAAACAAATACAAATAATAATTTAAAAAAAGGTTTAGATTTTAGGTATTATAGGCATTTTTATGTGAAACTAAAAGCCTTTACCCAAAGCCAAAATATATTTCACAAAATGCAATTAAAAACTGGGTTTCAGAGTCTGTATTCCAGATGAGATGTTTAACACATGCCTTTTCACATATTGATGTTAATCTTACAGCCATGTTCACTCCCTTTTCCAAATTTTATTCCTCTTTCAATCATATTGAAGGTTGTTTTTTTTTTTTCATCCACTGGCAAATTAAAACAACCAATGAGGCAATACGTTGTACATGACTAGAAGCAATTAATATAGGACAATCTTATAAAAATATCTCTCCTACCACAAAATTTGGTGTGCTTTGGCATATATGCAATTTTTTTTTTCAAGACATACTATTATCATCGGGCATATAATGAATATATAGTGGAGTCCAATTCACAGATTTTATTGACATTTTTGAGTAAAATGTAATTAAAAAAAATATATTACTATTTTTAGGTAATACCTTGTAACTGCTACACTGCAGCAATAAAGCATTAAAAAAAGTTTGTCTTGTTTGTAAATTTTGTTAATTAAAAAAAAAAAAAAAAAAATCAAGGTTTCAAATCAAAAATGCAGAACCCACTACTTTAAATTTGGAATCTACACACTAGGACGAGGATTAGTGCCAGGACACGCTAGAGAAACAATGTCTCGGTTTGCTTGAGAATGACTTCAGTTCTCCCCAAAGATCTAGAAGGGATAGCTCTGGGAAGGAATGTCTGGAAATACCTGCTCAAGCTGCTGCTTCTGTGACCAAACTTTGAAACAAATAGAAGAAAAACTGATGGATGGATTGATGGGATGTACACATCAAATGTTGCTTTATGGTGCACAGACTGGTACACAAATAAAAATAATAAATGCTATGTGTTGACATCATTGTATGTTCCCATACAATGGCAACATTAGTTTTCTGCATTTAACCCGTCGCACATGGGAAGCACCCAGTGGGGCAGCTATGTGAGCACCCGGGGAGCAATTAGGGATTGGGTGTCTTGCTCAGTGACACCACGAATTATGGGAATGGCTAGGGATAGATCCTGGGACTTTTGGGTCCTGAGTTGGTTACCCTAACTCTACCCCATCATGTACGTTGTTCAGTCTGTTGTTCATGTTTATGTGGTGGCATACATTTATCATGTCATTTACAATAAATAGTTGTCAGCCATGCAACAAAGTAAAGCTTGATGAAAACTCATGACTGTTGCTCTAATTGCATTTCTGTCAAGAAAGACCTGCTTGAATACTAGGGGTTAAAAATGTATTTTTTCCCCTCAAATAAACTTGCATATGAACACATAAAAATAGAAAAACACTCCAATATATGAGTTTTCTAAATGTTACTCTGAAAATAAGTTTTTTTTTTGTTTTTTTTTTTCCTTTGGCATAACTAAAAAAATATTTTTTTTTTTTTTTTTTTTTTTAATATATGGAAAGTTGTATAATTGTAAACATATTATTTATTGGATAGCTTTGATAAATAAAGTTGATTTATGTTTTTTTTTATATATTTTTTTTTTACTTAACTTAACATTTATGGTTTATATAATTAAAAGACCTACTCCAGGAAATTATTTGCCATTACTTGAGGTTTAACATGTTGCAACACTTATACAAAGCAAGTTCATACTGAATAAATGTGTAGCTGTAAATACAATTAAACTCATCCTGAAAATACATTAAAACACAAGACTAAAAAAATGACATTTATTTAAAAGCTTCACAATTATCCATTATGACATATTCATATAGTTGTGTATCATTTTCACACAATGTTTTAGAAATAGTATCAATGTTCCAACTGTTGATGAACTTGTGTTCTGTGATAGACAGATGTGGACTGTGCGTCATCTGCACCAACTGACACCGCAGGGTGAACATGTTGATAGGTGGCAGGGAGTAGACAGCTGTCAGATTCTAGCTATGAATTTCAAGTAACCTCCCTGTGAACACAGAAGACAACAAAAGAAGCAGGGGTGATTCAGACCTCCCACTGTGAGATGCATCAGAAAGCTCCTGTTTATCCATAATGCTGGCTGCCTGATGGGTAGGCCTGTTTTATCAAAGGTCAAAATACTTTTTTAAATCCACATAACAGTACTATAGTTGCTCTAACACATACACAATTTATATAAAAAATGTGTTCTTTTCACAGTACAAAACTTTAAAATTATGCAAAAACAATTAAAGCATTGTTGTTAAAATTGGCAAAAGCCGTTATGTTTCAGATTCAGTTCAGATTCAGATATTCTTTATTGTGTTAGCTCCATCACAGAACTCTAATCTTGAGCAAACATAAAGGTGACAGTGGAAAGGAAAAACTCCCTCATCCCTCCCTCAACCAGGCTCAGGACAAGCACCCATCTGCTTCGACGGGCTGGGTTTGAGAGGACAGTAAGGAGGAACAGATACACAATGGCAGGTCAAGAATCACATGTTAAGATAGAAATAGTATCAAATTAAAACTATTCAGTTTTAACAATTATTTAAAGTATTGAGATCAATTTGTCCTCCAATAGTCTAAGCCTTTTGCAGCATAACAAGTCAACCATAATTATAGGATTTATCAAAAAGGAAAGTCTTAAGCCCTGTCTTAAAACTGGACAATGTGTCGGTCTTAATAAAGATGTTTTACCTCTTAGATGATCTAAAAACATCATACACAAATATGAAATCCAGTATATGTGAAGTATTTATTTATTTTAATGAGAGTTGCTTAAAATGTTTTTGAAGGCAGTGGCACAGCTGCAGAAAGAAAAGCTTTGCAGAAAGTGGTGAAGGCTGCACAGAAGTCTGTTGGAGTCAACCTCCCCACCATCACAGACATCTACACCTCCAAGCGGGCCACCTGCATCTGGAAGGACCCCACTAACCCAGCACACACAATCTCTGCCCCACTCCCCTCGGGTAGAAGGTTGAGGAGCATTAAGTGTAGAACCACTAAGCTGAGGAACAGCTTCTACTCTGAAGCTGTTAGACTCATGATTCCCAACTCATGATTATCACTGTGAAAGAAAAAAAAAAATGTTTGTTTATGTACTGCTGATTATCCATGCTGCTGTATTCATTCATACTCATCTGGTCACACAGACTCATGTTCGTGCTGTTGTTCAGCATATTGTTTTTGTACTACTAGTGCTTAGTGTATTATTAGTTTAGCATATTTCTTAGTTCATATCTTAGATATTGTTACTGTTTTTTTTTATTTTACAATTTATATTTATATTGAATAT
>NC_056510.1:17002616-17009406 GCF_014905685.2 Nematolebias whitei
TATATATATATATATATATATATATATATATATATATATATATATGTGTGTGTGTGTGTGCATTATCTTTATTTCTTGTAATAAATCAGAATTAGTGAGTGGAATTTAGCAGGGGAAGTCTGAGATTGCCATCATTGTATTTTCCCATACAGTGGCAAAATTAGTTATTTGCATTTAACCCATCACACATGAGATACACCTAGGTGGAACAGTGGGCAGCTATGTAAGCACCCAGGGAGCAACTGGGGGTTAGGTGTTTTGCTCAGGGACACCACAACATGTGGGAATGGCTGAATGGCTGGGAGTCGAACCGTGACTTTTCTGGTGCCCAGGCGGCTGTCCTACCTCTGCCCCATCTTGGCTCAGCCTCCAGCCTCTACCCCATCTTGAAGTTTGCATGGCAGCTAAAAAAAAATGCTGAGGGCTACTTTAATGATGAGAGAGATGAAAAAAAAAAAAAAAAAAAGAAGCTTACCCTCATCGTGCTTCATCACCATAGCACCAGAATATGCCAAAAAAGGTTAAGACTTATAGTGACAAGAGGGAGAGAAAATTTTCCAGACCTATTTCCTCTCAGAGACTCAGGCCTGCCTATTAATTTCTGTCAAGAGGAGGGAGGAAGTTTTGTACATGTAATGGCAGCATAGGAATTACTATGGCCATGTACAGTAGAAATAAAGTGTTAAGCTGATTTAAGAATGCAATTCTTTGCATTTTTAAAGAGGAATAAACCACCATCATGTATCACCACCTGACATAGACATACGTGAATTATTTTTTTTCAGATCAAGTGTTGATTTTTAAATGTCTCCTAAAATTGTGTTTATTGACCTGTAAGGCTCTGTTTATATGACAACTATCCAATGAAAATGGATTGTTTTTCCCCATTACTATTAACACATTTACATAAAAATGTTCTTATTACAATCTCTGTTAACACAGCAACAGTTGACGTGGAAAAGGTGTAATTCCCTCGCCATGCCACTAGTTGGTGCTATGTTCTTTGAAACTTGAAACTCAAGTGTGCATGTGTTTAAAAAAAAAAAAGTTTTCTATCTGAAAGCTGCTAAAACGGTTAAGACGGGAGAGAATAAAATATTTCTATGGACAGACGACAAGGTTCAACTGTTGCTTAAGGTGACTTTGGCGATTTACGAGTCAGAAGCACAAAAATATACTCGAGTATCCGCCATTGTTGATAGCTTTTTCTGTGGATTGTAGGAAGCCGTTATGTTTTGCGTCATACTGTGCATGAGCCAGGGATTCCCCGACAGAAATATCTATTTTTTTCTGTTTACACAACAATGGACACCGGGACGTTTTTGACCCATTGCACTCTGGAACCCGTTATCAATTTGTGCCATTGTCAGAGAAAACGTTTGCTATTTCTGTGTAAATGAACAGTACAAACGCAACAAAGCTCTTCCATTTTCACCAGAAATCATTTTAGTGTAAACAGGGCCTAAATGACTGCTGGGCTGCAGAAGAGTGTTGAACACAGAGTCCTGGCCTAGTGACATTGCTCTTCTGTGCTGTGTCATCCTGTTGGCCAATGGTCGACACTCATCTGCAGGTCATGGGTCACTCTTTCAGAGACGTAGATGTGAACATCCTTGATAAAGAGGAACGTTGGTTTGAGAGAGTAAAGGAAGTCATCTTTGTGAAGAGAACTGATCCACTGTTAAACAAGCAAACGTTTAAAGTACACATTTATCATACTCTCAGAATCTAAGCTACCCTGCTTTATAGCCAAGTATACCATTGAATAGATTATTTTTTGGATGATGCTGACATTGAATTTTGCATTTTTAAATTTAAAACATTAAAATATGAAACATTGTTTTTGTTTTTTTATATATATACTCTGATTTCTTTATCGTTTCTCCACGGTGAGCATATATACTTATATGAGTAGGGATGTAAATGTAAATAGTTTTTTGTAGCTTACATTAGGATTCATTTTCAATACGTTGTAATAATTCAGTCCACTCAGAGCCACAAAAAGTTTAAAAGTTTGATAAATAATTAGTTTTTAAGTACAACCAAACAGAATGAAATGATTCAAAGGAAACTAGATTTGTCTCCTGAGAAGGGGTCACAATTGATCAATGTTTTTTTTTTTTTTTTTTTTTTTGGGGGGGGGGGGCACAGGAAACACCTTCTGGACGCCCTTTCTGATGCAACCACAGACCACTGACCTACCACAGCCTTGTGTGTTGCAAAGTCACACAAGGGTGCACGGGGGCACAGAGTGGCACAGAGTGGAACAAATGAGGTGGAGGCAGATGCGGGTGCCTCACCTTTTTCACACACAGTTTTGGCGTTACTGTCCACAGGGGGATTTGAACTGACAACCATCCGACAACAGATACACTTCAACCTCTGCACCACCACTCCTCATCAACAATGTCATTAATGATGTTACAGTTGTGACCGGTTTCTATAAATGGTTAAAACCAACTATGTGTCTTTGTTATAAATATAATAATTACTGTCAAAGTGTTTAGTTTCTAAAAGACAGCACATGATAGATCAGCACAGGGTTTCACAAGTGGAGGACTTCAGTTCAAACTAAAGCAAGGCAAAAAGATTGTGTAAGCTAAAATATTAAGATGGAGTTTGATCAATGACTTTAGAGGTTTTCAAAATTCTGGGGTTACTTATAGGACCACCTAAAAAAATTAGTATATTGTAAAAAAGTTTAATTTTTGTCAATCATTTCAGAAGGTGAAACTCATATATAGATTCATAACACATTGTAAAATACTCCAAGCCTTTATTTCTTGTAATTTTGATGAGTATGGCTTAGAAATTATGAAAAACACAATTCAGGTTTCAGTAAATTTGAATGTTGTGAAGAGGTTCAATATTGGAAATTCATAGCGTCACACCCTAATTAGCTAATTAACTCCTGGACATGAGCTACAAATGTAACATTCATCAAGCTGCTTCTGAACCAGAGACAACGTCAGAAACATCTAACCTGGACTGAGGAGAAAAAATGAACTATACTGTTCCTCTGTGGTCCAATGTCCTCCTTTCAAATGAAAGTAAATTATGCATATAATTTGGAAACTAAGGTCCCAGAGTCTGGAGAAAGAATAGAGAGGCACAGAATCCATGTTGCCCCATGTCCAGTTTGAAGTGTCCACAGTCAGTGGGGTATTTGGGGTGCCATCTCATCTTCTGGTGTTGGTCCAGTGTGTGTTCTGAAGTCCAGAATCAATGCAGAATCTACCAGGACATGTTAACATTTGACAATAGCAACCTTGCACCTTTTTTTTTGTGATTTGTTTGCAACTACCTCCTCTCAAAAAACTCTGACATCCATTTTCTAGCACTTTAACCTTATGCAGATTCTAGATGTAAAGTTCTTTACAAGATAAAGAAATCAGGTCAACGAATTTCAACATCATGTTCAGCTTTGATGCCCTGTCCCTCAGGTTTTGTTGTAAAACCTATACACAATGTGAAGGTGTTACTGTAAATACTGTCAGACACATGTGTATGAGATGATTAAGGTTACAAACTTGGAAGCTCTTCAAACCCCTTGTCAATTAGATTTATGATGACAAGGCCAGGTTTAACCTTGCAACACATGTAGGTGGGATAAAATGTGATCTACTCGCCTTTTCTCAACACTGAGGAGATGTTATCTGCCTGGAGGTGGAAAGTATCCCTCTTGAATGTTAAGCGTCCTCACTGCTGGAAAATTTCAGCTAAAGACTCTTGAGGTTGCTCTGTCACCATTAACCTCTTCTATTTAGTTTGCATCACACAATAAATGGCAAAAAAAATAAAAAAAATAAACATAAATAAAATGCTAAATTAAATATATATTTTTAGAAAATAAAAGATAAAATAAAAGCATGAGGCCAAATGGTTTAAATAGAGTAGATGCGGCTTTTTGGTTCTTCTTTGTTTGTTTGTTTTTCTGCACATTATAGTGAATGAACTGTCTGGTACCTGTATCCTTTGCCACTAAAATGCATTTCTCCTGATTTCTAAACTTCTGAAGAGCGGATAGGACTGTGATGTTAATGTAAATGGGAGTGTACAATGGTTTTCTGTTTGTTTTTGTTTTTTGGCTGTTATTTTTATTATTTCTTAACACTCAGAAGAGCTTCCTGTCATTTATCAGTATCACACGTTGCATGAGTTGCAAGTTAAGAGAAAAATATCTGTCTGAGGAGAGCTGTAAGAGTTTACTTGTATGTTCTGTTTTAGTTTTTTAGTTTTTATTTTATTAATTAGTTTTATTCCGCTCTTCATTTTTTACTTAGACATTTTTTGTATGTTTTTTAATTTGTTTATGATTGACTTGTTTTGTTTTATTTGTTTATATATATATATATATATATATATATATATAATTATTATTATTTTCTTTTTTCTTCTTTTTATCCTGACCCCACCCAGGAGGGATGCTAAATGCACCGTAAGGTCATCGTCAAAGGGGCATTGAGACAACATGGTGTTTCCCCATTGATTGAACTGTGTTTACCCTAAGGCACATGTGTCAAACTCGAGGCCTGGGGGCCAAATATGGCCCTTGTTAACATCTTATCTGGCCCCCAAGATGATATGTGAAACGTAAAATACTTTTATCATTTGAAGTGTTTTCAGTAATTTTTGATTATGATGTCAGAAGTGCAACAGAGAACATCAAACGAGACCAATGAAAAACTTTTGTTGAGAAACCTGTGACGAAGAAAAGAGGTTGGGTATCTAATTTGAGTTACTGTAGTTTCTGAAATTGGCCCTTGGTTTGAAGAAGGTTTTAATGTTTGCCCCCCTTTGTAAGTGAGTTTAACACCCCTGCCCTAAGGGTTTTTTTTCCATCAAATGTGTAAAAGGATTTATACTGATAATGTAATAAAGACAATCCATAAACGGGGGGGGGGGGGAGGGGAATTTTTGGTTATGAAACATTTTATTATATTATGGCAGAGATGTCTGAGTACATCTTTCTGTACTGCGTGCACAAAATGTTCTCTTGTCTCAGCCTGAAGTCCAGCTTGCTGACTCACAATGCCTCACTGGTGTTGATATCATGAGAACATGCCCAAAACATTCTCTTATCTCGATCTGGAGGCCGACTAGCCGACAGCCATGGATCATGTCTATGTCTGACTGTAGCTGGCTATGAGGGAATGCCTGCTGGACTCTGATGGTGTATAAAAGTCTGCAGCAAACTCATTCGGTGACATGTTCCATGCTTTTTGTATATGTAATGTCTAGCTTGAGTCCTTGATAGTAAAATACAGTTTAAAAGTTTTCGCCTGCCATTGAGTGTGTTTTTTTTATTTAAGCAAGCTAAGAGACTATCTTTTTCTTCAACAGACATATTTTTTGTTTAAATAAGTCATGCAGCAGATTTGGTTTAAAATTTTAAAGCTTATTTAGGACTTCAAGAATCGCATACATCTTTTGTTGTTAAGGCTGCAGCCTGAGCATGTTAGTAGTTCACTCTGATTATGTCTTTTTTTGATTTTTGCTTTAAAGTTCTTGCACCCCATTTCTACCATGTTTCTTTCTTTCTTTTTTAAGAGTCAGGACAAGGGACCATTCATCACCTGTTTTAATTAAGCATACTCTTACATCGAAGCAGAGACAGCTGCAGAGAAAAGAAACAAGGGAAGGAGATCAATTGCAATGAGAGAGATGAAACAAGACTTTGGCAGGGGTCTGGAGCGGAGAAAGACACTGGTGAAGACAAAGAGAGCAGACACTTTGACAGAAAACGCAGAAAGGGTGTAAAAATACTGTGGTGGTTATAAGTCAGGTTCCCTGCCAGATAGGCCAAGCTCTCTACCTGGGTAACAAGAAGAGTGAATTCCTCCACAGGATGCCTGACAGCCCTGTCGTAGTTCATTTCTTTAACAAAGTGTGGCCCGTTTTCCATTCCACTGGTTACTGATGGAAGCTGTGCATCACAAAACCTGCAGCTTTAGGCGGGTGAGACACCAAAACAGGCATGGAATTGATTTCAATGCAACTTCTTGATTTATGACCACGTTACTTCATTTACAGATTGGTTATTCTCGGGGTGGCTGTGTTACTTTGAGAAGGGGGTGTTTGTTTAATTTCTAGACAATATTGAAGCATTCTACCAAGCTTGAGATAAAACCTTGATTTCTAAATGATGATGTGTAATCGGTCATATTTAGATAACGCTAAATTGAAATATTTGTATTGTTTTACATGAACATATGACTTATGTTCATCACGTCTGTCTTGTAAATGAGTCCTTGAGGCTCAATGGGATTTGCCTGTCTAAATAAAGATTGAACGAATGTTGTTCAACATCTTAAGTTGATATGAAATCCATGTTCTAACATTTCACTGGTTAGTTGAGATCACTGTCAAACAGAGAAAAAGTGAAAGGAGCAGGTTACATGCTGCATATTGTTGAATGTGATAGACATGAGGGGTTTTAGATATATTCTAATTACAAAAGAAAGCTCATGTACAGTATATATTTGTGTACATATACTTAAGTACCCTGTACAACAACAATGTTTGTACTGGTCATTTTTACGCTGGTGAACTTTTTTTTTTTTTTTTTTTTCACGAGTTTATACCAGTGCCATTCATCTTTTCAATGTGACAAATCAAATGATCTCAACCACTTTGCTTTGGAAAGATCACTTCTTGGGCACAAGGAATAATGACATTTATATCAACATGTATTAAGGCTGCAAACTCAACATGCAGAATGTATAGCTTTGACATTATGAAACTGTTTAAAGGATTCTCTGATGTTGAAAGCATTAAAAAATGTGTGTGT
>NC_056510.1:17009806-17020198 GCF_014905685.2 Nematolebias whitei
ATATATATATATATATATATATGTGTGTGTGAAATGTAAAATCACTGACATTTTAATCTGCAGTGATGTAAATAATGTTTGAATAAATGTGATTTTAGATTACTAAGGTGTTCACATTTTACCTTTTTGCCACAGCTATGATCTGCAGTGAGGAACATTTTTTTTTTTTTCTAAGCTTAAATAAAATACATTTCCTCATCTGTTACAAAAAAACTAGCAAAAACAAAAACAAAAAAAACACACATTAATATGGCATTTTCCCTGTATTTAAAATGGTTTCACATTCAGTAGTGTAACTGAGTTTGCCTTCATTTGATGCCTGGTGGAAGAGCTAAAAATATGGTTCAATTTGACTTGAGTCATTGACCTTTATGGAATTACTCAAAATGTCAAAATACCACATATTTACATGCACATGATATAAAGTAAATATTGGTTTATTGCTCTTAAAGTAGACGCAGTCTAAATCTAGATCTGAACAGGTTTTCTTTAAATTACCTCACTTAAAATAATTTAAATTTTGAAATGACACCTCAGCTTGTTCCCGCTTTATGATATATAACCCAAAGTCAAACTCAAATAGGGCTTCTTGGATGATACATCGATAACAAATGTTAAAAATATATTTTTGCACTTGATGAAATGACAAACAACAAATCAATATTCGAGGCATTGCTTCATCTTCAATACCTAATTTGAATATTAAAACATCCACAACTCTTTAAAATGTCTATACTCTTTTTCTTAACTTTCAAGTATATTTTTTAAAGAAAAAAATTGTTTGCAAATAAACAATCCATCCATCCATCCATTATCTTTACCCGCTTCTTCCTTTTTGGGTTACTGGTGCCCATGTCCAGCCATCTCTATGCGAGAGGTGGGGGACACCCTGGACAGGTCTACAGTCCATCACAGGGACACAGAGACAAACGGGACAAACAACCTTTCACTCTCTCACTCACACCTAGGGACAATTTAGAGTTACCAATCAGTTTAACATGCATGTTTTTGGTCTGCTGGAGGAAACCGTAGTACCGGGAGAAAACTCACGCATGCACAGAGAGAACATGCAAACTCCACCCAGAAAGGCCCCCGGACCAGGATTTGAACCAGGATAAATCTGCTTGCTGAGAGGAAACAGCTCTACCAACTGCACCACCGTGTTGCCCATATTTATGATACCATGCATGATATTGTAATTTATTTATGCATTTCTTTTTCTTTTTTGTAAAATAAATTAATTGTGGTTTAATTAAAATAAAAACAAATAGCTATAAAAAGGTCAGTAGGGTCAGCTTCAGGGTAGAAGCTCTTCCTCAGACTAGTGGTTCTGCACTTAATGCTCCTCAACCTCCTTCCTGAGGCAAGCTGGGAAAAAAAGTATGTGTGCTGGGTGAGTGGGGTCCTTCATGATGCAGGTGGCCCTCTTCCTGCATCTAGAGGTGTAGATGTCTGTGATGGTGGGGAGACTGACTCCAACAGACTTATGTGCAGCCTTCACCACTCTCTGCAAAGCTTTTTTTTCTGCAGCTGTGCAGCCTCCATGCCACACGTTGATGCTGGAGCTCTCCACTGCACACATGTAGAAGGAGGTGAGGACTGAGCTTCCCAGACCAACTCGCCCCAGCAGCCTGAGGAAGTAGAGTCTCTGATGAGCTTTCTTGATCAGGCTGGTGGTGTTGTTGCCCTAGCTGAGGTTGTCGTTCAGGTGCACACCCAAGTACTTGTAGCTGGAGACCACTTCTACTGCAGATCCTCCTATATTCGGTGTTGGTGGTGGTAGTGTGTGTGTATGTGTGGTGGTGGTGGTGGTATGTGTGTGTGTGTGTGTGTGTGTGGGGGGGGGGGGGCAGGTGTGTGTGTTCCATCTGAAATCCATGACCATTTGTCTTCTTCACAATGATGTGAATATTGTTCTTCCTGCACCAACTCTCCAGGTGTTCCATCTCCTACCTGTAGCTGGACTCATCGTTGTTTGCGATGCATCCAACCACTGCTCTATCATCTGCAAACTTTACAGCTTGGATGGGTAGGTGTGCAATAATAGATGCCTGGTAAATCTTAGTAAAGGACAATGGCAACTCAGATAACATCAATCAGTGTGAGCAAACAGAAAAGTGCTTGTGTTAACATGTGACCACCATGTACATACGCAAGCCTTAAATTGTCTGTTAATTACTTACGCTTGTGTGTTTTATTATTCACGCTTCAATAAAGCCATCTTAATTTGGAGCATTGTTTGTGTAAAGTTTAACATTCATCATAATGACTAACAGAATATAAGGAGTGACCTTTTCTGTTGGCACATTTATTTATTGCCATACTAAGCTGAACTTTCTTGACTCAGAGATGCCTTTAAAAGAAAACAAATATTTAATATGTCCCTTCTGTGGGACTTGTGAGACAGAGTGTGAAATTAACACTTCTCTTTTTCATTGTGGGGCAATAAATACTGTGTGTAGTTTATAAAATGTGAGAGCACCCTACTTCCATATCATTACATTAACTCCCACAGTGAAAAACGGACCCGTTTTCACACTCAACGGAAAATATGATCATAAATCACCACAGCTTTAATATAGCACACCAAACAACTCTATTTTATTTATTTATTTATGTTTACACCCCTTTTTTGTTTCATTTGTCAGAGCAACACTAAAGTAGTTTTCTAAGCAGTGGAGTGAGGCATGTCCAAAAACACTTGTTGCATAATTATAGTGAATACACTTTTACTGCTATTTTTTTTAACAAAAAAAGTACAGGAACAAAACTGTTTCTGAATTTTAATTATTAAAAAGCTAAACACTTGAGTACACGTGCAAAGCTGAGATGTTTTATTAGCCAAAAGCATATAAAAATTCATCCATCCATCCATTATCTTTGCCCGCTTCTTCCTTTTTGGGTCATGGGGCGGGCACACCCTGGACAGGTCTCAAGTCCATCACAGGGACACATGGGGACAAACGAGACAAACAACCATTCACTCTCTCACTCACAATTAGGGACAATTTAGAGTTACCAATCAGTCTAACATGCATGTTTTTAGTCTGTGGGATGAAACCGAAGTACCCGGAGGAACTCACATGCATGGAGAGAACATACAAACTCCACCCCAAAAGGCCCCGGGACCGGGATTTGAACCGGTGTAACCTGCTTGCTGAGAGGCAGCAGCTCTACCAACTGTGCCACCATGCTGCCCATATAAAAATGCATTAATTTAGTTATATGAAATTTACAAAGCATCAATTGACATGAATTAGTGTAAACAACTGTGCTTTACTTGACATGCAACTATAGCAAATCTGATTTTTTTTTTTTTTTTTTTTAAATTGAGTTCTTCTGCTTGACTGCATTAGTATCATTATTAAATATGTATTTTAAACAACACATCGCATAAAACATTTGACTGAAAGTGAAACAGTTTATTTCAAAACGGATTTAAAAAGTATGCCTTATTTTGACCCCAATATGATTTTTGCACAACATGTTTGGTTGTAGTGAATCATCCATGTTCTTGGTTGAAAATGTTAAAAAGCACAGTTCATATTTTTTTTACATATATTTTCACAAAACTTTTTTTCCCTTTGTTTTTTTAATTGCATCGGTAGCTACAAAATCCTACAAATGAATACTTTCCTCCGATCTGCCTTTGATATTTACCTCACTGCACATGCATGTCCAGCTGAATAGAACAGAGACCCTTTCATACAAATGCAGCAGTGGAAGAATAATCCCAGCATGGCTCATATCAAATCAGTGTGAGGGATTGCTGTGTTTATTGGAGTTTAAATTTGTATTTCAGCCTGAGTGAACAAGCCATGCTGCCTGATACCTTCATATCATGTTCTGACACATTCTGTTACTCCAAGCAGAATCAAAAAGTGTAGAGATAGGGTCACCTTGGACAACAATTTATTGCACCAGTGACACACAGAGAAAACAAAACACAATCAATAAAGTTTTATTGTATCTGATGTATTGATTTGATTGCTGTAATGAATAGTTCATTTTGAAGAATGACAGCGATATATTTAACAATATTGGAAGACAACACTCAGTTCTGTTTTTCAATAACATTATTCATCACAGCTTCCCTGCTTCCAGAAGTTGTATTTATTTATTTATTTGTTACATGTGTTATAGGAGTTCATGTTTGTTGGAGTTTTGTTCACAAGTGATGGTAGAAAGGATCAGGAAATAACTGGCTTGATTGGGGTTTCATCTGAAATAACGCAGGTGTTGTGGTGGTCTGTTGTAGTGAAGATGCTCGTAATGTACTGGTCCATCAATGTTTCTAACTCTCTTCTATAATCATGAGGTATGAATTGTAAGCAAAAGAACAACATCTTCAATAGAGTGACCAGGTGCAGCTGTAACCGGCGCCAGACCTAGGGTTATCTGGGCCAGTAAAATGTGATGCATAGGCCAAGAAGTGCAGTGGATATGTGGTGCACTGGCTGTGGATCAGTGAGGAGGAACATTGGATTATTGTCTTTATCAAGTTAGCGCCATTTCATTTCTGATTCACACTAAGTAGAGCTTGAGAAGAAAACTGCTCAGCATGACCCACAGGAACACATGAGCTTTGGAGGCATAAATCCACAATGCATTGAAGTCACTTTGTTAGAGTAATAGAAATGATTGTTTCCTTTATAAGCTCTAAATATAGTGTTTTTCAACTTATTGCACAGCCTTAGACACAGGAAGAGGGAGCTCCATTTTCAGAACTGTAAGGGGATCTTGGAGTAGAGCATCCCACTTGGAGGAAAATACCAGGTAGACCCAGAATTTTTTGGAGGGAATGTATATCTTCTCTGGACATGGAGCAGCTTGGAATTGCCCAGGATGAGCTGGAAACTGACTCTGTGGGTGAGTGGCATTAAAAAAAAACATGATAATAAGTGTTTAAAAAAAAGTAGATACTATGAAATTGCAGGGGTGTTCAACATATTTGTTTCCAAAGGGCAAGTGAGTGATTTAACACAATCAAAAAGCTAATTAGTAAACTGGAAAATACATTTTATTTTAATGCTTTTTTTTCCCATTTCCTATTTGGAGAGCTTGCAACACAGTTAGCAATTTTTTAGTCAAAATGTATCCGATATAAGAAGGACAATACATACTTTCTGTACACTGACTCTTTGGACAAAACAGCTTAAAATGTGCACAACATGTTATGTTTGCTTGTTGGTAACTTTAAGATCTGGTATAGTTTTGGAAACGCAACCGATGAGTTACTAGGCAAAGAAAATGTTTTGGCATATGCTAGTCCAAAGGTTTTAGATGCAAATGTCCAAGACGATTAGTTTAGACTTCACAACATTCCATTGATAGAAAGCAGGTTTTCATCAACATATTTTAAAGCTGCTTTCTTTTCAGTTAATGATGATAGGGACTGGATTGAGGTCTTATGGTGCCCATGTGTACTCTATGATCTATACTCTATAATTTAGTAGTAGTGCAGATTGTAATCCTGTTGCATTTGTATATTCCGAGCTTTCAGGGAATATTTTTATCTTTAATTTTTCTCAAATAAAATTCCAATCCAAGACAAAATTAAAGCAAAAATGATTCCTGGAATCTGATATTCTTCACATTTTACTGCTTGTTTAGTCCCATCAACTGTTACTGTCTCTTTCTGCATGAGCCGTGCAATGTGCAAAGACAGATTATACCATGTGAACCTGTGAACTACAAGCTGAATCCAAACCACAACAGTTGTTTTATCTCTTCTCCTGGTCATAAAAAATGTGGCTTACTGTCCATGAAACAATTTCAGGCTCTGAAAAGTCGCCTGCCTGTTCCACCACTTGCTGCCTGCTGCTTCGTGTAAAACATCTTTGTCATGCAGTATAGAGTGTGGTGTCAAAGCGAGGCACGGCATTGTGTATTATGAAATAGATTTTCCACCAGCAGAGCTTTTAAAATGAGATTGAAATCATGTTATTATCATCATGTTGCTTCAAGTCATGGTTCCTGTATTACACATTTTATTTATCTCATATCATTCTTTTAAGTCCATTTAAATTGTATGAACCAGTGATGTTTAATGTTGCATTTATATTAAAAAAAGAAACAAAAATCAATTAGCCATGAAATTTCATTGTCTTTAAAAAAAATAAAAAAAATATGATTTTTTTTTTTGTAGATACTATTGTATTTCTTGAGGAATATTTATGTTATGTGTTTATTATCTGATATTAATTTAATTACACTCATTTAATTAAATCTCTCATTATTCAAAATTACACTCTTTTATAGTTTAGTTAAGGTTTTGGAAACAGTAATGAGTTCCCAATCTTGAAGTTTAGCACTGGTTTCCCACACTGTGTCTAATGATCCTTTACCTTTTCCAATATAGCAACAAAGCTGGAGGGCTTAAAGAGAACAGGCCTTATCACATCAGTCGACTGTCAGTCAGTATAAGACTCTTTTTTTTTTTTTTGTATTAATGTATGTTTTAAACTAATTTGTTCTTCACAGAAACAATTATAGGTGATGTTGATTTATCTAAATGAAATATTTTCATAAATTATATACTGATTCAAAAATGCATGGTAATTATCACCAACAATGTGAAAATTAATCTTCACTGTACTGTTCTGCTGTTTCACAGGACGTGAGCCAGAAATTGAGGTTTCCTTGTAAAGGTTTCACTCAAGGGTTAATGTAAAATGCTCTACCTTCTTTAGGGTATTAAGTGCTGCACAAGCTAACCAGCTTGCGTTTGTTAGGCAATTAACAGTCTAAAGCAAAAATTAAAAAAAATAAAAAAGACCAATATTTAAAAAATAATAATCATAATTTAAGAAAATTCTTCTAAATTTAGAATTGATTACAAGATTAGAAATGTTTATTTTGGAATTGGAAAGTCAATATTAAGACTCTTCAATGACAATTTGTTGTTGATTTTCAAGAATCGTTCATGTTATAATATTAAAGAAACTTTCTGATTACGGTAGTTACATCTGTGATGTTTGACTTTTAACTAGGGATTCACAATATTGGAATTTTGGCCTTTAAATATATAAATATATATATATATATATATATATATATATATATATATATATGTATACACATATAATATATATATATATATATGTATGTATATGTATATATATAATATCTTGTAGAGTTATTCTGATGGAATGCCCGATGGCCGATATTTAACTTTATCGCTAATATCGGCTGATACTAATACCATGCCAATAATATTGTGCATCCCCACTTTTAACAACATGTTTACACTTTGTTCCTAACTTACAAATGTTTGTCATAAAACTGTTTGCATTTTTTTTTTTTTCCTTTTAATCCGGAAGGAAAGCCCAAAATAAGTTGTCAGCAAATACTAAACATTTTATGCAGCTGCATTTTCAAGGGACTTTATGTTAGTGCATTTTATTAAAATGTCCAGCTTTTTGCTAAGATGCACTCTCCAATTTGATCAAAAATACGTTTATGTAAAATAAGTCAACGCAATCCTAAATCGTATTTGACTTATTTCTCATAAAAGGACTCATCAGCAATATAAAGACCACGCTTTGTTCAAAAGTATCTAAACTCTAAAAACAGTGTATTACTTCAAAAGCAAGGATTACTTCAGCTTTTGTTCATCATACTTTGACTTAACAGACATCATCAACATCACTCATTTTTCTTTGAAAGTGTAAGCATAGCACAGTGGGTTTTGGGAAGGAGTGGGGGGAGGGTGCACATACATTTACATCAAGTTGAGCTGCTTTTGTGTTGGAGGTGTCACTGAGTTTGAGCAATGTAAATTCCCTGCATCAGAAAGCACCGTGTTTAGCTTGTCCATTCTGACAGGTCAGGAAATGGAGCTTGCTACCTGACCAGCATGCAATAATGGCTCCCCTTAAGTGTAACCATAGTCACGTATGCAGACCGGTGATAAAGTTTTCATGCTTTTAAGCACCTACAATGTTTTATTTTTATTTTTTTAAATTAGGTTTATTTTTGTGTGCGTCTACTATTAGCTCTTGATTTTTATTCATTTACTTTGTTTTATTTTTAATTAAAATTTATTGTGGTGATTTTCATTTATTTAGATTGTAGATCACTGAACTTTAAGACATGAAAGGCTAAGGGGTCATATCTGGTTAAATTGTTTGATTAAACATGTTGAAGTTAAGCTCAACTACTAAGTAAATACAATATAACCTGGCAAATAAAAAAAAAACATTGTGTGTCTCCCTGTCTGTAATTAACTTTACACTTTTTTTTTTTTTTCTTTCTTTAGAGTAACACTAACATTTGCTTGCCAGTGATATGCAATGTGTTGGTTAAAATAAATGTTAATAAATGTTCCTGCTTACTGGTGTCATGTTTATATTGGAGTGAATTAAGTAGTTTTACATAAACCTACTTAGAGATTTGCAATTTTATTTACTTTTTTACAGCTATTGAAAATAAAAAAATAAAAAACATAGTATTTGAAACTATTACAGTAGTCAAAGTCGCTCTCAGATACTCGATTCCTGATGAGCTCACCAAAGTCTAAAACAGGTCAAACGAGGAAGGAACACCGAGATTCATGTTTTCTGACTGTATTATTAAAATGTGTTTTGAGCTTCCATTGTTTACACTTGTGAATTAATAGACCAAGGTAGAAGTTATTGAGATTGAACATGTTTTTTTTTTTTTTTTTTTTTGCCTTATGTACAACTAAACAGAGAATTATGAAGTTCATGTCATATAAAGGCACTGAGTTAAGATAATTTCATTGTGCAACCACTCCACTGGATAACCTTCCAGTGACCTTCTTTTTGTAGGAGTCATGAATAAGCCAGATTAAAATAATAAAAATAAAAAAACAACAATAATACCCAGCACCTACTAAAGGTGCATATCTCGCAACATTATTTCCTGGATATTAACAATGTGCCATTGAGATGACAGAGACAAATAGCAGCAGAAAGTCTCCTATATGTTCTGCAGTACAATGAGAGTGCACAGGGTTAGAGAATATTATCTGGACAAGATGAACAGAAAGCTTTTGCCAAATGAATACAAAAAAGGAAAAAATATGAGGAATTTAGTTTTTTTTTTTTTTTTTGTAATTGTTTTTAAAATAAATATAACCTATGTGACTATCTACCGTAGCTTAAGAAGACGTAGAAGTAGGCAAATTATTATTATTATTTTTAATTTTATTTTTTTAATAAATTAGTCTAAACAAAACCAATTAAAAGGCACATTAAAATATCACTTTGGATTATACTGTTGTTTTATATGAATGTCTATAAATTAAATTATTATGTATGCAGCTGACAAAATAAATAAATAAATATCCTATAGTAAGTGCATGTTATAAAGCATTGTTCCAGGACAATTAAAAGGTGTTGTGTTAATAGAAAATGGTGAAACAAAAATGCAAACTGTATCCCTTACTGCAAAAAAAAAAAAAAAAAAAGTAATTTGTGAAGATATTAATGAAACACAAATAAATGTTTCCATGCCTAACATAATAAAAGTCATATGTTCAACTAATGCTGAAATGTTGTGACTGGATTCCTGAAGTTATTTGTCCAAGAGTCTGACTTCCACATACCAACTGTCTGAACAATGTCCAACATACTGTCCTCTCCACCTTTGCCACCCTCACTGCACTTCCACAAAGCTGTATTGGTCTTTGGGTAAAATGTGATTGTAGCACTATATTCATTTATTTCTCTTGACAGTACCTACTGTAATATATCCCAAATCAAATAAATGTCATCATTCATCACACAGCCACGTCTCTTCTGATTTCAGACACACTGGACAATTCAATTCACTTTGACTTGACATCCATAGATCAACATCATATAGAATAATTGAACTCTAAAGTTGAAAGTTTGGGGATCTGCACTCTGCACGGTTATATTTTGTTCCTTGCTGGAGCCGATAAACATCTCTTGTCATTTCGAGCTTTCAAGCCAGGTCGATACTGTTATGTCAGCCAACAGAAAATGAAAACATATTTCTACAGACAAGGCGGATGGTCCGTTCAAAAAGATAAACAAAAAATTCTCAAGGTGGCACTTGAAAATTTTAGGTATATCTATCATCAAGATAAGACAATATTTTTTAAACTAATTAAAAGTCTTATTCTAAGGATTCAACATTTAATAATTAGTTAGACTGTTTGTAAAAATGTTAAAAAAAGCAGTTCACTTTAAATATTGGAAAATTATAAATGCAATTAAACAAACAAGTAAATGCCATTTAATTATTTATATATAGAGCCCTGAGTCATCTCCAAAAAGGGTGATGGTAGAGATATATCACACAAATATAGATTATATTTATGTCAATCCTTACTTATACCAATTTATACTTTATTTATATATATATATATATATATATATATATATATATATATATATATAT
>NC_056510.1:17020208-17021202 GCF_014905685.2 Nematolebias whitei
ATATATATATATATATATATATATATATATATATATATATATATATACTTGGTCAATATGAATCTAAATATGAAGGGGAATGAAAAAGCCATCTGCCAAAAGTGTTTTTATAATCACTTTTGTTAAATCAAAAATTATTTTTTTTTATTTTAATTTTTTAATTTATTTTTTGCTTGAGATGCTGGGACTTTGTTCATTTTAAATGTTTTATTTTTCTTATTATAGCTTGACTAACAGGCTTAATCTTTAAACAATTGGATAAAGTTAAATGAATGAAATTATGATAGTTTTATTATAGAAAAAAATATATATATTTTTTTTTATCCACACTATTAGAAAATAATAATGTACCTAAAATATTGCAATTCCTTAGTATTAACAATTCAGGTTGATTATACTGGCTAAATCTAAATTTTATTTTATTTAAAAAAAAGAAAGAAACTGCAAATAATATAGACAGTAGGTTATTTGACAACATAGAATCCTAAAGGTTGATGTCATTGGTACAACATTACAGTGATTTTATTTAATTTGAAATATTGAAAGTTGAAGTAGATATACTTAGTTTGTTTCGTTTGTAAAAAAAAAAAAAAAAAAAACATTAGGAAGCTGTATAGGCTACTGTTGTTATGACATTAACTCTAAAATAGTTATTTCAATTTAATTAAACCTTTTTTTCTTCAGATTTGTGTCATTGAGCCTCAGTGACAAATTTACAAGAGAGACCTGTTTAAATAAAGAACATAGATGACAACAGTAGACAATCATAAAAAAGCATGTAAAATTCACTCATTCATTCATCATTTACAGTATTTATACAGGTTAATCCCATTGAATTTCAGGGACTCAAACTATGGTAAATGGACTGTACTTATATAGCACCTTTCTATTGCATTTCAAGATACTCAAAGCACTTTACACTACAATTACTGGTGGATTCAAACCCCCAACTCTCGCATTGGAGGACGACTGCTCTAACCACTCAGCCACAGCC
>NC_056510.1:17021602-17036009 GCF_014905685.2 Nematolebias whitei
TACTTTGTAAAAAAACTCGAAAAAAATAGTCAAGACTCAAAAATAAAAAAGTAAATGGAAGAATTGTTATTAAAAAAACTGCTACATTATAAAGCTATATAAAATACTAAAAACAGGAACATGTCTGCATTGGTTTTTGCCATGAACTTAGTAGATGTTTAAAATCCCTTAGAGAGGTCAATATCGAGAGCTTATTGAATTAAATGTTGCTTATGTAGGTAAATCTAGATGTTAAACAACCTGTTAAAATGCACCAGAATGCAGGAAATGGTATCTACTTTATTAACAATTTTCTGAGGGAGGACGCCCAGATGCCCTCCACCCCCCCCACCACCACCACCACCAATGTGTCCCCCCACATTACAAATGCTTCTGACACCAATGGCCACCACGTTGCTAAACAAGTACACATATGGCGTTTCAAAGTGCGCTCAATTTTACTCAGTCTTGGTAGTTTGGTAACCGGGTGGTGGTGGCCTGGGATGATATCAAATTCCCAGCCTGGATAAGTACTGGAAATACCATTTAGTATTACTACAAATCCGTCGGTGTCTTTACTTCCCTCTGTGGGGCAAATGTCTGTATACACCAGAACACATCAGTTCCATTGGTGAAGTTCAGAGTTGTCCTCCGTTTTCTGCTACCGACGTAGCAGAAAATGGAAGAGTCTGTGTCACAATTTGGCAAATAAAAGAAGCAATTACTCTTAAAGTATGTTTAGTTGACTTTAAAAAGTAAATATAATAGCAGCAGTATATGATTTATTATCAATGTTATTTTCCACTGCTGACAAAAAAAATAGTTATGGCTGTGTATGATAAATAAACAAAATATAACAATAATAGTCTGAATAACTGATAAGTACAGACTTGAAGGTGCACTTTTGAAATTGGGAAGAGGATGAATAAGGGGTCTGGGCTAAAGCCCCCAATGTTTCAAGACCCTAAAAACGCCCCTGAACTCAACTAAAGAACCAGTGGTCAGAATGTTTTAGTTTAATGGATAAACATATTTGTGTGAATGCTGAATAATATCTATATTTAACATTGTTAACAAACTTAGATATTTGACAGTGTCTCAGTTGGGGTCACTCATTCATTTGTTCTGGATGTTGTTTTTTTTTTTGTTTTTTTTTTACAGAAATCCCTTTGATTTGAAATTTTTCCAGCCATTTTGGGATTATACGGAATATGTGAGCCACAAATGGCTTTGACTAACATTTATTTGTTTGTTTCTTTGTTCACAGTCACATAAATGCCATCTCTTCCAACCTCAAATGCCCCCGTTGTGTGATGTCTTTTTTTTACAGCAGCTGTTCTCTGCTGGCTCGTGGGCAGATCTGTCCTGTCACTGGCCGCAGATAACCTCACAGAAAATGCCACAGTCCTTTGCAACAACTTAACGTCTAACTGTGACATCATGCTGCGAAAGGCCACTGATTGTGACATTTACCTCTGCTGGTATTCACAACCGAGTTAGTAATATTATTGTGTTGCAACCATGAAGTAAAACTATGATAATAACATATGACTTTCAGCTTTCACCTTTTATTTTCTCTGTACTTCTATGCTGTCTGAGCAATTTATCATCTCTGCAAGCCACATAAGACAACAAACGATCAAAGTCAGGGAAGCAATGAGATTAAGAAGGATGAACACTCGATATGACAGGCTTCTTTGTTAGAGCAAAGCACAACAAAGTGCACGACTTTCCCTTGAGCTAAACACATTGTCATCAGATTTGTTCTTTTTGTAGTAAATGTTGCACATTTTTAAAAATCAACACAGATCACTTTTATATGAAAGGACTCTTTTAAAATGGATGCAGATTTAAAAAGCTAAGTTGGTGCTTTGGCAACTTATTTGACCACAGGAGTAGTTTTTGAAGCTGTAATAATATTCTTGGTGCAATAATATGCTTGGTCCTCCAAGATGGCCGCTCTCAGTCGAGTCGCAGCTTCACCGGCTCCCGGTGAACTTGATCTTTTTTTTGTTCCTGTTGTTTTTGTTTTAACCATTTTTTAGTGCCTACAATATAGACCCACAGTACCAGGATGACCGTGACACACTTGTGGAGTTTTCTGTGTCGCTGCTTTGCCTTCGTGCCACCCTGCCATCATGGTTCAGTCCTTCCAGCTTTGGGCTCAGGCCTGTCATGGCGGCTGTCTCCATGATCCTTTATCTGCCTGCATGGACCGAACTCTATAGACCCATTTGGTTCTGCGGGGGAACCTGGATGTTCTCCATCTGCCGGACCCAGTTCTGGAAGGATGTCTGGGGGCAGCAGCTGTGGTCATTGTTATCATCAAGCTGCTGACGGACAAGATCCTCTGTCTGCCTGATTGGACCGAACTCTGCGGACCCTGCTTGGTTCCGCGGGGGAACCTTGGATGTGGACCCAGTTCTGGAGGGCAGTCTAGGAGGCAGATGCTGCAGTCCTTATTACCACCATGTTGCTGAAGGGACCTGCTAACAAGACCTGCTAACACTGCTAACAGTACCATGGGGCCAATGGGACCATGTTGCTAAGAGAAACCTCATTGCCAACAGTATCATGCTGCTAACTGGACCATGTTGCTAAAATAACCTCACTGTCATCATAACCACTCTGCCAATAGGACCATGCTGCTGTAGATGTATTTCTTTTTCACTTTTAGCGCCTTGTTTCTGTATTTTTGTTGCATGCTTTGACTTTGAATGAATCCTAGTTTATGTTAGTGTTTGCATTAAGCGTTTAAATTATAGTTTAACAGAATTGTGCAGCCATTGTTAGGTGTATTGTTTTGCACTATTTGTGACTGGCATATATCTTATATATTTTAGCATACCGTTTGACCTTCATTTAGTGTATATCTTAGTTTAAATCTCAGATCCTTACTGATTTTTTAATTATTTTTTACACTTTATATTTTTGCTATTGTTTGATAAAACCAATACCTTGTGTACACAATTTTGTTCCACTACATGTACTAGACGTGATGCGAATGACAAAAATAATCACTGGCTCTGAATATCCAAAAATATAAAATGCTTGTGACATCTTGGAGAATGTATATTTATTTATGTCATGGGACTTTGAGTTCATATTTAAAGATGCATGCACCATTAAATTTACAGTATTCATGATGTAAATTTGCCTTTGTGTAGAAATTAAGATTTAGAATATACAGACGGTAGAAATGGAGAACATTTACAACAGAAAAGCAGGAACATGGGACAGGACAGCCTGGAAGCAGTTAAACTTTCAGAGCTGCATAATCTCAACTGTGCACTCAGTTTAGTAGCTGTGTGGTTTTGTGGGTTTAGATAAATTTTACAGTAGCTGTCTTTATGGAGAGTTCTTTGTGGGCTCCTCATGTGTACAACTCACTAAAGTGGAAATAACAACAAAAAAAGAATTTCTAAAAATAAAAAAAGGAGCAGTGGGTTGAAACATAGCTCTTTAAGTCTAAACCCACCTGTTAGAAAAACAAGTCGTATTTTGTTCAGCGATGGGTAAGATAAAATAAAGTCGGCCTTTCCTCCTGGGGAATATGATAAATAATGTGTTTAAATAAGATGCATGTGAAGAAGCAAAACAACCATGTTTCTGTTTTTTTTTATTACTCTTACTGAGTCAATATTAGAGATAAACTATTGTTTGAGCTAAACAATGTCATCTGATGAGACTTTTTTATTTATTTTTTTATTCACTACTGCTGTAGGGTTGATGCTGCAATCAGTGCACTGCATTTTAATTTATTTTTATTTTTTCATCTGCTGTCGTAGACAGAGGAGACAATGGTACAGAGAGGTTCTGGGCTGATGAACAAGCACACAGCCATCTGATTACAGCAACACTTTCTCTATTCAAGCCTTTGTGTCACTCAGAGACACAATTAGTCTTGACGAGGAAAGAGCCCTCTTGAGTCTGCCTTTTACCTGCTCCCATTTCTGTCCTCTAATTCAATTTGCAAGGAGCAAATATGATTGCGATGTGGATTCCAGACAAAAGTGATCATACTGCTCCTTTGTTGTCTTCTAGTAATTGAGTCACGGATGAGCGACTGTCCTCCCCCCACATGTAATAAAGATGCACATGAAATGCTGTGGTACTGACAGCCTAATACAACACACCCATGCAACTGAGAGGGCAGAGACAGTACAATATTGTAAGTATTTTAACATCTTTACTTACTTTTTTGGCTGCTTGCTAGGTAAAATGGTAAAACATACGTATTGTTCCATATATAAAACAATTATTATAAGATAGACGTGTGAGGAAGAAGCAAACTTTAAATAATACTAAACAAAACACCTTTAAAAATGTAATTTTAATTTAGAAAAACTATATATATATATATATATATATATATATATATATATATATATATATAGTTTTTACCACTTGTCTTGTTCAGGGAAAGAAGAAAGAGATGCCCTGAGACAGTTTGGTGGTTCATCTGTAAAGCCGACAAAGAAAATGTATTTCCAGAATCACTGTCAAAATATAATATTTCTATGAGCTCTGCTAATTAACAAGTGTATTTCTGATTTAATACAAAATAAATAATACAACTTAAAATATTTATGTAGCATTTTTGTGGTAATCCATACATCTATCCATTCATTCACCCATTCATCCAACCATCCATTAAAGGTGTCTTTGATTCAAGGTTGCAAGGGAATTTACCAACATATTGGAACCAAAGCATTTATTGATCCCATGGCAGCAGGTTTATAAACTCATTTCTACAGCTGAGAACATTTTCCACGGTTCACAATCTTATACTCCTAGTGTTTAAAGAAAAGGGTTAGAAAATGATTGTACTCCACCTGACCACCATATTCAGTGTATACAGAAACTCTAAGTGATACTGCAATGGACAATGTTTGTGCGTTCACATCTAAACAGTGAGGAGGATGTCTTATGATTCTTTAAAGAAAGAGAGTCAATACCGCTAAAGGTTAAAGGAAATGGCTTAACAAAGCTATCACATTGTGTCATTATGATTACAAAATAAAACAGGGGTGTCTTGTCTTGATGCATGCTCAGTAATAAGACAGTTTTATTGTAACATGATATCAAAGGTTAAACAAGTTTACACCTATACAGCACTTTGTAAGTTTGAGTCTAGCAAAATATTTTATAATGTTTCTCATTCACTCCAAATAATTTTGTTTTCCATTAGCACTCTAAATATCTTTCCTCATTTCATCACTTCTCGGGCATATATAGAAGGATGTGAAACACTTGACATCAGCATGTGAAAAGCTGGAGATCAAACTTCAATCTTCCAAATGGAAAATCCATCATCACCACACATTTTTGCTGTGATACGTATTGGATCATTGTCAAAAGAAGTCATATGCCCAAAGTTTTGACAGAAATGTTCTTTAAACATTGCCTCTGGACAAAAACGCCAATACGCAAATGTTACACATGTTCAATGTTCAAGGATTTTTATTGTCAATCACATCACATGAGGTGGAATGAAACTATGTACATAGGGTCCCAGTTACATCCAACAAAAATACAAATTGTAAAGAAAAACGGTAGTAAAGTCCGAGACATGAACTAAGAATATATTACATTCACTGAACTAAGAATACACTAAGCACTAATAGTACAAAAACAAGGTGCCAAAACAACAGCAGCACAAACATGAGTCTGTGTGAGCAGATGAGGACTAATGAACACAGCGACAGGAAATAATCAGCAGCATGAGATCAGCAGCATGAATAGTCAGCAGCACATATTAACAACCAAGTGGCTTAACAGTGATGTTTTCACTTTTTTTTTTTCACAGTGATTTTTCAAAGTGATTATCCGGGTTCACTTCACTTCCGGCAAGCTGATGGACGGCAGCTCCCTCCGGCTTCTCTGTAGTCTTTTATCATCAAACTGACCCGTTTTTCGAACCGGACTAAAGTTGGTCCCCCTTCCAACCAAATTCGGAGTTCAGTGACTCAGAGAGCCTGACGGGACCATCCAAAAATAAATTTTGGTCCAGGACCGGCCGCTCCCACCCCACCGGTCAATCTGAGCGCACCCTGCTGGCCAGGTGACCCCTCGAGCTGGGGAGTCGTTGCACGAAGGTCCGGTAATTTTTCTCTATCTCTCTGGACCCCAACGAACTTCTCATCTGGACCTTTGTGGTTCTACCTGGTTCCGACGAGAATCGCCAGGTGGTATTTTGCTGGCTTTCTGCTGGACTGGCCCTCGTGGTGTCTTCATTGGTGTGGGGAAAGTGTACCCGTGTCCCCCGAACTGGACCAGAACCGAACAGAGTTGGCTGTGGGGGACTTCTTCTTTAACAGAGCCAGTCTCATCTTCGGTGAGCAGCCCGTTACTTTTAACGAAGGACTGTTCACCTCTGTGGAATTGCTGTGTTCGCCTGGAGGAGCCACTCTGATGCTTTGAAGCGCCGCTGGAACCGGACCGAAGCAGAACCGGGCCAGGGACAACTTCAGCCTCTTCATCTCTCATGCTGTGGAGTGCCGGAGCCGGACTGGAGCAGAACTGGACTTGACCAGTGACGACTTCAGCCTCTCCAGTCAGTCTCGTAGTTTTCACCGGGGGTGCCTCTCATGCTGTCGGGTGCAGAGGTGACGTGCAGAGAAGTGGAGGAGCAGCGCTGCGCGGTGCTTGAGAGAAGTTCGGAGTTTGCATCAGAGTTGCTGCAGGCCTCCATCCAAACTCACCTGGATAATAATTAATTGTATTCCAAATCACGCTGTTGTCCCCTGTTAACCTGAAATGAGCTAGGACCATGCCCTTCTTTTCAGGAGGACTTTATGGCAGCTCGCTCTGCTATTTGTTGCAAATTATCTGTTTCTGCCTGTTGGTTCTGGACCCAGCTTCTGTTTCTCATGGGAGCATCCATCCATCTTCACAGGGGGGCCGGAGCCCTCCTCAGGCCAATTCAAACTGACGTTGGGCACCTCGTCGGGCTTGTTTGCCCATTTTATTTGTGACGTTTTATGGTTTGAAACTTTTCTGCACCATTCATACTATTGCCATTATTTTCAGATCTCAGACTATCTGGGGTCACTGAATCTTGTTAATACACCTGAATTTGCCCATCACTGCAACTTTCACTGTTGTGGGGTTCTAAATGATTGCATTTTCATTAATGTTTCTCATGGTTCAATTATGGGGGCTAATTGTCACACTACTAACTCCTGTAATTATACATCAGTCACAAAAAAAAACTCAAGAAAATGTCTGATAATAAGGTTGTTACTGTTGTTAGGGATTCAGCCCAACCCTGGAACCCCACTAATTACAACACACCAAATGACTTTAAAAACATGTTAGGACTTTGTTTTCTGCATGTAAACGCACGTAGCCTTCTGAGAAAACTTGATTTCTTGAAAATTCTGGTCAGTTCTTCTGGGACAGATGTAATCTTAATCTCTGAAACCTGGCTCAACAAATCTGTACTGAATAACGACCTGGTAATCAATGTATTTAACATCTACCACTGTGATAGTCAAAAAAGGGGGGTATAGTTGCTATTTACATCAGAAATTCTCTGGATGCTAGTCTTGTGTCTTCTAAAAGAATTCCGAACCAAATTGATGCCTTAGCTGTAAACATCACTTTGACTTGAGACCAGATATTATCTGCAGTGGTCTGTTATCGTCCCCCTTCAGCAACACATGAGGCTCTTTCCTCCCTGATTGAATTCATTGGTAATTTAAAATTCAAAGATATTTTTTGGCAGGAGATTTCAACATGGACTGGGATAAGTTGACACCCCTCTGTGATAAATTCAAGGAATGTTGCCTTTCTCTCAATCTAACCCAACTCATCGACTCTCCCACTAGACCAAACAAAAACTGTCCTGAAAAATCTTCCATCTTAGACCGGTTTCTAACAATTATGCCTCACAAATTCCCTGGTACAGGTGTATTTGCTAACATTTTGAGTGATCATTGTATAACAGCAACTCTCAGAGATATTAAACATCCACCTTCTAAGCCTAGATTAATTCAAAAAAGGGATCTGAAACATTTTTGTGATCAGTCATTCCTCTGGGATCTATCCCACTTTGACTGGAATCATTTCTATTAATTGATTACATGAACTCCACTTGGAACTATTTTCATAATAGTTTAATTTATTTTGTGAGCAAACATGCTCCTTTTCATCAGTTCAGAATAAAGGGACGAGACAGCCCCTGGTTTACTCCAGAGCTAGCTGACCTCCTACACAGGCGAGATCATATTTGGGCCACAGCGAGAAAATCTGACTCAGACACTGATTGGTTGCATTTTCGACAGATGAGGAATAAATGCACAACTGCCATCAAAGCTGCAAAACGCAACAATTTCTTATCTCAAACCTCCAAAAATCTAAATGACCCCAACAGATTCTGGAAAACCATCAAATCTCTCTCAGGCACCTCCCAATCATTTGACCTCCCATCACAACTTCATTAACTCTGTTCCTGTGTCAACTAAGCACAAGATCCTGAACTGTTTCAACAAACATTTTGTTGCTTCTAGTTATTTGACACAGTTACTAATGGAAAATCAGCCACTTCACTTAATAATCAAACTTCTACAAATCAAATCCCTCCTACAAGTCAATCCTCAGTTAACCCCACCTTCTCTTTTTCTCCATTCTCAGTCAGTGAGGTCAATAAACTGTTAAAAGATCTTGATCCTTTTTTTTTTTTTTGTCTAAAAAAAAAACAAAAAAGATCTTGATCCTAAAAATTGTGCAGGAACAGATTAACTTCCACCTTATTTCTTAAGGCTGCTGCTCATATCATCACAGTCCCTGTGATCCACATCTTCAATCTCTCCATAAGCCAAAACTCCATTCCAGATACTTGGAAAACAGCCTTTGTTCATCCTTTGCTGAAGGGAGGTGACCCCACCTCACTGAACAACTATCGGCCAATCTCTAAACTCTGCATTTTAGCCAAGGTTCTAGAAAAACTGATAAACTCTCAAATCTAAAATTACCTGGACTCGCTTAACATCTTACCTCGCCTTCAATCTGATTTCAGGAAACAACATAGCACAACGACTGTTTCACTGAAGTTTCTTAATGACGTTGTTGAAGCACTGGATGCTAAGGATTATTGTGCTACACTTTTCTTAGACCTGTCTAAAGCTTTTGACACTGTGGATCATAACATCTTGTGTCATAAGCCCTCAGAAATCTGTTTCTCAGAACACACCTTTGGTTGGTTCTCTAACTATCTCTCAGACCGGAGGCAATGTGTTTAACATAATGATACTTCCTCCAGTTATTTAACAGTCAACAATGGTGTACCACAAGGCTCAGTCTTAGGACCCACCCTCTTTACAATCTACATATGTAATGTAGGTAAAAACATCCCTGATGCATCCATAAATGTCTATGCTGATGACACAGTTGTTTATTGTCGAGCTAAAACAGTTGATAAGGCTTTCCAGCTTTTGAAATCTGCGTTTGACATCATCCAGACAGATTTGTTCCACCTCAAACTTGTCCTAAATGCCAACAAAACCAAAGGGATGCTTTTTTTCAAATAAGAAGTTAGGTCCCAGCAGTTCTTCCTCTGATTCCATCCTCAAATGGTGTCCCGATTGAGTTTGTTGATTCCTATAAATATTTGGGTATCTTGGTCGATTCGCATCTCTCTTTTAAGTTCCATGTGGAAAGTTGTTAAAGACACTGAATGTTAAACTGGGTTTCTCTTTCAGAAACAGATCCTGTCTAACTCTGAATGCTAGGAAACGCCTTGTATCTGTGACTTTCCTTCCCTCCATTGATTACGGTGACATTATTTACATGAACGCTCCTGCAAGAACCCTGCAGATGTTGGATGCTCTCTATCATGGTGCACTAAATTCATAACTGGCTGTGATTATCATATCCACCACTGCACCCTGAATTCACTGGTTAACTGGACATCATGAACTTCACGCATACTCTCTCACTGGTATATTTTCATATTTAAATCACTTCTTGGTCTGCTGCCTTCATACATCTCCTCCTACATGTCTCTGTGTGAGTGCAACTACAGCGTGCGCTCTCAGGACATTATTACCTGCAGTGTTCCCTCTTTGAGGACTGAACTAGGCAAACGGGCCTTCTCCTACTCTGCTCATGTTTCCTGGAATATCTTACAAAACGATTTGAAGCTCGTGACCTTGACCTCTCTAAGTGGCTTTAAGAATCTGTTGGACTCCTGGCAGGGACCAATGCAGACATGTTCCTGTTTTTAGTTTTCTACATTCACCTTAGAATCTAGCTCTTTTTTGTTACTTTTCTTTTTTTTTAGCCATCCTATTTGTAAAAAAATAAAATAAATAAAATAATTTGTATGACTTTTTATAACTGTTTATTGTTGTCGCTGTTGTCCATTGTTGTCATCATTCTTTGTTGAAATCAGGTCTCTCTTGTAAATGAGTCCTTGAGGCTCAATGGGATTTACCTGTCTAAATAAAGGTTGAATGAATGGTTCCTGATTCATGAGTCTAACAGCCTCAGGGTAGAAGTTGTTCCTCAGTCTGATGGTTCTGCACTTAATGCTCCTCAACTGCTTTCCTGAGGGGAGTGGGGCAAAAAGTGTGTGTGCTAGGTGAGTGGTGTCCTTCATGATGCAGGTGGCCCTCTTCCCACATCTGGAGGTGTAGATGTCTGTGATGGTGGGGAGGCTGACTCCAACATATTATATTATTTTATATTATACTTGCTTTCATTTAATCCAGATCACATTAGATAATATAAAACAAGGATTATTTTCAGATTTTTAAAGTTTAGTCCCTTTAGGCCAAATGTTTTCATGTTTTGCCATCGTTAAGATAAAGCTCAAATCTAAAACTATCACATTTAGTGTTTACAAGCCAATAGGGTGTATGTAGAATGTTTTTTTTTTAAATGCAATGCCAATAAAATAATCGCATTCTATATTATTGTTAGCAGTTAAATATTGTCTGCTTGAAAAGTCAGCCTTATGGCAAGATGTCATTTCTTGCACAAAACAGACCATTTTCTAATCATGGTAAATTATGGGAAGTTAATAAGCCATTGTACATAACCTGAAATGCAGGATTTGCGTGTTATCTGTGTTTTAGGCTAATTAATCTGCTTTTGAGGATTTGGGATTTTGGCTTTATCTTCACATTCCACTGAGGTAGAGTTTGACAGCTTCTTATGAATGATCTCCTGATGAAAAAATTACTCTTGATGAGAAATGTTTATTTTGTTTTGTTTTGTTTTGATTTTTGGGTACATTTTTTTAATACTTTCTATACAGTGTGTCAGACACACCATCCCATTTATCTTCAGATGATGCCACTCAAGCTTTAACACCAAGTCAAGGTCACCACTCAAAAACAATGGGGTTTCTTGGATTTGCTGGCATGTCAAGCAAGATTTAAAGGATTGCAAGAGGCAATTACTACAAGGTCATGGACCTCTGTTCTCACAGTAAGCCGACACAACCTGATCAGGATTATGATGCCTTAATTTCCATAAATGTGCCATCACAACAGCAGGAGCCAAAGGTGACTGACTGTAATCACTAAGAGTTTTGGGATGATTATCAAATATGCCAGGTCAGAAAGAAAATTAAAAAGTGCTAATACTTGAGTCTTATTTCTGTAACCAACTGGTTTTGCCACCTTTGTTAAAATATGTAACATATTATGATGTCAACGTTCATGCTCAATATTACAGGTACAAATCCAACAATGTTCAGTCAGATCATCTGGACAGTTTAATTTATTTCTGAGACATTCCGTCCTTCATCCAAAAGGACTTCATCAGTCTGAGGAGCCACAAACAAACTGAGTCCCACAAGCAGCACACTCCCATAGTGGAAAAATAAAATAAAATAAAAACAGTTTATTGGGGGTAAGATGGTTTCTGGGGCTCAGCCTCTTATTACAGTATTTTTTTTTTCAAACTAGTCTTTTTCCAGTAGAAGTAAAGGTAACATGTGAAAATTGATAGGGACTGCTGAACAAAGCAACTCTCTTGTCACACAGTAGAACAAATACAAATATCTATCTATCATCAAGATAAACATTGTTTTATGACCTTTTATGCTTTTATATGTTGTTATTAACCTTGTACGGCAGATGTGTGTTTTTTTTTTTTTTTTTTTGTCAGAAAGCAATTTATACAGCAATGGTTAGGTTTTCCTTTTGTTTGCTTGTTTGCTTTTGTTTTTGCACAATTGTGACTTGACCACTTTGGTATGCTGACACAGTCATGCATGTTTACCACATTTTAGTTGGTACAATAATTTTCTAAATATAAAGCATGACTTTTAAATAATATTCTTATGTGAAAACATCAATATTAGTGTTACATGTAATGCAAGAGATTTACAAAAATCCTTTGTGTGTTAATGCATGTCATCCATGTTACTACCAAACTACATGTTCAGATTAATTCATTTGCCAAAGACCAATACGTGCACAGTTTGATCAGTACACATAAGATTGCATGTATCACCAGGGAACACATATTGTACATCACCAGTGTAAAGGAGTGGTTGACAAAAGTTCCTGCTGTGTAAGCAATGGTGGTTTTCTGATTGCACAAATTTTGTTTGTAACGCAGCTGAATTCTCACAAAATAATAATCATTAACATCAACATGTGTTGCAAGACTTCAAGTTGTGTGTTTATTGAAAATGTGTCAGATCAATGAGCACGAGTCGTCAGGACTTACAATATATAAGGTAGGTTTTGTGTCTAACCAATGCTATATTCAACATATGGTTGAAAAGATGCTAGTGGCAACATTTACATTGGGATCAGATAAGCACACAAAAGAAGTTAAACAATTTCTTGATGGTATTTTTTTCTCTTTTATTATTATTATTATTATTTTCTAGTTTATTGTTGTGTTGTATAAAACCTGTTTTATCTATGTCTGCTCTACCTAGCCAATTGTATTAAATCAAACCTTTTTACTATTCACTGGTACTAAGTTTCCATCGGTTTGTTTTTATTTTTTTTTATATTTGAACCACAATCCGCTTTCAGGTCCCCGTTCTGATCTTTTCAGTTATTTTTTTAAGACCTAGCATTTATGCATTTTGTTCAAGTTTAATTGCAATATTCTTTATTGTCATTCACGTCACGTGGTACATGAGGTGGAACGAAATCATGTATTCAAAGTCCCAGTTGCACCCAAAAATAGCAATATAAAGTATAAAAAGAAACAGTATACAAGGTTCTAAGATATTCACTAAGATATAAGTTAAGTGAATGCTAAAAGTTCTAAGATATATGTTAAAAACTAATAATGTAAAATAATATGGTATTTTAAACAGCAGCCCCAACATGAGTCTGTAATGAGTAGAAGGGTATGAATGAATTGCCTTTGATGACCGATTTAACCTCAAATCATTCTATGCTGAGAATGGATGAAATTTTAGCCATTTTGGTCAAATAAATGAACTGCACAATCTTAAGCAATACTGTAAGAACTTGCAAGATGTAGCAGTGCTCAGGGAATGTGTTGATGCCGAATCTTAGCTATAAAATTTAGCTCCATGTTAAAAAAATTGAACGAGGTCCAGCCATTTTAATATTATTTTGGTGCCAAATTGTCATAGCAGTCACTTTAATTTGCGTTAACTTCAAAAGTTAATCAGTTGGAGATGTGCAATGCATAATTCCTTTTGGACAGTTTGAATTAAATGTAGTCAGTGGTTCCCAGGATTTTATGCCAACATTCCCTGTTGACTAACAGTTCATGACAATGTTTTAAATCCAGGTCTCATGTTAACAGTTAATGCTCAGGGGGCCGACTCACAGCTGATATAAAATTATCATAAAATGGGCATTATATATCAGCAGGACATACAAAGGTGTGAATCACTTTGTTGTTCTGACATTGTCTAAATGTCCTTTATGTTCGTTATAAAATGTCTTGAATTGAGTCAAAATGGAAATGTGCTGAAATATTCTGAATAATATATTAACATTTCTACTCCACACTTATCAGAGAAAATGAAATTGTTTATATAAAACAAAATTATAGAGCATGTTTGTCACAATTTGTAGCATATTTTTTTATACTGTAAATATATAGTGTCAGTACATTTATGGCTGCATAATAACTCAAATTTTTGAAGAAGAAAGAAACAAACATTAAAAATAATGGCGTAGATTAACTGACAACTTTTGTCAAAACCATTTGCCAAATATTGTGATCGTTCAGTTCATCAGACAAGGTCTGTGATTAAGCACTGTACTTAAATTTTTCACTCAGCTGGGAGACTAAAAGATTTGTGACACAGGGTAAGATTTATGGAAGAAGGTTAGATTAATAATTTGTGGCCTCCAGCAAAAAGAAATGGGTGCATTAATTTAATTCCCTTACAGTATAGAATGTCTCACGGGCAGCTCCAGCCAAAGGCTTTGCCTGCCAATAGCTGCTCAGATAATTATATTATATATAT
>NC_056510.1:17036109-17069466 GCF_014905685.2 Nematolebias whitei
ATATATATATATATATATATGCAATGCAGACATGTTCCAGTTTTTAGTATTCTACACCACCTTACAACTTAGCTGTTTTTTTTTCTACTTTTCCTTTTAATTGCCCTTGTATTTTCACTTGTTAAAAAATATTAATTAATATGCAACCTTTATGATTGTCTGTTGTTGTCTTTGTTGTACGCTGTTGTCATCAATCTTTGTTAAAATCAGGTCTCTCTTGTTAATGAGTCCCCGAGGCTCAGTGGGATTAACCTGTATAAATAAAGGTTGAATTAATGAACTAAGATAAATTAGGAATTTTGAAAAATAAACACCCTTAGTTGACCTTTAAACACTTGTGGTATTTGGAAAGACCCTAAAGTTGTTCAACTTTCAGCTGATGTCTCCTCACCACAGATTGCATCAAATGCGCCCATGTATTTTCTTAAAATATTATATTTTAAATTCATGCATCATCCATCCATCCATCCATTTTCTTTACCCGTTTATTCCATTTTGGGTCACGGGGGTCGCTGGTGCCCATGTCCAGCAATCACTGTGCGAGGGGCGGGGTACACCCTGGACGGGTCGCAAGTCCATCACAGGGACACATAGAGACAAACGAGACAAACAACCATTCACTCTCTCACTCACACCTAAGGACAATTTAGAGTTACCAATCAGCCTAACATGCATGTTTTTGGACTGTGGGAGGAAACCGGAGTACCCGGAGAAAACCCACGCATGCACGGAGAGAACATGCAAACTCCACCCAGAAAGGCCCCTGGACCGGGGTTTGAACCAGGGACCTGCTCGCTGAGAGGCAGCAGCTCTACCAGTTGCGCCACCGTGCTGCCCTTCATGCATCATATATTTAAAAAATAATGGAAGAAAGAAGCTAAATAGAACAAAGCTTTTAATTGAGTTCTGCTTTGACTGGTTTGATCCATGCTGCTGATTTCTTACCCATAAACTGCTGTACTCATACCCATTTGCTCACAACACTCATGTTCAGGCTGCTGTTTAATACACTGTCATTTTTTGTTTGTTTGTTTGTTTGCTTAGTGTATATCTTAGATCCTTATATACTGTTTATTTTTATAGTTTATATTATTGCTATTTTTGGGTGTAACTGGGACCTTGAGTAAACAGTTTTGTTCCACCTTGTGTACCACATGTGATGCGAAACACAAGAAACTTTAACCTTGAAGATGTGCATGCCGGTAAACAATGATTGATGTGAATGTTTACAATAACAATGTGCAGATTTTGGGGTAGAATATGTAACTTTTTTTTTTTATGTCTGATGCAATATGAATAAAACATGTTCTGGCACTGAATGTGTGGAAAAGTAAACCGACATCACACACAGTTAGGAATGCATTATAAAAAGCACTGTCATAATATAGAAAAGATGCATGGGGAGGAATCTTAAAGCACACTTTGAAGAAAGCAAAAACATTTATTTTCCACTTGCCTTCAGGGATTAGTTTACCATAACACTGTCTTATAAAAAAAAAAGCCTGTTATTTGCCTTTGGGCCAGTTTCAAACAAATTTGTAAAAGAGGATTAAAACAAAACTTACATCATCAAAAGACTCTAAGATCTACGATGGATGATTCTAAAGACGTCAAACAAGATTCTTTGAAGATAAAAAATAGATACACTTTATTTAAAATGTTGCCAAATAATTGGTTTGACTTCTTCTCTTCTTATATAGAGAATAACAGCCTCTTTTGAATTTCTTGCCATGAGCCTCTGAGCAACAACTCTCTTTCTACCTTGTCAGCAGGCTTCCACTTCCAATTACTGTCACCACAAAGGCTGTGCACTGAATCACCAAATAATACTCTGCATCACCTCTAAGGACACTGACCACACCAACCTGCTGCCTCCACAAGGCCTGACTCAAACCAACTTCATTCACTGGACTAGAAAAAACAAAAGTAAAACATTTCCAAGATGGACAGTGCTAACGTGAAGGCATTATTTATTCAAAACTGTGTCAAGTGTTAAAAATCCAATGATCCGCTGTTAAAATGAGAAACTGCATAACTGGACATGAAGTAGTAATAGAGGCGATATTTTCTATAAATTTACAATAAAGTTGTTTTACATAAAACTTTTTGACCCCTTAAAAGTTCTGTGATATGTAGCACCAGTAGCTAGTTCATTATAATGTCGAAAGATGTAGCTTCTCATAATTCTGATCCTTATGGTAATGGTTTTCTTGTGTCACCTTATGGAACAAGGACGTTTTGAAACAATGTAAGCAGTTTCTAATTAGTTAGATCAACCAGAAGGTTCTGCTACAACAGTATTTGAACTTGCTGCCTGGGTGTTAGTCTTTAGTTTTTGCCCTGTTATGGTTGAGAAAGGTTCAACTGCCTCCTCCTAGTGGGAGGAAAGATATCAGTGAACATCCCATTCCCATCATTTTGAACAAAATACCAGTCAATGCAAGCTTTATCATTTTCTGATTATATTGCAGTTTTGAGTATTATGGTCATCACAGCTACATGCTAGAATGTTTATTGAAATGTTTTATATTGGTAGCTAAGTCAATTCAGTGTAACAATGTTCATGTCTTTTCCTCATCTAAGAGCTTACTGAGTGGTAAGCTCTCAGACTCAGACGCTGCGTGAGCTGAGACGTAAAGATTCAAGGTTTTATTATGCACCACATGTGGTAGATGTGGTGAAACGAAATTGTGTACACAGGGTCCCAGTTACATCCAACAAAAGTATAAAATGTAAAAGAAAAACAGTAATAAGATCTAAGATATGGAATAAGAAAACGTTAACTAAAAATATGCTAAGCACTAGTTGTGCAAAAACAATATGCTGAACAGCAGCACGAACATGAGTCTGTGTGAGCAGATGAGAGCAAATGAACACAGCAACATGAAACAGATCAGCAGCTTCATGATGTGATTTTTCACAGTGATTATCCTGATTAGCGATTCATGAGTCTAACAGCCTCAGGGTAGAAGCTGTTCCTCAGTCTAGTGCAGGGGTCACTAATCTTTTGGAGACTGAGAGCTACTTCAGTGGGACCGAGAGACACGAAGTGCTACTTGTGTGATACAAACAAATTTGCATCGCTCACTTGCGGGTGACCAGGACTCAAAATGGTTTAGAACATAAAATATGCCTATTATGCGGTCCTATTTTGAGCATTGAAATGTAAAAATGCAACATTAAAGCTTTTAGTGCAGTAACTTTAAAAACAAGGACAAAGCAATAAATGCAGTATATTAAACTGGTAAACTTCAGGAACAGAAATGTTAACTTTGCCACAACTATTAATAAAGTATTGAACAGATTATTCTTTTGTTTTAACATGTTCAAACTAAAATGATAAAAATAATTCAAAAATGGTTCAATTGTTAACAGTTTTTTTAACAACAGTCTTTTTTTAATATATCTTCAAATATTACAGTCCTGTTTATTTATTTTTTTGTTATATCATATTTATGTTATAAACAGGTTTTTTGTATTGCACTTTTATATGATAACTGAAAAATGCTTCCCCACATTATCATTTAATCACCACAACAAAAAAAACAGTATGCATCACAGGACAATACAAAACTATTTACCGGTATGTGTGGAGAATCTTAGGTTCAGAGCATTTGGTTGAGATTGTTTGCATTTTGTTCTTTTTATATGAAACCATCTACTGTCAACATACATGGTAATAGCTTCCAAAATATGTTTTTCCAATTGTTTTCCTGACATTTTTCTTTTCTACATTTTTATCTTTTTTTTATTTTTTATGAACCTATCTTGGACATAATTTTCTTTTTTAACCAGAATAGCAGACATTAATCCTTAAATACAGAAGAGAGTGAATGGAATAATTTATTCATGTTGTTATTCCTGGCAAACTCACATTGTGAAGTAGTGTGCTAAGAAAAGGCATGCTAAATTTGTAACTGAAATAAAATGTATATTGTTTGTGTCTAAACAACAAATATGTTTTTTTTTTGTTTTTTTGTTTTTTATTGTTGTCATAAAGGAAGTTGCATGTCTAAAGAATGATTATGCTTAAAATAAAATAAAAAGACAGAAAAGGGCTTTTGTTTATTATTATTATTTAAAAGTTGGATCTATAAGTACTAAAGACAAGGGGTGTCTGCGCTTTACCTTTTAAAAAAAAATAAAATAAAAACTTCTACATGAATATATGGAAGAAAATGACAAATCCAGCTAAAACATTGGTAATTATCCAACATTTGTTCAGTCAGGTCATCTGGACAGTTTCTTTTTTTTTTGTGCTGAAATGTTTCGCCTTCGGTCCGGAAGGCTTCATCAGCCAAGGAAACGCACAACAAAACTGATTCTTCCCCCAACAGCTTACTCCAAAGTGGAACAAACCAGTTCTGCTTGTGATAAGATGGTTTCTTTGGTACGCCCCCTCCTCCATTGCTGGCCCTCTTCCTTGTTGACAGTCTTGTCAAACTGGTTGAAAACAACAATGTGCGTTTCCTTGACTGATGAAGCCTTCCGGACCGAAGGCGAAACGTTTCAGCACAAAAACAAAAGAAACTGTCCAGATGACCTGACTGAAAAATGTTGGATTGTATACCTGGATTATTGAGCATGGACTTTGTTGGTAATTATGTGAACTTGTTTGTACTGCCAAAAGTCCTAACAATATTGTGTAGCTCATTTAAAAGTCAACGTGAATAAATTTTACTCATAGAAGGGATGCCTTTGTAAATAATTGCATTAATGTCATGAAAAAGGATTGAGACATTTAAACCGTGCTCTTTGCCTAAATGTCAGCATCAAATACCTTGGTAGACTTGAGGCATTTTGCACCACGTGTGGTATGGCATCGTCTCCACTTTCCTTTCCATTTGCCAGGCCTTATACAACCTTTAACAGCTGAGAGCACAACAATAAATGTAAGCTGCTTTCAGTGGTGTCCAACTTGGGCAGACTGTGTGAGGGACACACAAACACATGAGGGCACCACTCTAAGCCTTAAGCTTCGCTTAGAGATTTTCCTTGGCCCTTTTATCTTTTTTCCCTTTGTCCCACACAAGACTTAACAGGACTAATCTATTTGCTCTCATGCTTGACTACTTTGACAACTAAATGTTATACAGCAGTGTTAGCGTTGTATGTCCGGGTGTGCACAATATAAGCTGCTGCTTGTAAATTTCCATGTTTAATGTTAATGATTTTTTACTCATATGCAAATCATTGTACAAATTATGTAAATGTCATTACATTTTTACAAGATATGCAATTGTGTGTATATATATATATATATATATATATATATATATATACATATATACACACACACACACACACACACACACAGTATATCATATAATTTTTGATCTAATGAACTTGACATTAAAATCAAAACTATCTGCAGACAGGATAAACATCTCAGTAAAATATTGTTTTGTCAATGGACTGCAGCATGCCAACACACCTTGCGTAAGCTACTCTGTAAGAGTTGACTCTTCAGGGCTTAACATGAATACAATGTTAATACAATAAATTAATAATTAGATTGGTTTAAATAGATGCCAATTATGGTGGACATCAAAAACCAAACTGTGGTATACAACTAGTAGTCATAATGGTGACATCTCCTTCAAAACACACCAGGCTTTTACCTTAAACATTGTAGCTAATGAAACTAATACATGAAATAATGCACGTACAGTTGTGATCAAATAACACAGCCATTAAAAAGCCAATGATGATGTCAAAAGGGCATAGCAATTATCACAATAAATCTGGATATATTTTTTTTAACCGCTAAACATGTTTTTATTGATTTTTTTTCTTCACATTCCTTAGTTTTTAGTCAGATATGGAGCAAAGAAATCATGAAAATAAAGTGCTAACTTTAAGCTAAAAACCTTGTTGCTTCTTTCATAAAATGCATCTGCAGTAATTTGATTTCGACCTTTTGTTATCCTAAAGCCTTTTTCCCATCAGTACATAAGCAAATTCATATTTATTTAGCATTCACTTTATTTGCCTATGATTAAATGCAGCTAAACATCAACACACCAAAATGAACGTCTAATTTTCTTTTTATTCATCTATTTTACCTAGTTTTCTGTGCAGGGTTTAGCCTTTCTCCTATTATTCTACATCTTAGACAAGTCACACATCCATCACAGACCAAGTACTTTTACTCTTAATTTTTGTGTGGACCCACCACCTGCAGAAGGGGCCATACAAGATCTTGACTTTGACCTCTCTAAGGGATTTTAAACAACTGTTAAGTTTAATGTAAAAATCAATCCAGACATATTCTTGTTTTTAATTATTTGACAATGCTTTATAATGTAGCATTTTAATTTTATTTTACATCACTTATTTTAGTTAATTTTCATTGTGTATGCTTTTATATGACTGTTTTTTGTAGTCTGTACATCATCTGTGGTTTTTGTTTAAAACAGGTCTCTCTTGTAAATGAGTCGTCGTGGCTCAATGAGACTAACCTGTATAAATAAAGGTTGAATGAATACAAGCCAGGTGCATAATGTCATGGGGAGTAGCCAAAGGCAGGGACCTTGGTGCTCTGACCCTGGCTTATCAAAGCTGGCTCATGGCGCATTACCTCTCTGGTGGGAAAGGAGCCTGAGCGTGAGGTTGAAAGGCACTGACCATATATAGTTGAGCTCACCTCGATGCATAGCATGGGCTCTGGAACCAATCTCTTTGAGGGGCTGGACCTTATTCCACTCTGGAGTTGCTCATGGTAAGAGACGCTGAGCTCATGTGGATCAACTCTTAGCCCCCTGACTTGGTGCCTGTTTGTTTGAGTTTTCAAGGTAAAGGTGTCTTTATTGTCATTTGCACCTCATGTGGTACAAGTGATGGAATGAAAGTGTGTACACAGGGTCCCAGTTACATCCAACAAAATAATTAAAATGGAAAGAAAATCTGTACTAAGATCTAAGATATGAACTAAGAAACACGCTAAAATAAAAATGCACTAAGCACGAATAGTATAAAAACAATGTGCAAAACAACAGCAGCACGAACATGAGTTTGTGTGAGCAAATGAGTATGAATGAACACAGCAGCATGAAATAAATCTACAGGATGATATCAGCAACATGGATAGTCTTCAGCACATATCAACCATAAAGTGTCATTACAGTGATTTAAAAAAAAAAATCACAGTGGTTATCCTGGTTAGGGATTCATGAATCTAACAGCCTCAGGGTAAAAGCTGTTCCTCAGTCAAGTGGTTCTACACTTAATGCTCCTCAACCTCCTGCCTGAGGGAAGCGGGGCAAAAAGTGTGTGTGCTGGGTGAGCGGGGTCCTTCATGATGCAGGTGGCTCTCTTCATGCATCTGGAGGTGTAGATGTCTGTGATGGTGGGGATGATGACTCCTGCAGTCTTCTGTGCAGCCTTCACCACTCTCTGCAAAGCTTTTCTTTCTCCAGCTGTGCAACCTCCATGCCACATGTTGACGCTGGAGCACAGGATGCTCTCCACTGCACACCTGTGGAAGGAGGTGAGGATTGAGCTTCCCAGACCAGCTCGTCTCAGCTGCCTGAGGAAGTAGAGTCTCTGATGAGCTTTCTTGATCAGGCTGGTGGTGTTGTAGTCCCAGCTGCGGTTGTCATTCAGGTGCACACCCCTTTACTTGTAGCTGGAGACCACTTCTACCACAGATCTTCCTATATTCGGGGGGAGGGGTTAGGTGTGTTTGTTCTGTCTGAAGTCCATGACCACCATGTGCAGCTATCCATGACTTGGATAGATGAGAGCATAGCTTCCCTGCATTTTCAGGTGTGGGGACTGGCTCTGATGGTTGTTTGTACCTACATGCCAAATGGCAGTTCAGTGTATCTGGCCTTCTTGGAGTCCTTAGTAGAGGTGCTGGAAGGTACTCCATCTGGGGACTACTTTATTTCACTGGGGGACTTTAATGTCCATGTGAGTAACAACAATGTGACCTGCAGTGGCATGATTGGGAGGAACAGCCTCTCTGATCTGAACTTGAGCAGTGTTCTGTTGTTAGACTTCTTTGTTAGTCATATTTTGTCCATCACTAACACCAGCATGTTAGAACATAAGGGTGTCCATAAGTGCGCTTGGCACTGGGACACATTAGGTCGTAGATCAATGATTGACTTTGTCATGTCATCTGATTTGTGGCCATTTGTTTTTGACAATTGAGTGAAGAAAGGAGCTGAGCTGTCAACTGATCACCACCCGATAGTGAGTCGGGTCAGATGGCGGGGGAAGATGCCGGACAGACCCGGTAGAACCAAATATGTAGTGAGGGTTTGCTGGGAACATCTGACAGAAGAATCCATCAGAATTATCTTCAACTCACACTTCCGGAAAAGCTTTAACCACATTCCAGCTGAGGCGGGGAACACTGAGTGTGAGTGAGCCATGTTCCGAGACTCAATTGTTGAGGCGGCTGCCTTGAGCTGTTCCAAGATGCTTTGGAATCTTCCCAGAAGAGCTGGAAGAGGTGGCTGTGGAAAGAGATGTCTTGGCCTGCCTGTTCAAGCTGCTGCCCCCACGACCTGACTTCAGAGCAAGCGGAAGATTAATTAACATTTTCTTCCTTCCTAAAAGTACATCGATTTGGACCTTGTGTTGGGATTCTGGTGTTAGATTTTGATACTTCCTTCCTCACTTCATTGTTAGAATAAGATTTTCCATTTATTCATTTATGTGTGTTGTGTAAATAGTCAGTGTTGCTATCCTTCCTACAAACATAACAGTTTGCAATATTTTTTTACTGACAGTCATAAAATACCCCCACACAAAACTCAACTTTCTGCAGTGCCATCTGTCACTGCTGCCATCACATGTGTGTGTGTGTGTGCATATGTGTTTGTGCAAACGTGTGTGTGTGTGTTTGTTTTTTGCACTGTTGAGTCACTGGACAGCACACAACAAAGCAGAGCTGGGCAGGAAGAGGAGCAAATTGTGCTGGCAAGAAGTGGGGAAAAAAATTGTTCACACAGATACGAGGAGCATACTGGGAAGACAATAAAACCTGTAAAGTGTCAAACCATCACAGAGATAATATGAAGATTGTGATGGTATTAATTTCACCAGTGTGTAAATAGTCATTCAACTTTTGTTTATGCAGGTTAGTCTCATTGAGTCACAAGGACTCATTTACAAGAGAGACCGGTTTTAAACAAAAACCACAGATGAGGTGCACACAACAAACGTTCATATGAAAGTATAAGTATTGTGTAAATGTAAGCATGCTGAACAAGACAAATTATTATGCAATGTTAAAAAGACACATTTTAGTTTAAACTTTAAAGTAACTTCACAATAAATATTACTGAAGCAACCATAAAAAGCCCATGTTGTTTAAAGTTCAAACTTAACATCAATAAATAATATTAACATAAACATAAACTAACATAACTAATTAAATAACATAAATAATTAATACATAATTAATACAAGAGGGTCTATTTAAAATGAAATGGGGACAAATAACCTAACAAATTCATAAAATTAAATACAGATTTTGTTTGTGTTGATTGTGATTTACTTGAATTCCAATTATTTGTGTTATTTGCATTTATAATAACTTTTGTTTATTTACTCATTTTTATTTTTATTTAAAAAATGGTCAATGTTGTTGGAAAACAGTAAAAAAATATATATATATTTTTCATTATCGTTTTTCTATGAATAAGTGCCATTATTATAAAAAATAAATAAATAAATAAATAAAAAAACATGTTCTGTGCAGGTTTTGAACCCAGTGTGCAGGTAGGACTCGGGGAACTCATGATTAAAATAAAGAAAACTATTATTAAATCAAAAGGCTGACATGGCAGCAAAAACGTATGTATGACATGAACAAGAGACATGGAGGAAAACAAAGCACGACACCTTAGGAGGACAATTGATGGACAGGGAAGAAACAAACTAATGTTTCATTTATAGGGCAACTAACGAGGGAATAATTATGAACACCTGGGGAAGGACAAGGATGAACAGGTGCAGAAAGAGCTGAAGGGAAACATATACTGAGGAAGGCAAGACAGATGACACAAGAAAAACACAAACAAAACACAGATTCTCACAATTATCTCGTCATTACCAGGTCCTTAACTAAAATAAGCCATATTATCAGATTTTTAAAAAAAAGGTTTTACACGTTAAAAATAATTAAACCACAAATTAGAGGCAGTGTGCTTTGATCACAACTCCAACAGATGATCTAATTGCCTGTTAAGCTACTGTTTGTAACAATAGCTTAAAGTGACAATTGCTGTTTGACCTTATCAGTCCATCATATTGTTGTGGAATAAGTCTGGTCCATTCTTGTTCAGTGTTACTCCAGTTTATTGAAGGTTGGTGGGCAAAAGACATTCACTGGTTTGCCAGTAGGCTTGTCAGCAACTGACCAACGGCAATGGCAATTTGTTCCAAAATGCCCCTTTACCTGCAGGAGCTGCAACCCCTTTTCCTTCAACAGTGTTTTACAATATGAACGCTTTGTAGTTACAGGGATTTCATGAAAAAGCATCAGCAAAAATGGTTAAGCATTGCCAGTGTTGGGAACATGGACTTCAGATATGCGTTATTCTGAGCGTTTTGAGGGCGGAATGCAGTTTATTCCATTTCTAAAACCTAAACGGAGTCTGGAAAAATGTAAAAGATGGATAAAGGCTGGTGATTGACCACAGGAGCAGCTGAGTATAACAGTGATAAACAGGAACTATTACATTTGTCTGTGTGAAGGTAACGGCAATCCTCCAGGTTTTGTCATAAATACGTTGTATGCTTAATGGTTAAATTAAAGGTTAATGCTTAAAGTTAGTTGTGCTTTGTTTTGTGTGTTTTGTATGTAGATATATGTTGCAGCTTCTGGTTGCATAAGTTTAGTCTTTGTTATGATCAGTTAACAATAAACCACTTTTGCATAAAGCATTTAATAGGTTGTGCAATGTAAAATTTATACTATGTAATTATGTTGGATATTTATGAACTTGTGTCATTCTGTGGCATGAAAACATCTACTGCAGTAAGTGTTTTAGTTTATTAGTTTTTTTTTTTTTTTTATCCTTCCTGTCTTCTTTTCTTCTTGTTGGCTGATGAGGCAAAAATGCCTCACCAAATGCCTCAGGTAACGCTGTGAGCTTCACTTCCTCCACCATTACGCCATCTTGTGTGTTTGTCAAAGCTTAGCTCACCCTGGGTTACATTTCTGCATGGGCAGAGCGATCTTGCCGTCCCCGTCATGGTTAAAGACCCGCTGCTTTTTTCAGTTATGCTGTCATCTGGTATTTGACTGAGCCATTGTAATGCCTCAAAATGTTTGTTATTTTTTTAGCAGTTCAGTTAATGAATTAATTACTGTTCATGCAATTGTGTATTTGTTTATTGGGACCATTGTCTTTTTGCAATGTGCCTTGGCCCTGTGGCTGAAAAACTATCCCAAATCATCAGCGGTCCACAACCATACTGGACAGTATGTTATTTTTTTTAAACTGAAATGCTGTTCTCAGCTTTCATCAAAAGTGATGCTGTGCTTTTTAACCAAGCACCTCTTCAGTGGTCTCTTTTGAGAGCAGCAAATTATTCAGAATATTTATAGTTTAATCAAATGTAAGTTGTTGCAATTTGTTTAGAAATAAACACTTTTTTTAAAGTATATAAACGGTTATTTTTTCAGTGGAGTAAACAGTGTAATATTACCAAAGAACAAAACTATATTTTTGAAATAAAATACAAGAAGTCCCAACACAAATGCTTACACCTAGTGAACAAGTATCTTGATGCATGCACAATAATCCAGGTAAATAATTCTAAAAAGGTTGAGTCAGGTCCTCTTGACCGCCCAGAGGACCTGACTCAACCTTTTTAGAAGTAAACAAATATATTTTTTTTAAGAACATACAGTTACGGTCTGAGATTATCTTGTGCACTTGGGTGTTTTACAAAATATCTTGTGTCATTACAGAATATAGTGCAGGTAAGCAACACTGATGCTTATAAAACAAACAAAAAAAAAAGTACTGTAATCTGTTTCACATGCAATTTCATTTCTCTTCTGTCATCTGTCCTGGTTAAATCTCACTGAGGCTCCTGGAGCAGTCATTCAAGTCATTCTCGAGGACAATTGTGTGATTTCCCCATGGTGCCTGCAGTTATGGACAAGGCTTAGCTTAACAATCACTCATATGGATCAATTTATCAGAGCAAAACCTGAAAACTGAAGAAACTTGAGATGGATAAAGAATACTGAAAGTCTAATATGGCAACACACATGCCATAATAACTAACATTTTAATTAATTCCTGGGTCAAACTGTGTAAATATGAATTGATTGTAAATATAAAGGGCTTATTCAAGTATTCATGAGGCAGTGAGTTCATGCCCATGGTATGTCATGAAAGCTATAGGTCATCAAATCCCTGTTTCATTACTAAATTAATTCATTTCCTTGACTTATGCTTCATAATTTAACATTTCCCAACCCTGGTTCTTCAGGCGCAAAGTCCTGACTATTTTAGATGCATCAATACATTTCATCCAAAGGAATGAATTACCTCAACAGCTTGGCAATATATTCAGCAGAAGCCTGTTAATCACACTTCAATTTAAGTCAGGTGTGGTGAAAAAAAGGAGGCATCTAAAACACACATGGAAATATGCCCCAAGATTTTAAGGTTGGGAAATAGTGTTATGAAGTCAAAAGTGAAAGTTGATGATCTCTGATTTTGCCATAAAGTAAAGAAGCTTAATGTCATTGTGAGCTTGGCTGCTGCCTTTGTCCACGTGTCTTCCGTCTGTCCCATGTCTGACAGATTTAGCAGCAACACTAAATAGACACCAGTTCTGCGATATTTGATGCACCTGCTTCAAGTTTTTGTATATTTATTCTCGAACTTTTCAAAATCATCGTTACACTGGGTCACAATGCTTTATTTACAATAATTCTGTCTTTCAGTGGATTACAGATTAATGGACTGGCACATAAGAAGGGGGCTGCATTAAATATGAGGGCAGATGTAAACTGTTGATGAAGTATATGTGTATTTGTGTGTGAAAAAATGTAATAGAATGTAATCTTAAAAAAAAAAAAAATCCACTACCAAGTGTTTTAATCTTTTTCAGACATATCACTATATGTATTTGTTTTCTTCTTCCTTCTGTCTGAGCTTTAAAATCTTCAAAAGCTTAGGAAAAGCTGCTAGTTGGGCTGTTTCTTAAAATTATTGGTAAAAAAAAAAAAAAAAAACATCTGAAAAACACAATAATTGTGCCTTTTTTATATCAGATTAATTTCAGGGCAAATGGCTCTGCAGTATAAAAAGATATATACTTATATTTTTAAGTGTTTAATAATAATCAGATAAAAAACAAAGTATGTCAACTCATAAAAGAGGCATCTGGACTATTGGATATATTTATCATACACTCTATGGACCCCTGAAGCGATGCATTAGCTAACCACCATCTGACAGTACTTCAAAACGATTTCCAGTCGCTGCATAAAAAGTTCACTTTCTGGACACGTACAGCCCCTGCTAACCATCAAACACAGCATTCTCAGAGGAAACGTGACAAAATGGTCTGTTTGTAGCATGTATAAGGATTTTAAAAGTATACAAAACGTTGGTTACGTACTGTAACCCCAGATTCTATGAATATAGGCGTAGCCCTTTAAGGCTGTCGCTTAGTGGGTTTATCCCGTTATGCGCAAGCATCATACTGAAAAAATTAGTCCACGCCCACCTGCTGTGTGGGCCCCACCCGATCCGTATAAATTACATTAAGAGCGGGTAATCTGCTCCCAAATAGCTTATTCTTTTCTTCAGCTATTCAGGAGCCAGTGAGGCCCGACGCTTAAAGGGCTACGCCTATATTCATAGAATCTGGGGTTACAGTACGTAACCAACGTTCTATTTCATATAGGCTTCGCCCTTTAAGGCTGTCGCTTAGTGGGTTAAGGGCGAAGCGGATGTGGTCCTCGCCTCACTGGGTCCATTCGAACACAGTAAGAAACGGAAGCTTGCCCAAAAAACGTCTTGTCACTCAGCTCCCCATGTGCATAACTACGCATCGCGTAATTGAGTGACATGCACAGACGCATGTTGTGCAACTATGCGTTCTGACAAAGCATGAATGCCCCGGAAAGAAAACTTTCAACGGGGAAGATATTGAAAAGAGGAGGGGGGGGGGGGGGCATGAAGCAACTGATTCATGATTGAACAGTATAAACAGATTAATATCAATGAACTGATTATTGAACAAATGAACTGATTGGTAACAATAGTCATGAACTGATTAGTGACAATAGAACCAAAATCACAGACACGACTTGTGGCTGATAACAACATCTCACACTGTAATGCATGCAGACAGATGTGAGTTTAAACAGAGTTCCATGAGAACAACAATATTCATTCTGTTAGAGCACTAAGGACAGAATGTGTCATGGAACGAGCCGTTACATCACGTAGGTAAAAGCGAATAAACGAGCAGGGTGTTGACCATGCAGCCGCAGTGCAAATGTCCTGCATTGACATACCATTATGCAGAGCAGTCGAAGATGCGATACCCCTGGTTGAGTGTGCTTTGAGGTTGACAGGAGGCTCTAGATCTGATGCTCTGTAGGCTTCAGAAATGGCCTCACACAGCCAGTGTGACAAGCGCTGGGTGGATAACGGGCGGCCTGCGGATGCATCTCTATAATGCACAAACAGATGTTGAGTTTGACGCATTGCAGCTGTGCGCGCTATGTAACACGATAACGCCTGCACCGGACAGAGAAGATGAAAAGATGCTTCTTCTTCTGATCTGTGGGGGGGAGGGAAGAATCCCTCCAACGATATCTGTCTCGATTTAAAAGAGCTCGTGATGCTTTTAGGCATAAAGGCTGGGTTTGGTCTTAAATCAGCTGAACTACCGTCAGCCTGGATTCTGAGACATGACGGAGCGGCAGAGAGGGCCGATAAATCACTCACCCTCTTAGCGGATGTTAAAGCCAGCAGCAGGGCTGTTTTAAGAGACAAGAATTTAAGTGAAACTTGATCCAGAGGCTCAAAAGGAGCCTTGATCAGGGCTCGCAGGACCAGCGTTAAATCCCACTGTGGAACGAGTGGGCGTGAAACCGGCCTATGTCTTTGTACACCTTTTAGAAACCGCTTCATCAGCGGGTGATTAAAAGCTGTTCTGTCTCCGAACCCTTCGTGGCAGGAAGAGATGGCTGCAGCGTACGTTTTAATCGTGCTGAATGCCAACTTCCTATCCATCAGCTGTTGAAGAAAGGACAGCACGCCACCTAATGGACATGAGGTGGCCTCCAGACCTTTCTCTGTACACCAGCGCTGAAAAGCCGTCCACTTTGATGTGTACAGGGCTGTGGTAGATGCAGCGCGTGAATCTTGAATTGTGCGCACTACCTCCTGAGGGAGACCCATCTTCTCTAAGCGGGACCGCTCAGCGGCCAGACCCACAGGTGCTGGCCTATTTCCGGGTAACTCCTGATCGCTCCTCCTGCTTGAAGGAGAGCATCTTCCCTCCATGGCAGTTTCCACGGGCGACCTGACAACAGACGCTGCAGGACTGGGAACCATGGTGCGTTCACGCGCTCGGGAGCTACCAGGAGAGCTGTCAGTCCCTCCTCCTGAACTCGGTTCAGGAACCGTAAAATCAGAGGAGGAGGGGGGAACGCGTACAGAAGCGTTTTGGGCCACGGGCTGTGGGCAAATGCATCCACCCCCAGCGGTGGATCGTCTCGTGGGCTCAGGGAAAACCATAATTGGCACTGAGCGTTCTCTCGCGTCGCAAACAGGTCCACAGCTGCTTTGCCAAACTTCTGCCACGTCTGAAACATCAGGTCTGGATGGAGGGTCCAGTCCGCGTGACGTGGGCCGCCCCTGGACATCACGTCTGCTCCTCTGTTCAGAACGCCGGGTATGTAAACCGCTCTGATGGAAAGCAGGTTTTGGTGAGCCCAACACAGTAGCTTCCGCGCAATGTGTAACATCTGGGCTGAACGCACACCCCCCTGGCGGTTTATGTACGCAGCAGTCACCATGTTGTCTGTGTGAATCAACACGTGTTGATTCTGTAGCACGGGAGCAAAATGTTGAATCACGTTCAGCACTGTGCGACACTCCAAAACATTGATGTGGGCTGATGTGCGGTGGGGCCACAGCGCCCCTACTGCTTGAGATAGGCATGTCCCCCCCCAACCTGACAGAGACGCGTCCGTGAAGACTGACACGTGTGACGTGGGTCTGCTGACGGGGACTCCCTCTGACAGAGCCAGGGTGTTTCCCCAGTGTCGGAGGTCTGCTCTCACGGAGGGAGGGACAGTGATCATCCGTCTCTTTTGTTTTACTGGATACACACGCAGACGCGTAAACCACCTCTGGAGGCGTCTCATGTGTAACAAACCCAGCGGGACCACTGTGTGAGCTGATGACATCATTCCCAACAGCTTCATGACGGAGACAGCTGTTACCACTTTGCCAGGTCTTACGTGGCGTAATTGGTTTTTTAGAGTGTCGATTCTTGTTTGTGATAAGCGAGCCGTCATGGTAATTGAGTTTAATTCCACTCCCAGATAAACAATTGTCTGGGCCGGGAAAATCGAGCTCTTCTTCCAGTTTATGGCGAAGCCCAGATTTAGCAGGTGTGATGCCAACACCTGAGCCTGTATCAATGCTTCCTGTCTGGAGTGAGACAGGAGCAGCAGGTCGTCCAGGTAAAACAAAACTCTCATCCCTGCTCTGTGCAGTGGATGCAGGGCTGTCTCCACACACTTTGAGAACGTACGAGGCGCGAGGGAGTACCCGAAAGGCAGCCTGTTGTACTGGTACTTCATCCCTTGAAAGGCGAAACGCAGAAATTTTCTGTGTTTTGGGATGATTGGTATGTGAAAATAAGCATCTTTTAAATCGATGGAGACAAACCAGTCGTTTTTCTGGATGTTGTCCAACAGCTGTCTGTTCGTCAACATGTGAAAAGATCTGTTCATGATCGCTTTGTTGAAAGCTGACAGATCCAGAATCGGTCTCATCCCTCCGGTCCTTTTGGGGACCAGGAAGTAGCGTGAGTAAAACCCTGTGTTTTCCTCCTCGTTGGGAACTCTTGAGATTACACCTTTTATCAGAAGCTCTTGGACTTCTGCATTTAAGGCTGAGACTTGGTCTGGTGATGACAGGACCGTCTCTATAACTCCTCCGAACGGAGGGGGTCGGGTTGCAAACTGCAGCGTGTAGCCCTTGCATAACACTCTGTCCATCCATCTGTCCGGTGAGCATGTTTTTAGCCACTCTGCGTGACGTTCGTGGAGTGGACGTGCGTTTAAATGATGTGCCGTGTTATGAACGGATGTCATCCAAACCTCCGCCTCGACCGCCGTCATGCGTCGCGGAAATGTTTTCCGCGTGACCCAAGGCGAGGCTTCCTCGAAAGGGCTGTTCTGCGCGCGCCCGTGCGCTGTGTCTGGATCGCGGGCCAACCTTCATGTCCGGGCGGGGCGGTGTGCGCTGAGGCGAGGCGTGTGTCAGCTGATGACGTCGAGAGGCTGCACGTTTAACGTCGCTGTGCGAACGTTGAGAGGTGGAGGGCGTGACGTCATCAACGCCGTGCTGTCGAAGTGAAGGTTGTGAGCCTCGCGGGAGCGCACGTTTCCTCTGGAGGGACGCGCGCCGCTCTCGCTGAGGGCGGGGCCCGTCATTGGATTCATTCAGCTGTCTCACGCTTATGTCGCCGTGAGCTGCCGATCGCTGAGACGCGATGGATGACGGCCGCTCGCGTTCATTCAGGAGAGGCGTGTGTTGTTTTCGCTGAGAGCGGGGACCTCCACCGGACCCGGCCTGCGGTCCCACATTTATCCCGATGTGAGCCGGTGAGCGCCGGGCAGCTGTGCGTGCATCATCGACACAGTGCCGTTTGGATGGAGGCTGCTTGTCTCGCTCGGATGCGCGTTTAACACCGTTTGGGTGGTGATCGTGCGGGTCTGATTGACAACAAGTTATTTCGCTTACCGTGGTGTCACGTGAGCGTCTGGGCATGTGAAGGAGCGGCGGTGGGTTTAAAAAAACCTTTATTTAAGGCCACCGGCTCTCTCTGTGTGGAGGATGTGTGTGTAGCGGCTGTGAGCTCATCCGAACTTACAGACTGGCTAAAAACAGGCATTTTGATCTTTGAAAAATCATTTATTTCACTTCCTGTTTCATTCATACACACATCCTCCGCAGACCGTCATTTCTTAAACCTTCTCCCTCGTGAGCTCTGCGGTTTGTTTGCCCCGAGCGCCGTCTGCAGGCGATCTCTGGGGAAACGCTGAAGTGCAGGCTGCCGGACTGAGGAGGGGTGGTCTCTGGCGGGCGGGGCTGGTGGTGGAGCTGGGTGAGACGAAGCTGCTGCTGCCGTGGAGCGTCGATGTTTCTGCCTCTGCTCTCGACGATCTCTCCAGCGGGCTGGGGGACGGGATGAGCCGCGCGGCTTGATGAGATGGCGTACCCCTTCCGACATCTCCTCCGACTGCTTCGAATTTGTTAGCATGGTCGTCAAGCTGCTTCCGAACAGCGCGTCCGATGAGATGGGGCCCTCCATCAGGTCCTTGTGCAGCTTTTCCGGCAGCAATGGAGAGTGACGGAGCCAGATGGAACGTTGGATTACCGTCATCCACGCTGCAATCCTCGACAGGCAAACCGTGGAAGCGGCGCACATGTTGAGGACGGCGTCTGCCGATTTACACAGGGAGCTCTTTGTCTCCTCCGGCAGGTCTGAGGCCTCCAGCCTTTTCGACATGCTAAATGCTAACAGCGCCACGTTGTTGTTAGCCGCGGCCGCCTGAAAAGCACACTGGTGGGCTCTGTTGGAGAGCGCGGTCGCCACCTGGTCATGTTTTCCCGGAGGGACGGGACGCTTCTCCAGCCTGGACGTCTTCGCTCCGAAGGCTTCCGCGAGGCTTGGCTCAAGGGGGGGTACCGAGGGATAGCCCCGCTCAGTGAACCCCTCCACTCTGGTGATGGGGGCGTAAGTGGAGACGGGCGCCCTTAACCTACCAGGACCGGCTGCGGCCTCGTTCCAGTACGCTGTCACCGCTGGAAAACGAGGCCAAATGGGATCAGGACGGCGAGCTGGCGTGGAGCCAAACCTTCCCGCAAGATCATCCGATCTGAGCGGGGGGGGGGTGAGGGGACGGAGAGCCCCTTTACGCTAGCAGCTTCCCGGATAATGGCGGGCAGCTCCGAGAGGAGCGCGCCCACGGCAGGGAGCGATGTTGTCGCTGAAGCGGGAAACCCCGGGGGAGTCGAGCATCCGCTCGGCCTCCCTCTTTCCAACACTGCGCTCCCCGGGAGGGAACGAGCGTCGGGGCTGCTGCTAGCGTCACCGGTCCCAGAGGAATCATCCGATTCACTCCGAGAGCCGGCGTCGAAGAAATCCATGGCGTCGTCCAGCGAACAGTCTCCCGCCACGGACAGGCAGTCCTCGATGGTAGCCTTAAACAAGGCTGCTCTCCTCTGCCTTTCCTCCGGTGGAAGTTCGTCACAGAGGCGGCAGGAGGAAGCGCGGGCGACGTGGCGGGGACCCAGGCATCCCTCGCAGGTGTCGTGCCGGTCGAAGCTAAGCAAGTAGCCGGTCTTGCAGGAGGGACACAAACGGATGGTGCTGGAGCTGGACATCTCGACGAAAGGTCAGTTGTTCTTTTATTGTATTAGCTTGCTGAAGAAAAATGGGAGCAGATTACCCACTCTTAATGTAATTTATACGGATCGGGTGGGGCCCACACAGCAGGTGGGCGTGGACTAATTTTTTCAGTATGATGCTTGCGCATAACGGGATAAACCCACTAAGCGACAGCCTTAAAGGGCGAAGCCTATATGAAATAGAACTGATGTTTACATTCTGTAAAATACTTGGTCTGCTCTAAAAAAAAAGTGTGTGTGTGCGCAGGGGGGCATCTTATTGTTAAACTTAACAGAAGTCTGAACAGGTTCTGAATTAGAGTTGTTGTTTTGTTTTTTTCAGCTCTTCTATGGATCTCCAGATTCTATTCTGGTTCATTTGTATTCATCCAGTAACCAAGCAGCAAGCGCCATGCACTGACTTGACTCGTTTGTGTGTGTTGCACGAGCATAAGGGCAGGCTGCTCACTGCTAACACAGCAAAGATGTCTTGGAAGATAAACCTCCAGTCCTAGCTGCAAGAAGAGTCATCATGGTAACATTGTGCGTAACAACTTCATGACACTAAGTCTAATGAGCATACACTTTCACCAGAAACCAATAAGTTCATTTAGAATAGCCTACAGAAAAGCAACTTTGCAAGCATGCCATTTTGATGCATTGTGTTCACATTTTCAACTTTTTTTTATTATTTACATAGATTTTGCTGTGCATTCAAAGTAGCTTATCCTCAACTGTATTAAAAAAAAAAAAGATCCTTCAGGTTTTTCTGACTCGGCAGTTTACCATTTGATGGTCTGCATTTTTAAACAAATGTGTTGCTGATGGATCATGTTTGCTTTTTGTGCTTCACTGAGATGTTTACGTGTAACCTTAAGAAGTCTAATTGCAAAAATATCAACATTAATGTCCAATCGGATTAATTAAGAACAACAGCAAATAATATGCGGTATTAAAAAAGGATTTTATAAAATTGTTTTTTGTTCTTAATCCAACAAACTGTACACATGATTTTGGTTGTACCTTCAGTCAAACATGCTTTCCTTGTCAAGAAGACATTGGACATCACCAAATTGTCAGGTCTACCCAAAAATAAAAATAATATAAATGTTATCCTGAGTCTAGAAAAATACTTACACGTATTTTACATCACTTTGCATAATTGTACGCGTTTATTCAGCTTCTCCCTTCTGTAGGGGTTGCCATCTTGAACAAAAGTTACACAAAAATATATGTCAGCTTTCCTGATGCAGCCTGGGCTCGAGCCTGCAGCGTCAGGATGACAAGACTGCGCAATGACCACCAATGCCCCGTAGTTGTACAGCAAATTTTGTAAAAATTTATGCCAGATATTTTTTGGTCAAAGGTAATGGACATTTTATTTTATTTTTTTATTAACATTCTTCCCTGAGAACAAACAACCAAATTGTCTCCCAGAATACTTTCTTGTCCTGAACTGGAGTGATGCCCGCGGACCATATCTGTGAAGAGACTACAGCTGAATTTGAGGACACCCACTAAACTATAATTAAACCCTGCCGAACTAATAAGGGTATAAAAGCAAGCGGTTAATGCAGCTAGTATTTTTTTATTTTATTTATGTGACTATGCGTATACATCTATGTATATGATGTATGTATATTTATTTCAACTTTCCTGAAAATCTGACCGTGCAAATATAAATACAGGTTAAAAATCTTCTCCTGAAACTGCATGTGTCTTTTGGGGGGTAAACAATGTTAATGATTTTGTCTAACAATTAACTCCAGAGTGTATATTTTATATGCTGTATAGTATATAAAACCATAAATTTGTGTATTCAACATCATTTCACAATGTTAATATACAATAATGCATGTAAAAAAGCAAGAGACATGCATTTAGCTTTCAGAATGTGCTTATAAATGTGAAATAGAAAATCAAATATACACTTTCAAGTAAAAATGAATGCACATTTATTTAATTTATCGGAATCTCTTTAAACTGTTAGAAAGAATGTGTGCTTTATTAAAAGCCAGAACAGATGTGAGGTGTTTTGTGTAATGTGGGGATTCTGGGTTTTTCCTCACTCCGACACCTCATGCAGCTCCTAAGTGGCAGAGTGGAGTCTTTTATCGTCACCTGTCTCCAGTTCTGTTGATGAGGAACCTCTGAATACAAGGCTGCCGGGACCATCTACACTCCGATGGAACATGGTCCCACATTGCTCCTGCTCCTCACTAATTTGCTTCCTGGAACCTCCAATCCCATCTCATCAAGTCCCACTCCAATTAATAATTAAATAATTATTTAACAGTTCAGATTGCTCTAACAGAACAGCATAAAATGACCCTACCTGCTCTACACATGCCTGTTTACATGAAGGGGGATCACCCACATAAAGCTGAGGTCACTTACAAACAACAGTGAACAGTGAAACTGCCATGCGGTACAATGGAGATCGTAAAATGTTTAGGATCTTTGTGATGGATTTACTGCTCACACAAGTTTTCCCAAAGTGGCCATAATGATTGAGAGTCACCAGCTCTACAAGTACAGTGCATCGTTATCTGGTTATCATGTCAATGTGCACACTAAACTGAAGTACTGGAGTGGAGGTCTATAAAAACAAACATGTATACACTTGTAATATAGTGTTCTGCTCATGAAATCTAAAGACAAGAAGGTTTTGTTTTCTTCCTATAATAATCAAGCCTTCCTTTTCTCTTCATATAATTCAATGCTTTAGCTGAGCTAATATTTATTTGCAGTAATGACAACACACTGGTACACATAACAGTTGTTTATCATAATTAGATTTATTAGTCTGAACATTTATCCTTTACTGTAATAAATGAGCTGTGCTAAGGCAGCATGTTGGTCAGCAGATGAACATTGAGCTTCCTTGTCTATTATGTCTGCAATTAATCTTAGTCAGCTATTGACTCAGTCGATACTGTGGGGGTCGTTTACAGGAGAACATACCAGTACAGATATCTCCTGAATGATCTAAGAGTAAATTTTACTAAAATGGTAGCATACAAAGTGTATTGGACACAGTCAGAATGAAATTTTGTAAACAAAAATAAAATAAGGACTGTGGGGCAACTTTATTGCACAAACAGGAAGTCACTTTTAGTTTTATGTTGTTGCAGTACATCCATTCACCACTGTTCTTTTCATTATCTTTCCATGTACATTATTCTTGTATGTAAGCTGCAAGTGACAAGACACAGTTTCTATTACATGATTGCACCACGTGAACTTCTTTATGACTGTTTTATTTTGTTTTATATCAACCACCAGGCCCTTATTCTCAGTTTTTTCTGAATTCTCAGATTTTTTTCCAATCTGATTTATACTTGAATACTGATAAAGTCATAATAATGAGGGATTTCAATATGCATGCAGGTGTTGAAAGTGATAGCTTAATGATTTAATAAAGTCAAATGGTTTTACCCAAAATGACCACAAATTTATTCATTCTCATCATACTCTTGATCTGGTTCCGATACATGGCATAGAAATTCGCTACTTAATAATACATCCTCAAACTCCTGTTCTGTCTGACCATTTTTTTAATAACCTTTGAGTTTACATTAACTGACTACGCAATCACTGAGAGTACATTTCATTATAGCAGGTGTTTATCAAAGAACACTGTAATCAAATTTAAAGAATCTCTTCTATTGTTGTTTTCCTCTGTCTTGCAGAGTAATGCAATATAGAGCAGTGGCTTAGGTCAGTGGTTTCCAACCTACTTTCCTCAGACCCCCCCCCCCCCCCACACACACACTTCCTACCCGATCTGAGCCCGCCCAATCCCTCGCTACTCCTCTCGCCCAAGACTCATTCAGATTAATCTCTTTATCAAAGTGATAAAATAATAAAGTAAATATAAGCGATATTATACGTAGTATTATAAGTAATAGTAGTTATAAAAGTATGTACAAAATAAAGTAAATAATGATAGAATAAAGTAAATAATGAAAGAATAAAGTAAATAGTTTAAAAAAAACTTATTTGTAAAAGGTATAAACAGGTAGTTGTACAACAGAAATAATCACAAGAACACTGTTTTGGGAATTATTCAAATTACTTTTCTTTGAAAAACTAACAACAGAGTAATCTTAAAAACGGTCTTAAAAAAATAAAAATTGTAGTATTGTCAAAATATCTTCATGATCCCATCATGCAGCTGATTTTTGCAATTTTCAGGCAGGCATGGTTCAGACGTTGTTCTCCAATAATATGCAGATTTTTACTCTTAGCGATTAAAAGGGAACACTCAAAAGATGTTTCTGTGCAAATCACTACCTGCTCTTTCAAAGCCTTTTCTGATGTCAGTGGATCTGTTTGACAGTACCAGCTGCTTCTGAAAGTATTCCCAACTTTCACCAACAACAACAACAACAACAACAACAACAACAACAACAACGTCTGTTCTAAACTAGGGGGGAAATGTACATGTGCTGTCAGAAAAATTACTCTGTGTATTTTTACACATTTAAACATTCACAACTGCATGTGCTTGTGTTTATTTTATGTATTTAATAGACGTGAGCTTAATCAAGACCTCTTCACTACGTCTTTTCTGTAGTGAACCAGATGACCTCAAATCTACCAGATGGACAGAGACTGTTATTTTCATTGATCTGAATAAGTCTGGGCCATCTGATGAACTTTCTTTCTTGAATTAATCAAGCAGAAAAGACAATCCTCTATAATCATTACTGTCTTACAAATGTTTTGATAATCAAATTGTGTTAGTTCACTCAATGCTTCACAGGTTGAAAAGAACTACTCATTTTTATTTTACATAAACAGTAAGTAATGATTTTTATTCCTCATTCAGAGAAGAAATCACCTGAATATGCATTTCTTGATTTTCTGTCTGAAATGAGCAAGCTGTCGTAAGTGTGTGAAAGTTGAGGCTTCGGTCAGCTAAATGTTTACTGAAGAAGAAATGTCATGTTTAAACTTTTTCAGAAGATTACCAAGAGTAGACTCCAAAAAGTCTGCTGCTTCTGCAATAATCTTTTCTGTATGTTAAACAAGTTTCATTCTCTGACCTCGACTGTTGATAAACACCTTACGTCAAAACCACTCCTCTTTCTGGTCCTTCCACGAATCAGAAAGCTCTAAATTGAACAGGAAGTAAACTCATTTAAAAATGTGACAACTTCCCAGTTCAAGTCAGAATTCGAGATTTCCAGAATTCCAAGAGAATGAGAGTTCTGAGAGATGTTGGAATGAGAGCTGATTGAGAGTGCAGCCGGTTCTGAAAGCTTCAGAGCAATGAAGAGTCCAAGAGTTATGAAGAGTTTGGAGTTATGAAGAACCAGGGACGTTTGGGATTATAATTCTGTTTTGAGCTAACCACGCACGACTCTCCGAGGATTTTTAGCTGTTCTTAACGGAGGCGCTGAAACAGTCTGAAGGATGCTTACTGAGCTGATCCATCGTCAAACCAGGTAAAGACTTCTTCGACCAAGTGTACCGTGGGCAAAGCTGAGATACCTGATGGGAGCGTGCAACTTCTGGTCAAACAGATTAAATTCCCTCACACAGTTCTCTGTAAGATAATCTCCTTTCATCTTAAACTCTTCTCTCTCATAAATCAGTACAGATATTTTTAGAAATGTCTGAAGCAAAGTCCTCAAATCACCGCCGAGTGATTTGAAGTTCATTTTCTGTGAAACTGTCTGTTATTATTTTCATATTTTGCCAAATTAATGTAAATGTTTGATGTTAAACTTTGATTCTGAAAATAAATGGTTCCATTCATTTGATGGGTCAAAGATAAACAACGTCTCTCGTTACATTTCTGTTAAATTCAATGCACGGCATTACACAGTCAGAAAAATGAAGAACTCGTGAAAAGTATGCATAAATATATACACATATATTTGTCATACTATAAGTGACACGTACCTCACGTGACTCACTACATTTCCATAGTTATGTTCTTTTCAACTGAGAGCTGCACGCACAGAGTTTTACAACTGAGAGCTGCACGCACAGAGCTGACGTCATAACAAAGCGCTCTTAATAATGTTTTCTAAAGTTGTTACACAGACAATAGCTTTACAACCTATAACCTCTGAGCAGACACATTATGCGACCCCACAGTGCTCACCATGGTGCATTCTCTCTGAGCCTGGTTCTGCTGGAAGTTCCTTCCTGTTAAATGGAAGTTGTTGTTTTTTTCCTTTCCACTGTTACCGTTTGTGCTTACTTAGGTTGGGAGACTGCAAGGAAGTGATGATTCAACACAATCTGATGGCTTCCTTAAATAGATAACTTTTAATACGTGTCTTCTTTATGTATATGAAGGTTTCTGTTCAGTACCACTTCTATAGTGACTTGGCGCTATATAAATTAACTGAATTGAATAGTTTTACTAGCACAAATGGTCAATAAAAAAATCAATAAAACAAGGCTATAAACTGTAGTATGACATATGCTGAGATATATTCATACATTAAACGGGTTCTTCATTTTTCTGGACTGTGTAAACGTCGTGCATTGAATTTAACAGAAATGTAACGAGAGACGTTATTTATCTTTGACCCATCAAAATGAATGCGGTCATTTATTTACAGAATCAAAGTCTAACATCAAACATTTACATTAATTTGGCAAAATATGAAAATAACAACAGCATAGTTTTACAGGAAGTGAGAACAATACGGCGATTGTTTTCACTTTTCAGCTAAAACGGCAGACATCAATTAATCAGTTTTACAATCAGGAAAACCATACGGCCATGATTTTCCGTTGCATCACCACAGACATTAATGAAAACATCTGGATTAATTTTCTAGCAGAAAGGAGAGTTTAAAGATGGAAAATGGAGATTTATCTTACAGAGAGATGTGTGAGGGAATTTATCTGTAGTACCAGAACAACACGCTCTTTGGAAAATCAGCTTGGCCAACGGTACGCTTGGTCGAAATAGAACTTTTACCTGGCAGATGATAGAATCAGCGTCGGTGTAGAGTTCTCCTTTTGACTCTTTTCAGCGTCTCCGTGAGGACAGCTAAGAACCCTTAGGAGTCGTGTGAGGTTATCCGAACAGAAGTTATAATTCCCAACATCGTCTCTGGATCAGCTTGAATGCCTGCGTTTGCATCCAAGAACTCTGAACTCTTTGTCTCCCACTCTTTCAAGCTCTTCTCTTCTCATCTCGTCTCATCTCGACACACACAGAGAACTGGGAAGTTGCCACATTTAAATGGGTTCGACTCCCGGTTCATTTGAGAGCTTTTTGATTGGTGGATAGACCAGAACAGAGGTGTGGTTTGTGATGTAAGGTGTTATGGAAAGTCAAGGATAGAGATTAAGATTGTTTAAAACAGACAGAAAGATTGTTGGAGAACTTCAGACTTCGTGGAGTCAATTCACCTAGTATCTGCTGTGAAAGTTAAACATGACATTTTTTTTCAGTAAACTTTTAGTTGACCGAACCTCGAACTCTAACACACTTAGAAATTTGCTCATTGAAGACAGAAAATCAAGAAATGCATATTAACCTGATTTATTCTTTGAATGAGGAATAAAAATCATTACTTACTGTTTATGTAAATAAAAATGAGTAGTTCTCTTCAACCTGTAAACATTGTTTGAACTAACACAATTTGATTATCAAAACATTTGTAAAATAGTAATGATCATAGAGAATTGTCATTTCTACTTGATTAATTCAAGAAAGAAAGTCTCAGGATGGGTCAAACTGTATTTCTGGATGCAGATCAATGAAATGACAGTTTCTGTCCCACAAGGTTCTTAAGGTCAAGGGTTTTGACCTTAGGCTTAGTTTTGACATCAGGTTAGGTTCACTACAAAACATAAGAAGTTATCTTTCTGAAATATCATCAAAATCACCTATGCTGCAAAATCCACTGCTTTTCCCTTTCCCCATAAAGGCACCATCAACAACTGAGAAATAAAAATTAAATCTCATTCACACTGCTGATGAGAATAGTACACAGTTAACATAAAACTAATATCTAGGTATATTTAACTGCCTTCATTTGTCTCGAAACAACTTTGCTCACATTACAAAGTAAAAGTTTTGAAAGTTTGAAAATGTTTAAATAATTCACGTTCACTGGGGAGCGTGACGTGCATTATTAAACATAGATCCAATTCTGAGTGTGGTGATTCAGCACTGCTCTTGTCACCATCAGATAAGATGTCAGACTAATATTGATGATCCTTGTCCTTGCCCGAGCCGATACTGTACATTGTACACAGGTGTGCGAATGCGACAGTCCCCAGGGCTTCCCCATGGCTTTGCAGCAGAGACAGAGTGACAGCCCGCTGCCCTAAGACACTAATCCTCTGAAAAAAAGAACAGAATAGATAACGAGAATTTAAGCAAGAAACGCAGTCATTGTATTTGAAGTCATGAACAGCAAGCCCATCTGTTTGAGTTATTGACAAAACGTCTCTCAACTCATAAAGTTATGGAACAAAGCTTGATTCTGTAATGGGTTTATGGTTGATTTATGTTTTGTAAAATCTACAATTTATTACAGGTTATTCACATGTTGGCAGATAAATTAAAGCAGACTGGAAACTATAGATTTATCTTTTTTAATCAGTTTTATTATCATGACGAAAACAACCATAATGTCAAAAGTTTTAATGGCACATTGAATTGACAGTGGCTCTACAATTGATTGTAAGTGTGTTAAAGGTGTCCTATAGTATTTTATCCAATAAGCGCTAGCATAGGCTTTCGGCGCCCTCTGGGAACAAACAGGCACACACAGCCAGAGGGCAGGTAGAATAATGACAGGAATGCTGAAAATGCAAGTTACATTCACCAATTGACCAAATGAGCATACTGACGAAGAAGCATTTATTCTTTATATTGCAGCATTTAAACAGTTTTTCTTAGTTCCACACAACTATCATAATGTTAGAACTATGTGCAGCACAGAATCCAATATGTCTTCCAATAAGAGCCACTGAAAAGCCATTAGATCCACTGGGCTCCTTCTATCAAAAACCCTAATGGCCTTCTGCTTGGGACAGGTGCTCCACAAATTGCTTCCTCTAAATGATTAATGAGTGAAGATTTATAGTGGGGGGGTTAAGCCCAACTGCATGGGCTACATGTGCAAAGATTGTGTGTGTCACTGGACATAATGAAAGATGAGACGACCAAGTTTAGCATAAACATATGTTATTTTTAAACCAGATCTACCTTTGTGGATCAGCATTCCACACATGTATATAAAAGAAACATTTTAAGGTAAATTGTTAAGACAGATAGGTAATCAATAAATTAGTGATAATTAATAAGGGAGATTGCTCTAATTATTTTGTTTTGGGTAGATAATTGAGTGGTGAAAAACTTTGCCCCAACAACAAACAAAAATAAACTAAAACTGACTAATTTTAATTAAATACCTCTTTAATACGACTACATATTTTAAGCATAATCTCTTACAACAGAAGGTTAGAGTCATGGCTCTCAAAACATGTTCACTTTCACATCTGCCATACTCAGAAATCCAATTATGACTAAATTATTTACAGACTCTCAAATTAGCTGATTATTCTTTCCTGCAAAATTTAATAAAAAAAATCAAATAAAATATATAAAATAATATAAAAAAAAAGATGCACTTTTTTCCACCTCATCTGTATTCTTTCAGTGCAATTTTATGATAAAAAATGGATATTTATTTTATTTCGATATTAGCCACTTTTACCTATTACATGATACAACGGTGTGCCATACACACCAGTGCAATCTAGCAGCTGATAATGGTATAGTTCTATATTTTCAGTCAGAATGAATGAAAAAGATCATATCTTAGCCAAAAAATAGTTTATAAATATGGGGAAAAAAGCCATAAATACGTTGCTTGGGCCTATAAGTCAAAGAACATGACAATTATGAAAAAAAAAAAAAAGTGACATATAACAAAAAATACAATAATTGTTTGGGCTCTCACAGATTGTTTTGATGAAAAGACTGGCTGACAACACAAGACTATGATTCGTCCATTTCAAATTTGTAGATTTCAGCTTTTTTATATATGCATACAAACACACACACACACACACACAAAACACACACATTTCTATTGCAATTACTGTTCAGCAGAACAAAGCTGTTTGCCTGCATTTAGTAGTGACACATTTAAATTGCAGCTGAAACAGATTCAGACCAACAACACCAGGAACAAGAAATAAGGTGTACTTTTAACCAAACTTATGAATGTCTGATTTTAGTGAGGAAAACTGTGAAGGACAAGGAGGGCAAAATACTCAGACTGTCATTTTAACTGGTGCATTATATTTCCTTGACATCTCACAACCAGAACTTAATCAGACTCTCAAAGGAGATGAGATGCAATTCCTCACACTAAGTAGGTTAGTCAAGAACTGACAGAGTATGATGCATGTGAGCTCAAACCTGTTCATAAGCTGTTGTTCTTTAAAAAAAGAGAGGTGTAATTAAAGTCTTAATCTTCCCGACAAGCCCAGTTTTAGTTACAGAAATTGTGTAATTATTAGAAGATGTTGAAATATTTATTTGAATTTGACTGAGTTACTGTAATTAAAATTTACTGTTGCCACTCTTGCATTCAAAATAACTGAATACAAAATCAAGTTCAAGGATTTCAACTGTTGTTCTACCTCTACAACCTTTGATTAAAGAAAGGACAAAAAAAACAACTTGTTTTTAATTATGCCAAAAAGGGCACACAAGAACAAATACAAATCATTTGTTGCATGGCGAGTGAAGAATGGGAACAATAATCAGCTGAAGATAATTTAAATGTATGCAGTAAAATGTCAAACTTTGATGTTGGTAATTTGTCTGGTATTTTTTTGCATTGAAAAAAAAAATTGCATGAAAAAAAAAGGTTTTGCTAGGCTTCCTAAATGTTTGTAAATAATTTATTTGAACAAATGCAGTCTACTATATATATATATATATATATATATATATATATATATATATATATATTATTAAACTTGACATGGTAAACCAAACATTTTGTCATACTGTCAGTAATTTTATGTTATTTGTGTTTTAGTAATTGTAATGTTCAGTTACTCATGTTTTGTTCGCTTATGTTTCTTTGCTTTTCTTTATTCTAGCCCTCAGACCTCTTCTGTTTATGCTCAGCTTCACCTAGTCCTGCTTCTCATCTGTAATCAGCTCACCTGTTTTCAATCGCCCTCCTCTCTTTCACATGTTGTTAATTCTTGCTACTTCTGTTCTCATCACGCTTCTGTCCTTGTTGGATCCCTGCCTGTTTATCAAAAGTCATTATTGAGTTTGAGCCTACTTCCTGCTCACCAACATCTGGGTCCACTTAGTCACAAAAATCAAACTATTAGTTCCCTATTTTGCAAGAACCGTTGCATTTATTTATATTCACTGTTTATTCTGTGCTCTGCATGCACAAACACATGTGCAGTTGCATAGATGGAATGATTAACTGCTGCAAACTTTTTTTTTTTTTTTCTCCAGGTGGGAACTTGTCAAGGAAAACAATCAATACAAGAAATCTGTTTAACTAACACATCCATTTGTTTAGAGGAAAGCTTTAAATAACTGAATTTCCAAGAGATGTATCAAACTTAATTTATTCAATTAGGACTCTAAAACTACAACTCATTTAAAAAATGAAAGTGATCACAGATACTGTTAACTGGATACTGTACTATACTTTAAAATATATATATATATATATATATATATAAATATAGTGTTATTTAGGTAATCTTTACTCTGCAGTTTTATTAAATTTGTTATTAGTGTTCTGGTCTTATTAGTTTAAGTTATTTATATATGAATACAGCAGTAAATAGAATTATTGTTATTCAGGTAAAGAATCCATACCTAATGGTCTGAGAAAGCTAATGTGTTCAGAGAAAGTTAATGCTGACTAATGGCTGCCTTCAGCAGCACAAAGGTCTGATTGAATGGAGGTGATAGCAACTATTGATCCTTCTTTACTGTGGCTATTTTGTCAGAAGACAAATTGTTTCTGCAGACAAGACACAGGACTCTGATGTGGCTGCAGTTTTTAGGGGGCATCACTAAAACTGCAACATTTTTAATCTGTTTTCACTACAGGACTTCAGTAATGTTTACTTTTCACCATTGTGTGTAATTTCCACATCTAAACATTGATTTTTACTTTGCTTTATACAGGTTTAAAACCAATAAAAGTTTTGAATGTGTGTAAGTTTCTCATTCTTTATATTTATTGGTCAATTATGGTGAATATTTTAGAGCCAATCAATGCATTTCCCATTAATGATGGCATTGTAAAGAATCCATTGTTCTTTTCTGTAACATTTTTATCACTATTTCAAGATTTTTTTCTACCACCTAACTTTGTTGTGTGTGTGTGAATATTATACATACATATACACATATATCTATATATATCTATCTATATCTATATCTATCTCTATATTTATCTATATCTATATCTATATATCTCTATATCTATATCTATTTCTTTTTTTTTTAAGGAAGTCAATGCAAAGTCCATGTAAAGATAGCAAGACAAACCTCTGTGTATATATATGTGTGTGTGCATGCATAATTTTAGTTACTTACTTAATTCATAAGAAGGCTAGAAATAATATTTTAGGGAACAACAAAAAAAGGTTAAATCGTGTGATCTGGACCTCCTGTTTATTTAAGTGAAAAAAAATTGTGTTCCCCATCCAGAGGACTTCAACAGTTAGCAGCCTGCCAACAAGATCTGTCCCATAGGTAGCCTTCATTGCTGTGTTTCAAGCCTACCTTCTGTTGGAATCTCAGAAGCAAGCTTTTTCAAAGTGTACAAAAACTTGTAAATCTGTTGAGCTGCATGTCATAAGTTTATTTTTCCCTACTTTCTAATTGAAAATAACTTTCTTCATTCAACCCCTTGCCCGATCCTGCTTACCAAGCTATGATGTGTAGGAGCATTCTGGAAACTGAATAACCACATGTGCAGCATTTATGTATTTTTATGTACTTATTCTAACAAAACTGATTTTATTCTGCCAGCACATGTCAAGTTTCTGATTTAGATTTCAGGAGTCCCTCGCTACTTTATCGCGGACTCTCTGTATCGAAGTTTTTCCAAAATAAAAATGGACATTAAACAAAATTGGCTGATTGATGGATGAGCTGCACGATCGGCATGGAATTTTTATTTAAAATAAATTTTAAATTATTTAGCACCTGCTTCACATTTGTGCAGCCCACACTGCAGGACAAACTTACTGCTGTAGCTGATCAGTTGTTGTCCGGGCAGAGTGGAGAAGTGGGCGTGGCCAAAAAAGCTTGCTGGTGGCTGAGAGCAGCAGAGGCAGGGAGCTGAAATCATGACATTCTGTGCTCGTTTACAGCATTTAGAGATTAGAAACATTGTTTAGAACATTGCAAGAGTGTGGGAAAGGTTTAAAACACACATATATATATATATACATATATATATATATATATATACATATACATATATATACACACATATACATATACATATACATATATATACACATACATATACATATACATATATATACACATACATATACATATACATATATATACACATACACATACATATACATATATATATATACATATATATACATATACATATATATATATATATACACATATATACACATATACATATATATATACACATATACATATATATATACACATATACATATATATACACATATACATATATATACA
>NC_056510.1:17070099-17125504 GCF_014905685.2 Nematolebias whitei
ATACATACATACATATATACATACATACATATATACATACATACATACATACATACATACACATACATACATATATATATACATACATATATATACATACATATATATACATACATATATATACATACATATATATACATACATACTAAAATAAACTACTACTTACTACTTGTACTATTGTTCTTCGTGGTTTTTCATTTATCGTGGGTCTTCAGGGTACGGATCCCCACGATAAACAAGGGACTGTATTTCAATTTTAAACACAAGAAACACAAACTAAAACTTAAAATATCAATGAAAAATAGAAAAGGATTATGAACAAAACTCTTAAATACAAAAAATGAAAGCTTGTAAACTTTAAACTTAACAATATCATTTGATTTTCTGAACTTTAAAAACCAACACAAATAAATGGAGCTCAAAAACAATTTCCTTCGCACGCCAGGTGAAGTAAACTGATAACTTTTTTCAGGAGCTTTTATTTCCAGCTGACAAATCAGTCTATTCTTGTCAGACGGATGGATCATCGGGAGCCAGAGGACATGGTGAACTGGAGGTTGAGGGGAAGACTGATTACTTTAGAAGAATCATAAAGAACCTTCAGGGCACAGCTCTGTTGAGGATTATTCAAATCATTTAATTTATTGAGTAATTCTAAAGGAACAGCTGTCCTCATCAATGAAATGGCTTCAGTGTGAATGTGGATCTTGTGACATATGGTTTTGTTCACTTTAAGCTCGTAGTTTTAAATACGAGCAGCAGCAAAACTCTCAAATGTGTCTTTGGCAACATGACTTATAATAATATATACACCAACCTCTGTAAGCGTGTGCCTAAAAAAAACAGCTCATGGAAGCAGCTTGTACGGCCATTATGGTTTGAATGTGTTGTTATTAATCTGAGTGAAAGACTTCAGTCTGTGTTCTTTGTAAATTAAAATTTGAAAATTATATTAGTGTGGATCAAATTAAACTTATTTTGAAAGTTTAGTTTGATCCACACTAATATAAATTTCAAATTTTAACTTTTTTTGTTTTTTTCATTTTGAGAAAAAAAAGTAAAAAATAAAAGTAGGAGAAAATATTTTAGAAAAATGCTCAAAAGTGCATTGTATAGATGTTCACTAGACTAAATAAAATTACATTCTCAACAAAAACAAATAACTGGAAAAATCAAATCATATAATTAAAAGCAATCTCTAGAACTTTACTTTCTCCTGGTCTTATTTTAGAGCTCTGCTATGTTTAGGAATATATTCTGTTCAAAAATATTCTGTTTATATTGATGTAACCTGATAACTGGGGCTTTGGTTCACTCAGTGAATTTTATTTTATTTTATTTTTTATTTATGTCTTACACTTTGTTCCATGATATTGCCAAGTGATGTTGAATATACTTTACTCTTTCAGTCCATCTTCAGCACGTCTGATAAGCACTAATCTATCTGAGAAGGCATGGCAAATTAATCAAACGTATTGCTTACTTTTGTATAAGCACATTTTAAATTATTATAGTGCTGCTGTTTTTCTGTATGTTTATTTTATTTTATTTTTTGTATGTGACAATTAAACAAATTACTCAAATATATTATTATTGGCAGAATTGCAGAGGACACTGGTATAATGGGGTGAGGAATTGTTTTGTTGTAATCCTGGAAGCCATGCTGTCTGAGACAATAACTCCTGATGAATCATCTGTGGCAAACTGACCTCAGGAGGGGTCAGACTTAAAGCAATGTAAAGACATTGATGAAAAGGAGAGCACAATGAATAAACACATTCACTGTAAACTGGAGCACCCTCTTGGAGCCAGGCTGGTGTAGGGGTGGATGTAAGGGCAAGACCCTGGATGTGCCAATTTCTGGTGACACAAACTAACTCTAGGAACTGGGAATCATGACAGAAAACATGATCTTGGATACAAGTGGCTGAAATGGGCAGTCTTTGTAAGGTAGCCAAGTTCAGCCTTAGAGATAAAGTGAGAGGCCTTAAAGTTGCTTCTCCTAATCAAAAGAAGTCAGCTGAAGTGGTTCAGAGATCTTATTAGGATCTGTTCAAGTCACCTCCTCCTGGAGGTTCTCCTGACACACTCCACTGGGAGAAGAACCTAGTGCAGACAGAAAACTTGCTGGAGGGGTTAAGAAACTTGTCTGACACAAGAACACCCTGAGATATTTCAGGAAAGACTGGGGAGAGGTCTGGGTTTCCCTCCTGGACCTGGACCCCCACTTGACCTTAAATAAGTGTCCAGAAGATTGACGGATGGCCGGATATTTATGTAGCAAATGTGCATAAGAATTTGCGTAAGGAGACAAATAATGTAAAACGATAACAATTCTAATAAAATTATATTTTTTAATTACTTAAAAAAAAAATTTAATTCTAATACTTTTAACTCACTCTAACAGCATATTTCACACAATTCGTCAAGAAGCATTTTAACATTTTACAAAGCTTGTGTTACCACTTCAAAAAGAAAATTAGCCTTAGACACAGGGATTATTTTGTAAACTGATGGAGGCCGGAACAACATAGTGGGCGGGGGCGGTTGTGGAGTGGGGCTACGCGGTGGAAGTGGAGGGAGCTTGTGGGTCCTCCTCTCTCTTTAATATCTGAATAAAGTAGATGCCATTTCTTGCATTCTGGTGTAGCCTATTTTAATGTTTTTTTTTAAACATTTACGTTTGCCTACATGTGTAAACACTTGACTAAATTGCTATTGTAGAGAGCTGCAACAGGTTGTGTGTGAATAGAGCAGCTCCAATTCTGTCAAGCGTCCTAACCCACCCCCCACCCCCAATGTTTCTGAGCTGAACTCTTCTCCACTGAATTCATTCCTGTGTTGTTGCTCCTGCTGCTCCAACCTCAGTTACGATTGCCTTCTCAGTTGTCCAACTAAGGACAATCCATCCATTTATTTATTTAGTGAAAGTAAATTGGACTGTCTTTTCGACATTTTGATCGCTGTTATTCTGACGAATTAGCTACCTTTTTTGATACGTGATAATGTGAATAACACATCAAGCATCTCCATCCATCCATCCATTATCTTTACCCGTTTATTCCATTTTGGGTCACGGGGATCGCTGGTGCCCATGTCCAGCAATCACTGTGCGAGGGGCGGGGTACACCCTGGACAGGTCGCAAGTCCATCACAGGGCCACATAGAGACAAACGAGACAAACAACCATTCACTCTCTCACTCACACCTAGGGACAATTTAGAGTTACCAATCAGCCTAACATGCATGTTTTTGGTCTGTGGGAGGAAACCGGAGTACCCGGAGAAAACCCACGCATGCACGGAGAGAACATGCAAACTCCACCCAGAAGGCCCCTGGACCGGGGTTTGAACCAGGGACCTGTTCGCTGAGAGGCAGCAGCTCTACCAGTTGTGCCACCGTGCTGCCACATCAAGCATCTCTCATTGTTTTATTTTTTTTTATATATTTTTTACTGTATTTAAGCTTTTTTAAAATTTATTATGTCTGAAATGTATGCGTGCATTCACATCAGCAGTTGTGCGCGCTCAGAGCTGTCTGGAGACGCTGCTGTGCGTAAGGTATGGCAAGCCAAGTGGCCCATTAATAGCCACTTTTACCACAAGTCTGGCTATTAATGGGCCACTTGGCTTGCCATATATAAGAAGACACTTCATCCCCACAGGACAGGTCGTCTGCCTCTCTGCTGGGTAGGAGTATGTGCGCGAGCTGGTGCCCCTGCTGCAGCTGTAATGTCCACTCCACAGACTGGACGTCTCCTCTTGTTGTATTTTTAATAAATAAAGTAAAAATGTTTGATGACTTTGGACTTTTAGGGGCAGAGATTTGAGTTGCCGGATACGAACAAACAGTTGCCAGAACACAGTCGGTCAAAATGACAGAGTTCCCAGATCTTGGTTCCAGCTCAAATAAAGCACTGCAAAGACGCGTTGCATTTTTCTTTTAGTACTTGTAATTTTTATTCTACTTGTTGTTTCTTGTGGGCTTGACTTGATAAGTAAGCTTGCACAAACATTGATGTAAGTATATATATATATATATATGTGAGCATGAAACCACTGGCTCTGCTGTAGTCTCAAATGTTCTTCTTCATAGATGGTACAAAAGTGGAAGAACTACAATGAGAAGTAAAAAGTAAAATGGGAGTGAAAATTGGGCCATTGAATTAAAACTTCGACTTCTTTACCCCTAACGCCATTTTGATGATCTCTATCAGTTCTGTCTCATTAATATTTTACATTCTATCTGTCAATCAAATTTAAATGGAAGAAGGGAGCACTTCTCCTGTGATGTAGTACTAGCTGTGCCTTTAGTGTCATCAACGCTTTCATATTCAGTGAGTGACTGACAGTGACCTTGGCACAGCAGAGACAAGTGAAACACTGCTCAGAATAAGAACGTCCATCATGGGCCTAATTAGTGAGGGACAGATGAGAACTCTGAAGAAGAGGTCACTTCAGTGAATGAATGCTGTACTTTACGTTGCTATATGGTTTGGTTCTGGATGACATCTCTGTCCCTAGCCAGGGACAAGATCACTTTACCTTCCATTAATCGTGGTGACTTATTCCCCAGCCTTAACCTGGTTTACACAGTATGGCTGTATCTACAGCTGGATTGATATATTGTCATTCTTATGAGCAAATTTAAATTATTTGATGTCTGAAAAGGTTGCTCAACAAACCTCAGCGCAATGCAAATGGATGCATTTGTTTTTATATAAAGCCTGCTGATGCCACTGATAAAAACTCATAAACTGCACAATGCTAATGCTTTTCTAAATTTAATTAAATGTAAAATAATAAGTATTTGATTTTTTTTTTTCTTCAACCAGATTTACCTTTTCAGTTTCTCATTACAGATGCAATCCTTAGATATGTTGGAGAGATGAGTGGAATATCTCACTCTGAAGAAGCATGCACACAGCAGTCATGGATTGCCCGGGGGCAGAGGCCTACAAGAGAAACAAGCCCCAAAGCTTATTGAGATGAAAGAGAAATCATGTTAATGAGCATCTACCTGGACTTTTTTTTTTTTCTTCTGAGCTCACAAAAGCTGCATGTTTTGTTTGTGCACACAACCTTACTTTCTTTACAAAAAGAAGCCAGAGAACGACCGAGGGGATTTAAAGATTGACTTGTAAACAAAGCCAAATCTAGTGCAAGACCTTTATTGTGCAAAAGACAAAGTTCAACAAATTGCATTTGCCAATTGGAAAAAAAAAAAAAAAACACCTCTGAACTAAAACACATTCAGGACTTTATTTTATTTGTAGATCTTGTTTTAATTTGTATGGGCCTGAGCTTAGCCTCCGCTGGTGCCTTTGCAAAACTTAGATGTTATTAAACTCCAACCATACTATTCATCCTAACTTTTGGAAACAAGAATCCTATAAATGGCCGGACAGAAAGGGAGGGAAATGAAAGAGCTTTGTAATTGCACCTTAAGATTGCAGTACGCTTGAAGATAATTATGTAATTAATCCTCCATCGGTCTCGAGAGAGCTCCACTTACAGTCTTGCCTTTCACTTCTAAAGCAGTGCTCAGAAAAAAAAAAACATAAGCACAGCATGTAAAGAAAGCCAGGGCCCATAATTTTTTTTGTGGATAAAGTAATGTTAACACAGCAGGGATACAGAGCAGAAATTTATCAGAAGAAAACATCAGAGCTCAAAAATAAAACCTCTCAGATGGTTTACAACTTTATTCCATATACCATAAGTGCCGCCGTACGTCACACCACCGTATAAGTCGCATCAGTCCAAATATGTCTAATAAAGTGGAAAAATATATATATGTTGCTTTGCCATATAGGTCACATCTATAAAGTGTCACCGCTTACCACCCGGAAATGTGGGCTGGTGTTGTGCCAAAAATCGATTGGCTGCCAAATGTTGGCCGTGGAAGCATACACAGGAGGATTTAACAAGAATTTAACAAGACTAACTCTTAATAACAATTATTTGTTTGCAAAACATTATAGCAAAGGCGTTTCTCAGTTGAACTTTTCCTTAATAAATGCACTTTAATGGTCAAATCAGCTTCATTTCACATGGGCAGCACGGCGAAATGCAGCCGATTTGACATTTGCTCCAGGAGCACTGGGGCGAGAAGAAGGTGGTTCTGTATGGCAAGCCAAGTATCTCATTAATAACCACTTTTACCCATTAATTAGACAGTTGGCTTGCATATTAGTTGATGTCCCTCTAGTGGCTGAAAATGGTAGTGTCCATGTTAGAACTAATTAAATTGTCAGATCTCAGCCAAAAATTGGGTTATGAATATGGGGGAAAACAACAAATATGTTGCTTTGCTGTGTAAATCACAGGCATGCTAATTTATGCAAAAAACTGATTTATAGAGCAAATGTATGGTAACGCAAAGGACAAATGCAAAAGGACAAAAAGTTTGACTGAGAAAACAAACTTTGTGTTTTTGAAAACATTAGTGAAAAGGCCAGACTTCAGGGGTATCTGAGGCAGGCTTGAAACACAAGAGTCAGGGTGGCTTCTGGGTAATACCAGATGGCTAGGCCTCAGACTGACGAAGCCTCTTGGATGAGGGGCGAAACGTTTCTTTTTAACAAAAAAAACGAAGTCCAGATGACATGATTCAACCTTTTTTGTTGTTTTCACTGAAAGCTAAATCATGAACATGTCCATGTCTCTTTTGCACAAGATGTTTTTTATTCCAAAGGCTCATCTTCCCACCACCATGAGGGCGTTTCCTTGGTGACAGCTTCTATAATCCATTTGGGTCTACCCCAAAAGGCAACCGTCCAGCTTTCAGTGAACATTTTAGACCAGGGAGTGAAGTTGATTTCATCCAAAGGTGCTGACCTCAGCTCTATAACCTTCCCCATTAGCAGCCCAGATATCTCTTTGCATTTACTATTCAAGAGCCTGCTCTAGGGTTGGTGCATAATTTTAGATGGTGGATGTTTGCTCTAATTAGATTTATGCACAGGAAATGTTTGGAGAAGCAAGACAGCATTTTTTAACTACTAAACTTGGATTTAGGTCAGATAAAATGAGCCGCAGTGGAAATGCACTTTGATATTTATGAGCTTGGAAAGCAACATATAGTATCTAACCATTAAAGTTGAGGAGGTACTATGTCATTTTTGTGGACAAAACAGAAAATACTTACAACTCTCCATCTACAGACCACATAGAACCGATTCATGATCCCAAACTCATTCTGTATTCAATTAAATGAGCAAAGTATAACAACAGTAATACAACAATGTATTTTTCTCAGCCTCTTTTCAAATGTTCAGGTTTTTTCCAAGCCCAATTAGTCACACATTCCTAAAGTTTATGTAGAAAAAAAAAAAATCCAAACATAAGAACTAGCAAAATTTACAGAAAAGTTATATCTTAAAGCCAATAAGATTGTTAATTTAAGGTGATCTGGATCATTCCAAAAGTAATTTAAAATGTTGCCGCACAAACTATCAAAAATATAATATATAATATCTGAAATTCTCTGTTTGTCACTTTTCTACTTGTGTCCAATATCTTAATGTATCCTTGGTGAGGCTACATCCATTGAAAGCTTTATTACACAAAGGAACAGTCGCATCATGTTTGAATATAATCAAGTGAATAGTAAGTTGTTAATCAGTCACAAAATAATTACAATTATAAGCAAAGCTCATAAATTGTTGATCTTTTTCATCAAAGTAAATTAAAAATCATGAAAAAATTGGGTATATTACAGCTTCACAGTTGTCCAAAATATTCTAAACCTAAAACATTAATAGCATGATGAATGTTTCATTGAAGTTCTTGTACAGCCTATTAATTATAATAAAATGTTAATGATGCTTTTTTTTGTTTTGTTTTGTTTTTTTGCGAAAACATCCGGTGTTGTTTGTTGCAGTTGATTGAATTAAAGTTTCAAGAATTCCACCTGGCGTTTGTCAGACTCAGAGGAGTCAGCTAATTGAATGAACCAAACTCTTCAATTTAGTCTTTCAATGTGACCTCGTTCAGTCCATGGCACATCCATTAAGATCCCATCTGTTCTACATTAAGGATGCGCTCAGTCTCGTTTCTGTCCCGCCTGCGCCAAGCAAAACAACCACTGTTGATCAGAATCACAGAAGGCGCTGCCAACTTCCTGTATGAGAGGAAAACGGCTTCCAGCAACCTGCAGGTGGAATTAGACACCATGCAGACTTTTAGATATGAGTATTTTTTTTATTTTCTGTGATCCTTCACATTTGTCACTATATGCAACAGTAATTATTTGGTGATAAAAACAAATATACACAATTGAAACAGTGGATAAATCATAAAAAAGAGTATAAAGACAATAAATAAATAACAGAAAGAAAAGAGAGAAGAGTCGACTTTCCTTTGTTCATGAAATATTCTGGGCTTGGTGGGAGCTTGTTTATGCTACAAAAAAAACTCTCCTCACCAACGTGAATGTCACAATAACAACTACTTATGAGGGACTATTAGTCAAAGTAAGGTCATTCATAAAAAAATACATTTTAAAATGTGTAAACGAAAAGTGATTAACAATTTATAAAACATTACTTAAAAGTAATACAAATAAACAAAAAAAATGTGTATGGTGGTGTATGTGTTCGCATTACATTATGCATTATAGAATAAAATGGATAAAACTTATAGAAATGCATTTTATTGAGACAATGCACAATTTGTAATGTTTGACCACTGTAACACTTTAATAGATCCCATAGAAAATGTTTAATGAAAAACCAAATGTAATGTGTTTTTTTTTTTTTTTGCTTGTTTGTATAAAGCCAACTGCAAACTGCTTCATTACATTTCAGTAAAGTAGTTCTGTAAAATCCACACCACAAATTGCCAGGAAATAATATTTACAACATGATGCAGTACCAAAATGTGTTACATTAATGGTTGGGGGGGCAAAAAAAATTGGACATTATTATTGTTATGGCTAATTAAATGCTATTGTAACTTCTGCTTCGTACACAAGCTGGTACCACCGAGAACATATTTGAACCAGATCTCTGATGTGCTCCAAGCACATCATTCTGATATCCCTGGTATCATTTGCTAAACGTCTACTACCATTGCATTTCATTTGTCTCTATGAAACTTCTGAGACATCCAGTGTGAGAAAAGAGGAGCAGAATGTGACAAGATTTTCATTTTTATCATTTTATACTTGACTCCATTTCTTCATTTATTTAAATTGCAATAACTTTATGTCACTGTAAAACTATTGTAAATCATAAATTGTTACACATGTGATGGACTCGTAAATTTTCCTACTTAAGAAAATATACATGTATATTACTAATGCTTCTTAATTTCTGCAACACCAAGAGATAAAATATAATACACATGACTGTGCATCATACGATAAGAATAAAACTGAACAAAAAATAACGACTTTGGCTAAAAAGCTGCCGTTCTAATGTGCATCCATCAACATTGTGAAGGTAGTTAAGACTAAAGCGTGTTAATTCAGTGCAACATTAGATGCAATCAATCATTCCTCTCTTAAAACTAAAAATATCACATTCTCGACCTTGGTACTGGAATGTAGATTCTTCCTCTTGGAGCTGAGTGCACAAAGCCTTATTATCATTACCTCATGAATTATAAATGACCACGTTGCTTTATATAAAGGCAAAATGTTTTTCGTGAACTGTATTATTAATCAGAAAACTGTTTTGCATGCCAGGTTGGTGCTGGAGAGTTGTGAATTGCTTAAACTCACCAATGTCTTTACCTCTCTATACCACACTCATAAATATATATAGTACATAGAAGGTACTTTACATGGATTTTTCTCTGTTGGGCACAAATAAACACCTGAATATTCATGGGATTACCCACTCATTGCTCTTTGATCTGACAGCTGGTAAATGTATTTTCGGAGTTGCTAAAATGTCGTGAACCAAACTTTAGGGAGTAAAATGTTATTTTTATTTCAAAGTGGTTTGCAAGAACAAAAAAACAGAATTTATGGAACTCATCAATTGATTGACTGAGGTCTGCATCCTTTTTTTTTGTTTTTAAACACTAATGCGGTCTCTTTTTTAGCACAAATGGTACCCATATCAAAATATCAAAACAGTTTTATGTCATGTTTATGCTTCACCTATTTTCTGTTTGTTGCCATACATGAAGAAATGAGTGTGGCTTTACACAGCACTATATAAAACGTCAGATTTAACATGGTTGTATATCAAAAATAAACTGGTTTGAGAATCTAAGAAAGGGCAAATTTACTGGGATTTGTTTGTACAATTGTCTCTATAGCACAGTCTGAAAGATGCACCAACAAGTTTAACTATAAATGAGAGATTTGTAGTGAAAATGCTTCAGTGATTAGAGAAGTTAGAGGATGACGTTACAATAAGCATTAAGATGATTTGAACAAGCATCAATAAACAAACAAAATCTTAGGTCAAAACTAAAAAAACATGTCACTTAGTCAAATGGATGTAAAAAAAAAATATGAACATGAACACAAGAACAGAACATATCAAGGGAGGTTATTGTTTCCTTTTACGTGTTGTATTGTTTGTTAATCACAATTTACTTGTTATAATAATTACCTACAACTTTATAAGACACCAGTGGCACTGACCAAGACAGGAGAAGGAACTGGAAGTGGCAGAAATGAAGATGTTGAGGTTCTTCTCAGGAGGGACAAGGTTGGATAAGATTAGGAATGAGATCATCAGAGGTACAGCGCAGGTTGAACTAGGAGATAATGTTAGAGAGGCCAGACTGAGATGGTTTGGACATGTCCAGAGGAGGGACAGAGGGTATATTGGCAGAAGGATGTTAGAAATGCAGCTGCCAGGAAAAAGATAAAGAGGAGATAGATGGATGTTTGAGAGGACATGGACGTAGTTGAGGACAGATGATGCAGAGGACAGAGTGAGATGGAGGATGACTCACTGTGGTGACCCCTGAAGAGGCAAAGCTGAAAGAAGAAGAATAATTTTATAAGACACCAGCCACTAAGTCCACAGTTAAAATATTTCAATGACTTTTGGCATATCCCAAAAGGAAACCAATACAATGCATAAAAAGTGACAGAAGTGTCCATCTGTTGCACACACAGAGCAGATGAATCTAAGCTTAGCAGGTGTAGAATTGCAGAAGAAAACAAACACTCTGTAGGTGCATAGTTTTAAGCAACAAAGTTGTACCCCAAAAGCAGGATTTAAAGCTACATCACAACTGGGCATAAGTACATCGCATTCAGGCTGTCAGTGCTGGTGAAGACAGAGAGCTGAAGCAGGAAAAGCCAAAGTCGTGCAGCAGCCACATGAGTGAACAATAATTGAAGTGTGTAGAGCAGGGTAAGGCTGGCAAGTACATGTAAGCAGCCAGGCTCAGCACGGACAGACGGACCTGAGGCAAAGGCTGGCACAGAATATGTCATAAATGAGAACCTCAAGGGTGACAAGAAAACAGGTTTCCTTTGCTTCAGGCTTCACCAAATTGTCAGAACTAATAATTTAGTTGAACATCTAAAATCAGGGTTGATACAGTTCAGATTTACCAGTGGATCTCCAGCATGTTTGTAGATTTGCAGAAGGTGTTTTGTACCAAAACTGAGTAGAGAAAACAGGAAAAAGCAAACACACACAAAAAAAAAAAAAAAAAAAAAAAAAAAAATGAATCACATTTTAGACTGCTCATTATTGAATAATTTCCTTGATTTTAATCTATCTATCTATCTATCTATCTATCTATCTATCTATCTATCTATCTATCTATCTATCTATCTATATCTATCTATATCTATATCTATATCTATATATATATATACACACACACACACACACACACACACACACACACACACACTTTGTACTTTCATTTTTCAATGTGATGTAAGGCACAATGGAGAATGCTCCTTCCAGTGTTACCGTCGTCTTTCTTCTGATGCTTTTTCACTCCTTCAGTTGTGTTTCAGGAATTGAGACATCCTTCAAGATGCTATGCAGTCATCACTGTCTGGGTCACAGGCGTTGGCACAAAGGTGGATACAAATGAGGAGGCATGGACTGAAAAAAATATCATAAGGACTGGGAAACCAAGAAGGTTCAACAAACAAGAACAAAAAACAAAGTGACAGCTTGTTTGTCTTTTGGTTTCTGAAAATCAACATTCCAAGTTACATATCCTGATAGAATGAATTTTCCTGCTTTAATTTTAAAATAAAGATTTAAATTAGTTTGGTGGTGCTTATTATGTGTTGAGGTTGGCCTGTATCTAATAACAGAGCAAACAGTAGACTAATATCTAAAAAAAAAAATACTGTAACAGCAGTTGTTTTTTGTTGTTGTTGTTGTTTGTTTTTTGGCAATATTGATCGGCTATTGCAGCTATCTTTTATTGGATTGACTCTAGAAGTTAATCAGTTATGGATGCTCATCCAATGACTGAGTCTTAGTAAAAATCTATACGGTGCTTTATGAAAAATCTTTCAAATTGACACACAGAAAAATACACATTCAAACATAGACAAAAGGTAATAAATGAAAGATCAGATGTGGAAAAACAAAATATCGAGTTTATTTTCTAGTAATATTTTTTTTTTTACTTCTAAATGTGCTTGATGGTATTATTTATTACTTTTTGAGCTTCTAACCTTTGAAAAAAAAATTCCTCTCCAATATCTAAGAGATTGGAAAAAATACACTTTTTTTTTGTTCTGCTTACATTTGCTCTCAGTAAACTTAATACTCTTTCAGACCAGTGCTGGGTAAATTAAGATTTATTTATTTTTTCACAAATGTAAATTATTAACAGATGATGCAATTAAAAATGCAGTCTTTGAACTGTAATTAAAATAAACTAATTGAACACCATTTGGTCAGCAGAACAGGGGTTCTCTGAAAAAAGGTTTTACAAGCATCATTGCAATCACTGAACCAACTTAAGATTTGTTTATTTATTAGTTTAGGCACCTAATAAAGTCCGTCAGTCAACAGATTCGTTTTCCCTGGTTTAAACACTCTCCCCTAAAAGCCTCTCATTGCAAGTGAGATAAAAACAAAAAAAAAAACACTTGGGGATATTTTAAGCTGCTTCATCTCAGTATTATTATTTTTGCCATTGAAACAAAAGTTTTGAAATGCATCAGTCTCATGGGAAAGCCTTTATGATTAAAGCATTTGCACACAAAACCAACAAAATAAAAGCTGAACATTAAATTATTTTTAAAAGGAGACTTTACAGAGAGCAGGCTGCAGTCGAGCCATGAAGTTTACACCCCCACGCTCACAAAGTGCTCACCGAATCTGAGCAAACCGTTTCCACCCTCAGTAACTGACGAGTGGGCATGCACGTCTGCAACAGTGACGGTATGAGCTCAATGTTGTGACTTAAAATGCACGAAGATGTTTGCAAAACCACACATCATACCAGACACTGAAAGCCGCTGACAAAATTTAACACTTAAATAAAAAAAAGTAAAAAAGAAAATCTAAACCCTGAGAAGATTTTTGTTCTTTTTTTATGCTTCATGCAATACAAAGTGTGCAAAGCACAATACTGCTTAAACTTTTACAGCACATTCAATGACAATTTACACTTGATTTGGTTACTTTTGACTGAGCTTTAAAATAAGTGGTCCCAAGTGCCTAGTTTTATAATCCTTTCCCATGAAATAAATCATTTTATTATGGATCCAGAAAGTAGCACACAATTATCCTCCCCCATGGGGCAGTTAAATTCAACCAGGGTAATACAATCAAGCTGCTCTATGTGGAGATTTATTAGTTTTAAATGTCAATTTAATAATCTATCAACTTATAATTTATATGCACTTAAATAGGTGAAAAATGTAGAAAGTAACTACTATTATCTCAGCTGTATTCAATACTTACAGCAAAACATTTTTAGTTGCAGAGAAAAAAATCAAATGTAAAAAATATATATATTTTAAAGTGGCTCTGTATAACAGAAGACTTGCAATTAAAAAGATTTAAACTTTTTGCTAAGTTAACAGAGTTGATTCTCGGTTTGAAAACGCTGAAAAGTCACAACTTTATGTAAATTATATTCCAATCAGGCTCCTTTTTTTTTTTGTTTAGCCTTTTTTCCCCTCAGACTGTCGAGCTCAGATGACAGCACTGTCTGTGTGATGACGGATGCATCCAGCAGCAGTGAGTCCAGTCACGCTTCACTGTCTTGCAGTAAGCACGTTTTTTTTTTTCAACTAAATGTTTTCCCCTGGCTCCGTTATCTAGCTGGAGTCAGCCGTAAATTGTTTGTGCCTGTGGTATAAATAAAGAGGCCTCTTTATATATGTGTGATATTTTGATTGTGTATAAGAGAGATGAGTGGATGTGAAAGTAAGAACTATTGTTTTTCTCACTTGGTCTCTCTTATTGAAAGCTGTTTGGTTGTGTATGCATGTAATTTATCACCTTAGAAGACAAATGGGTGACAAAACACTATGTCAGTTCAAAACAGGCGGAAAACAAGGAACCAAACATAATGAGTTTAAGAAATATGTTTTACGCTACAGGAAAAAAAATGCTTTTTAGCTTTAGATGAATCCGGCTAACAGTTTTAGTTTTTTTGTAAAGCCACAGACCTCTTCCATTACCAGAACACCATTGATAAGTGTTAAAAACCTCAAATGTCCAAGTCTAAATGGACTTCTATTTGCTCAGAGGGTTTTGCATGAGACGTCACATTGAGGAAATGATATAGTGTGGTCAGATAAATCAATATTTTGGATTTCCTCTAGACAAAACGATCATAGCCCAGAACTAAATTAATATCCCAGGCAACAAGTCCAAAAGTCAAAACCTAAGTGTAGAGTAGAACCACTAGACTGAGGAACATCTTCTACCCTGCAGATGTTACTCATAAATCCCTAACCAGGATAAGAAAGACAAGAAAAATCACTGTAATGCCACTTTAATTGGTTATATGAGATTCATCTGTGCTGCTGATTTATTATGCTGCTGATCTCATGCTGCTGTATTCATTATACCCAAATGCTCACCATAGACGCATGTTCGGGCTGCTGTTGATACAATGTATTGTTTTACATTATTTATCAGAGTATATCTTAGATCCTTGTATACGGTTTATTTTTATAATTTATATTTTTTGCTATTTTTGGGTGTGACTGGGACCTTGAGTACACAATGTCGTTCCACCTCATGTACCACATGTGAAGCAAATGACAATAAAGATACTTGAACTTTGGTGATGACACTGTAGCTTTGCCTTAGACAAATCTAGCTCATATGTACTTTGTGTGTGCTGTGTAATTAATCAGAATCAGAATCAGTTTATTATCGCCATGTCAATGAACGAGGTTCACAAACTAGGAATTAGCTTCGACATAAGGTGCGAATAATAATAAAGTAAAATAAAGTAAAAATTAAGTAAAAATTGAGTAAAAATGAGTGTAGCTCCTCGCGAGTGTAGGAGCATGCAGACACATGATTAAAGCACAAAAACAGAAAAAACAGAGCGCACCAGAATGCCAGGGCGACCGTACATAATGCTGAATTTATTGTGATATTTTAAACCCAGTTTGGCCTTTAAGTTTACAGTTGTGTTATAGCCATGTGGAATGTTAAAGATACATTTAAAGACCTGCATTTTGGTTTTGTTTTCTTTATAAAAAGTAGGAATAAACAGTTCAAAAATCTTTATTATCCCCAAGGGGCAATTTGTTTCACAGTAAGCACTCAAACCATCCAAACTAGACAAGACATTGAGACATTAAAGGAACAATACATGAACTTATCATTGTTCGTTGAGGAGCCTGATCGCTACAGGGATGATTGAGTTTTTCAGTCTGTTCATTCTACATCAGGGCAGCAGATACCTGCGTCCAGATGGAAGCAACCTGAACTCACTATGGAGTGGATGATCAGGATCTGCCAGAATCAGCCTGGCGTTGTCACTGACCTCGCCTTGTGTAGGTCAAATGATAAATATTGTGTTAAGATCCTCTTTTTTTAAGCATGTATGTTTGCTTGTTCGTTTCTTTCTTAATATCACTTTTTTTCCTGGTCTTTGATTCTGATTAAAAACAAAAAGGAACAACAACAACAACAACAACAACAACAACAACAACAACAATAATAATAATAATAATAATAATAATAAATAAATAAAATAAAAAAGCAATTTGGTGAAATGAAATCTGACAAATGCTCATAAGTGGCTTTATGGCAAATGATTCATTTAAAGTAATTCAAAATATTAAAAATACCCTCTTCAGAGAGTTTCTTACAATGTAGTTTAATAAGATAAAAGTATATTTTATTGACCAGAAGTTTCTTTATTGTTCACTTAAGTATAGGTAGAAAGTAATAAAAACATTTAGATTGCAGACGGACCACATCACTGCAGATGTTCCCCAAGGCTGCATGTTGCACAACACTGCAGAGGGACCACCATGGACTGAGTACTGCATTACAAAGAGAAAGTTGCACATAAAATGCTGGACTTGCTGGATTTCACACACTTAAGAACCTCAGGTGGCAGGACTTGTGGAGGCTCGGGGAGGCCTTCATCTCTAAACTTGCCTTCTCAGCACTTCTGATATCCATCACTTTCCACCACAGTTGTTTTATTTACCGTGTCATCACTTCAGAGGTAGACACAAAGTGATGCAGTCATAAAAACTGATGTGGAGTTGTGAAAGTCTAGTTTGTTCATGGAAGCAACTGTTCGGTTTTAAATAAGAATTTGGTGTGCAGTAGCTACTCTAAGCGTTTGACCCATTTTCAATGTCTGTATCGTTTTCACTTGAAATCATCTTCCTTTGAATAAGTGCAATTGTGTAGTTTGCTAAAAGATCCTTCTCCTCAGTGACATTTCTGTGTGATTTCACTCCTGCCCGCCGAGGTTTATACACAGACCAGTGGTTCTGATCATCAGCCTTTAATTCAAACACTTCTTTGATGTCCCTGGGTGTCTTGGACCCTAAAAAGAACAAACAGCTGAATCAGACATCTTGTGCCTCGGTGGATCTTAAAAGCGGCTGAGGAAATGTCATTGCAGTTGAAATTACGCATGATTTGATAAACGATATGTTTTTTTTTTTTACATTTTTGCCTTTTCTCTTGCTACTTTTGGGTTTTCTTTTTGTTCTAAGAAAATTATAACCAATTTAGCAGTGCAAGAAAAGCCCACAGTTAAACACAGCTACTTACCGATAGAATGACATCCGTTTCAATAAAACCTTCAAATATCCTTTAAATTACTGCAGTGAAGTACAAAAGTTCAAATGCTTGTGATATAGAACATGTTTTAAAGTGATGGTGAACTGACATTTATAGGAACTGGTGTAACTTATCCATGGAACCAAATCATGTCACTTTTATTAATCACCATCATGGATGCCCTTTGAATTGCATCTGTGCATGCATGCATGTGTATAACCTGACAGACTGCACATTTTGAATAGAGAAGCTAAGTTTGACACCAATCTAAAGGCAACTTACCAGAAGTTGCATGAGGCACATCACACCATAGATATTGATAAAATATATGGTATGCAAAAAATATATAGATGTGCCCAAAATATATGTTTTATAGAAAGAACCAGGAAACAAAAGAATAAAACAATCCCAGGTCTGCATGACATCAAGGAGAGCAGAGTTCTCAGTTCTAAGTTTCTCTCATCTGTGCACATGCACGAGGAAGCATCAGAACAGGTGTAATGAATCTCAGTGGGTGTCTGTCATCCCTGAATAGAGTCCAACGCCAATCAATGCTCTTTAAAGGTGAATAACAGAGAGGGAAAGCAATCAAGAGCAAAATAATATCCGACTGTCCTGAGAGCAAAAGGCAACAGACTGAACAGCACGTAGAAACAAAAAACAACAAATACAGACATTTAATCTGGCAACGAGATATAAAAACACTGGGGCTATTTCAATAATTCCAAGGAACTCAAACACATTGGACTTAAATGGAATGAAATAAATGCAAAAAAGAAAAAGAAAGAAACAGTTATTCAAACATTAAAAGGCAGTTTTAAAACATGTGGTTTGAATGTTACAAGATAAGTACAATCTCTTATTGTTTATGGGATTTTTTTCCAGAGGAAGGGGGTTGCAATGTAGAAACTTTTGACACCCAGGTTTTGTGTTTGGTTCTGAGGCAAATGCAGGAGATTGGAATCGGAGAGAGGAAAGCTGCAAGATGGAGCGTAGAGGTGAAGAAGATCCTAAAGGTAGCAGGGGACCTGGTGGTGGAGACTTTTGGAGGTTAGAAGGACTGTAAACTGAATGTGCTGAGGGATGGGAAGCCAGATGATGAAGGACAGAGGTGGCCTCATTTCTGGTGGAGTGGGTGCATCTGAATTATTACAATTTATTTATTTTTATATTTTTTTGGGGTGTGGGTGTGTGGGGGGGGGGGGGTATTTCGAGTAAATAAGAGGGATAATGAGAGTCCACCATAATGAAATCTCACTTTCTCAGCTTGAAAAATATTGTGTTCTGTCCTCTCTGGATGTCTCTGTGCATTCCACAGCACATTCAACAGCACAGTGGCTTGGTGGTTAGCACTGTTGCCTCACAGCAAGAAGGTTCTGGGTTCAATCCCTGGGTTGGACCTGGGGTTTTTCTGTGTGGAGTTTGCATGTTCTCCTCATGTTTGTGTGTGTTTTCCATGGGTAATCCGTTTTACTCCCACCGTCCAAAAATAATTTTTATATTAGGTGCTTTCTGGCCCAAGCCTCTCTTGCAAAAGAAATCTGTGAACTCATTGGGATTTGTTTGGTAAAATAAATGTTAATAATAAATCAATAATAATAATAATAATAATCTTAGGAGAAGCAGAGTTTACTACTAAAATGTTTTAACAAATGGCTCATAGCACAATTTGGAAAATAGATTTTTAAATTTTTAAAGTAAGGATTCAGAGAATTGTTGATTTTAAATGGAAAAGAAAGAAATCATTCTGCATGTGTAAAACATTATAAAAACATTCATTCATTCAACCTTTATTTAAACAGATAAATCACATTGAGCCTCGAAGACTCATTTACAAGTGAGACCTGTTTGGACAGACAAAACTAGTAATATTAACAATTGTCATGGGAATACATACAGTATAACAGAAATAAAATGCAAAGTGTTCATTAAATGAAAGCCTCAAACATCCTCAAAACACTAACAGAAGAAGCAATAAATCTAATTAAATTAAATATCTCATGACTCAGTTTGGAAATAATTTTGTATGTATTAAAAATACAAGCATAAATGACTGGTAAAGAAAATTGACATAATATCTCTAAGTAAAGTTAAAAACCATCCTACACAGAATATATATATATAAATCCCCTTAAAAATAAAAATCATTTTTTTTATTATTTTACAGAAAAATATACACATGTAAATGAAAATTGCATGAAGTTTATTTTATAGTTTGTTTGTTTTTTTGTTAAACTGTTGAGAATTGTACCAGTCTAATACTGGATGACAAATTACAAAATGCATGTTGAACCTAAAGAAAAACTGTCCCCATCTGATTTCCAGAACGTGACAAAGTGGGTTGTTTGCCTAAAGAACTTAATGTCTTTCAATTATTCATATTTATTGTTCAATAGTGAGTCACCACATGTTGCTGGGGCCAGTGAGAGGAGCAGAACTAAGGGCTTGACATAGCCAGTCACTAATTATCTTAAGATTATGAGTTGAAAAACAAGAACGCAACTCAACACTGCAACACATCCTGTCCTAATTAACAACTGTGTGAAAGAGATTGCAGTAAAATGTATTTGCATCTGACATCAAGCACAACACTTCTTCCTACCCTGGAGCATCGTTTGCTTCAGAGTTCCTCTAACAAGGATGCGAGTTGAAAGTGATGGTTAGAATCTGAAGTGGTGGTAAGTCAGTGCATGATGATGCTGTTAGGGTACGGATCAGCTTTCTTTAAGTTCAGTTGTCAACTTTCCATTGCTGAAGTAAATATATACACATATACATACACGTATGCATGTATGTATGCATGTATGCAATATGTGTGTGCGTGTATTTATTTGTAAACAAAGCAAGTAGAAAATCCCATTGTTGAATTCACTAAAACCTTTTTATTGTATTAAATAAATAAATAAAAATCTTATGGCCATAATCTGTGTTTTCTCGTTAGTTTTTGGCAGGACTTAATTTAAAAGCTGATCAATGTCTTAACACAAATAGCAGGCGGGCTAGCGGGGTTTGGGGGCGAGGGGCGTCTCCCCCAGACAATTTTAAATAAAGCAGATGCAATTTCCTGCATTTTGATGCATTTTAATGGGTTGTTAAACATCTGCATTTATCTACATTTGTGAATACTCTGCTTCTGTCAAGCATCCTACCCCGCTCCCCATTATTTGACGGTTCAGAGCCCGACTCTGTCCTTGCTCGTTGTTTTCCATGCTCCACATGTGAAACATCCAGGCACTTCCTCCGTCTGGGCTCCCGCCCGCGTGCGACTGCCTTTTTAGCTCAGCACTCACCCCCACCACTCATTCAGGGGCAGAGATTTTTTTTTAATTTTTACAGTAGATGTGTAAATGTTACTTGAAGGGGCAGTTCATTTGCTCGTAAGTGGCTGTTGTGTTTAAAATGAGTGTTTATTGAATTATTTTCAGTTTACATAACCAATATGAGTTTTATTCATTCAAGGCAGTCATATTTGTCCATAATTTTATTATTATTATTATTATTAGTAAGCCTGACAGTTACCGAATCAAAGCAGTTACTGGATCACACCCGGTCAAAATAAGTGTTCCCGGATCCTATTGCAGCAAGATCCAGCTCAAATTAAGCACTGATTTTTAGTAGTCCTTTTTGTTTTATTAGATATTAATTTCAGTTATCATGCACTTACTTTTATGAGTTGTGAATTTTGTGTTTAGTCCTGTTCTTTGGGTCTTCATTTGGTTTGTGTGAAGCTGGTGACATTAGTCTCTTTAGTCAAATTCTGTTCCACTCATCTCTTGCTGCTCACTGTTTTTCAGTCTGTATGCCACCCACACCTACACCCCCTCCTTGTTTCACCTGTCACAGCTGCAGCCACCTCTCTCCTCAGCCCCAATCATTTTAGTTCCTCAGCTTCAGCTCATTCAGCAGATGAGTGCTGTTGGTTGTTGCTTCACTGCATTGTTTTTTTCTGCTGTGCCTCCTCAAGTCTTCTATTGCCTCCCTGTGTCTTGCCTGTAGTTTTTTGTATGATTTGCTACCATCACAGAGTTTTCTTTTTTTGTTAAAATAAAGTTATTTTTTTATCTCCTTATGCCAGTCTGGATTTTGGGGGTTAATCCTGTAATAACCGACATGCGTGTCCACAAACTGACCTTAGTTTTTACATAGCAGGACACCAGATGTTCAAAAGCAAAAAAAAGGTCAAATGCTAAAACCACTATTCTGGAAGTCTAAACAAGTCTTTATTATAAGAGCCATTTCAAAGATATTGGCTACATCACAAATGTTTTACTTTGACCCTTTTGGATTATATAAATTTTAGTCCAGCATCACATGTTTCAAGTTTAATCCAGTTGATTAAATATAAATGCACTGTGTGTGTTGCAATAAATCCTGGCTACCAGATGCCTGTGTTGTAGTGAACATGGTAACTATGAAAAGCACACTATATTGTTTTATTGCAATATTCTCTGTAAACCCCAGAGATTATAACAAATATGAGGATTGTGTGCGCTTCAGTTACTCTGCTGAGTTAATTTAGACTTGAAGTGAATGTTAGCTTACAGAAAAGCTTCAAATCACACAGCTTCCATTTAAAACCAAACAGGGTTTCCAGAAAGAGACAAAATGTCATATGGATGTAAAGATGGCACACATGAAAAAGAGGGTGCCTGTATATTTAAGTTCCCTTCTAGTGCAGTTCACCAAGGCAGAATGGTTTTGATTTTTTTTATTTTTTTTTTTGTAAAAATCATTGTGTTGCTCCAACTCATCTGAAAGAATGTCAAGGAAATGACATTAACAACAAACAGAAAAGTCTCAGCAGCCACTGGACCCTCTTTTAGGTTGATTAAGACCTTGAGAATAATGGAGATGAACTGAGGTTTGACAAGTAAGGGATATTTCCTTCAGATACATCTTGTAATGTTGACAACCAATGATCATAGCATTTCCACAAGCACTTCAAAAGGTCTTTCTGATGTCCTAACAAGGTTTTGCCTTTTGCAGATAAGTGCTACAATAAGAGCAATGCATTCTAATGAGCACATACACAAGGCTATCTGTGTTATAAGCAATAAAACTATATTTATTTTATCTTTATGGCTTGCATTGTCATTGGAGAGACCTAACTTATTTTTTCCCCAAGGGAAAAATAAAACGGTTAACATAAAAATGTCAATATACGAGCAATTTGAGGAAATAAACACAGCTGGTGGTGGTTGTGCAGAGAACAGTGATGTGACCAGAGTGGCTGTGCAGACAGCTTGTGTCTGAAAGATAAAGCCCCCGCCAAAGAGAAATGGCAGCATTTACAAAACGCCCACGTTTGAGAACAAGCACACACGTAAAAAGGGTAATGGTCAGTAGATGCCCTCTTGTTACTACAGAAATTGAGTTGTTGGGGACAGCAGGGGCCGACAGCTGCTGAATGAGAAATCACATCAACTCCTGGATTTTAAGTAAAAAGAAATTTAAGATCAAATTGATTTCCCCAAGCATTAAAAAAAAAAAAAAATAGCTTTGTACATGTGCTTTTTTGTGTTTCAAGGCTTGTGTTGGTGTTTATCGAGGATAGGCAATCATAAATATAATATTCCTTTTATTTCTACAAATGTTTTGCAGAAGAAAAACAATAATTTAGTTGCGTTTTTTAAAGCACATCAAATCCCACTTTTTTTTTTTTTGTCTGGTTAGTAGTATTATACACTCAAAGCCACAGTATGAATATGGGAACAAACATAGTTTTGTTTGCAAAACACTTCATATAGATGTAGAAGTGGCTGAGATGAAATAGGTCATGTGGTTTTATTTAAAAAATCCGAGTGCGAGACCTCTATGGCTGGGGATAACAAAAATCCTTGCTGTCGTTATAAAAACCTGTTTGGATTTGAAATATACTCGTTTTTGTTGTTTATTTAGACAACTTTCCATTTGTTTTTTTTCTTGTTTGAACCGACCCAGAGCATTGGAAATGAGATCAAGCTTGCAAACCCTGATACGGGAAGTGCAAATTACCTGCAGAGGATGTCAAATTAATTTGACTAAATTTGAATTATTTTTGTAATGAGCTACATGAACTCGTTTTAAAATGTGCACATAAAAAAAATATATATATTCTGTCAGAAGGTTTTGGCAAAAAAACATTGTAATGTTTTTTGCCCATTTAAAATCATAAAGGGTACATATTTTTATCAAAAGTGATACATTTGTTTTTTGATTGGCAAAGTACTGACAAATATTGGAGCCTTGAATAAACACAAGGGGAAAAAATATGCAAATGATTATTAAAATGCTCAGATAATATGTAAAGAATAAAAAAATAAAAGCATGCAAAAGGAAAAATAAAGAAGGTAAGTGTACAGTATTTATTTTTGTATTGTGTCTTTAGCTTATAAGTTTTATTTCCCCATCTGAAAGTTGCATTTTTCACTTCTAGCTTGTTTTCTGGTCTCTCTGTACAGCAGGCCATGCCGTGTCTTCATATCCATCCGGTTTGTCGTTTACTCTCAAGAGTATATGGAACCAGGATATAATCAGATCCTTGCCTGTAAGTGTTCTTTGGTCACATTTTTATCAAATTCTTATTTATTCAACTTTGCTCAGCCTCATTTTTATTCAAATTATGTTCTTCCCGTCTTGACTCCGCTAGATAAGCTCTTTAGAATGATTTGTGAGACAGCACATCAGTATGTTTTTGGACCCAAGAAGCTACGTTCTTGTCATGATTTTGTGGTTTATGTTTCAATAAAAACAGTGACTATGGTGACATTTGCATTTAGATAGGTAAATTAAAAAATAAATAAATAAAATTAAAAACAACATAGCAAATGTAGTCACATTTAATGTTGCATTTAATCATTTGTGTGACTAAGTACTCATAAGGACAAAGATAAAGGCTAGTTATTCTCAGGTGATTGTGTCAGTGCAGGAAAGGATTGAATGATGTCAGTAAAAACAGTCCATCAGTTAAATTGAGATGAACTCGGTACATAGAGCCCTCATTACAAAGATGAATACACATTTGACAGTGGAAAAACCATGGGCACTGGTCCACAGTGATGTGAGCGGGGGATGTTTGATGATTCATCTTCCATATTTTCAACAAGTGAGCGACTGCATGTGTGGTGTACAGTAAGCACAGCATTTAAAGCTTTGCTGTCAACACTAAAAAGCTAAGCATCCAGTGAGGGTTTTTGTTTTTTTTCCCCCCTCCCTGGCACGACTTGTCAACAAGGTTTGGGAAAGCCGTTTGCCACTCAAGAGAAACTTGTTCCAAAGTAATTTTACACTGATGAGAATGCTCAACAGCAAGACAACAGTATACCCACCCCTTTGACACAATGTGTAAGTGAACGGTTTAATAAGTAAGAAACTAAAATGATTATTGACAAGAACAGGGTTTTAGGATTTGTATATGATGCCAGACAAAAAGAATGGTTAAGTTTATTGAAAAGCAGCTGATGGAGGTCCAAATCCAGTGTTGGGACTATTCTGTAGAGATATGATAGCTAGTGGACTGAATATTTCTGTGAATGGGAAGATGAACAGAAAGAGTCACTAACCTCAGTCAGGAGAGGTGGGGGGCCACCTGAAGGAGTTGGGGATGATGACATCACCGTCACTGGGTGAAATGCAGCTGCAGGGCAGAGCTGAGGAGAGCATGGCCAAAGGGGTAATCCAAAAGCAAGGTCCAGATGCATAGACAGGGGTCATACACAGGGGGTCAGAGATCCAGGTCCAAATCCATATTATAATCCTTGAAATGGAGTCGTTGAGCCAGAATGGGTAGTTGGTAAGAAGGTCGGAAAGGCAAAACCTGAGCAGACATGGAGCAGGCAAATCAGAGTATCCAAGAAGCCGGCCTGAGGTCAAGATCAAACAAAATTTGAGAACAGAACGCTGGACATCCATTATCACAGAGGGGTTGATAATCTGGCAGGTAACTAGCATGAATGGAGCTTTTAAATAGTGCAGGTAACAGGTGCAGGGCATGAGTGCTGATTAAGCTGTGGGTGAAGAGTAGGCGTGGCAGAATGACAGAGGCAGAAACATGACATGAAGAGGCAGAGACATGACATGAAGAGGCAGGAACATGACACTTATCAGATGTTAAATCTGATTGAGAGATTTGAGGTTAATGTATTTGAGAAAACTCTTCATCTCATCAAAATCCCAAATGAACACGTTTTGTTGATAAAAGATGTGGCTTACAACAAAATGTGTTTAAAATGAATAATTACCCAACACTGTTATATAAAATGAATGCTAAGGTATGTCTCAATTTATCAGAATGACTGCATGGCAACACAAAGGGTTATGTATTTGTGTGTGTGTGTGTGTGTGTTTGTGGTTATACAGATGAACAAATGCTTAAAACACTACATCACAGCTCTGCATTCAGAGACAAGAAAGACTCATTTGCCTTTTAAACTCAACAAACCTGAATCTTTCATTGCACTGGTATGTTTTTAGCAAAGGAATATAAAGCCCTTGCATTGCTGAGTGACTTTGTTATTTTCTTTTTTCCTTGTAATCTCTGCTTCAGTGTTTGTCTCTGCCAAACAAACCAGGCTCAGTATTTTTTTTATGACACTGCTCTGTCTATAAATGCCGTCGTGTTTCACTATTTGATTTTTGATCAACAGCACACAGGAAGAACAGAGAGGCGAAGAAAGAGTAAGAAAGAGCCCATTACACACCTCGTGAAAAATTGGACATAAAAAATGTTGCACCTAAGTTGCTAAATATTTGAATTTTGGGATAAACTTACTTGATTAGTCTATAGATTTTATGTGTTAAAGTTAGGTGTTGTGATGTCATTCTTCTCACAAAAATCTATGCAACTTTCCAACAAAACTCAAGAGAATACATTTCCTCACATTCTGCTCTTTTCACTTTAATGAATGTTGTGTGCATGCCAGTGTTTAGTCAACCTGCAAATAAACCTCAAAGCAATTAAAAGGTGGAAATGAACTCAAGACGTGTAGATTATAAGAAAACTCCAGCCGCAACTAGTTTTCTCATTTTAATTGTCAGTGATTTCATTTGTTGGACGTTTTCATGTTTGCAACATTAATTATTTTGGTAAAAAGATAATTGGATGAATGTTTTTTTTAATGAAGAATCAAATACTGAATGCTTTACTTGCTGGATAATTAAATAGGACTAAGTAGTTTCAGAAAGTGTGATACAGCTGGAAACAAAAGGCTGAGAAACTGAACAGCTGAGTCTTCCACTGAATCATTTGCTTTGAGTTTCCACTTTTGTCTACAATAGTGTCTATGTATTGTGACACAGTTGCTGAATATATCACAAAGGGTAAAACTTTGAAATCTACTTCAAATTTGAACAAATAATACAAGTATTAAATTAAATATCAAATAAACAAAAAACAGACACATACAGTGTAACTAAGGTTTAAGTGGTCTCTACAGTGAAGAGGTGGCAGAGGTGACCACCTCATTTGTCTGTGTCTATACCATCTTTTATGCATTTCTTTATTCAAGTATGCTTAAAAAAGACAAAGCAAACAAATATTACTCATTAGCGTGTACTTACATGTACATAAAACAAACACCCGAGACATAAAAAATTTACAATGGCAACAATAAATAATTTGTGTGATACAACACAAAATATATAAAAACACAAATATTGTAATTCTGAGTTGGCCAATTCAGAAAACTACAAAAAGTCTCATGAATGTTACAAAATACACAGAATGGAAAAATACAATGAAAGGCACAAAGGGGAGCTACACGTCTGATGAGACGATTAACTAATCGTCACCTCTGCAGAATGGTAAACTCCTTCCATGCAATAACAATCAAAGCAAACAGGAGTCAATATCTTAAAAGAGGAATGCATCATGATCATTGGGAGAAAAAAACAATACAGAAGTCTAAAGCTTAAAATGTCTAAAAAGTCTCTAAAAAGACTGTTTAGGGATCCATATTAAGTTTTACAGTTATGAATGAATAGATTTTTTTTTTCAACCTCGTGTTGCGCTGAGGGACATGCTAACTCCATCTATCCATTATCTTTTATCTGCTTCTTCCTTTTTGGTCATGGGGGTCACTGGTGCCCATATCCAGCAGTCACTGTGTGAGTGGCGAGGGATACCCTGGACACATAGAGACAAATGAGACAAACAACAGTTCACTCTCTCACTTACACCTAGTGACAATTTAGAGTTACTAATTAGCCTAACATAGGTGTTTTTGGTCTGTGGGAGGAAACCGGAGTACCCAGAGAAAACCCACACATGCACAGAGGGAACATATAAACTCCACCAACAATGGCATTCCCAGCCGGTTTTTGATCCGGTGACCCTCTCGCTGAGAGGTGGGTACGCTACCAACTGCGCCACCGTGCCATCTGGCATGCTAACTATTGGATATAAAATGTGTAAAATTGGCTTGTAAAACAGTATTTTTATATTTAAATTATAAAGGGAAGCCTCATAAAGACCGACATTAATACACAAAGCAAACATAAGTTCAGAGCAAAACTCAGAAGTCAACAGTTTTGCAGGTATGTCACTGTCACATTTTCAGGGATGCCCAAGTCTGCATTGCCAGACCTGTCGTCTCTCTGGAATCCAGGGGCCAGACAGAGCCCAGAGAGAGGTGGAGGGGGAAATTAATTCAACAGCCACTACACTGCCAAGTTGTCATTAATCTTCAAGCAGCTCCAATGCTTTGGTATCAAACATTTATCCCCTTTGCATAAAAATCTGAATCTCAAAGAAATGTGATGCCAAACCAAGGCTGAGGTAATAACGTTTCTTTAGACATCCTTGAGGAGGGGTTGTGGCTGCTGTGAAGCTTGTCATCCAGCACAACAGATGCCTGGGAACAAGGTCAGTATTAATTAAAATGATCAAAAACACTGGAAGTCTGGATGGAAAGAAAATAAATAGTTCACTCATAAAATATGCTAAACCGCAAATTAGGAACTTTTCAACAAACAACTCAATCAGCGAAATGAAAATCATATTTTTCACAGCTGGTGAAATATTTTAAAGTTCTGAGGAGCTGATGCTGCCAACAGTCACTGTGCAACACGAATGCAATGCAAATATTTTCCAAGCATATCACAACTAAATCTAGAAATGCAACCCACAACATTCTAACTCTATACTAATGATTTTTTTTTTTTTTTTACCCATTCTCTGATGAATAATGGCAGCATATGCCTCAAGTGAAGAGGTTGTTTTTAGATACTGTGCAAGAACAAACTCCCCAGAATGTTCTCTGTTGTGTTTACATTTCACTCTCCTCTGGAGATGGTGTGTAAGTGGTGGCCAAGTCACAGGATAAGCATGTTGGCTACCATGGGAGGAGAAAAAAAAAGTACAAACACAGTAGGAGATTCAGAGGGCAAGAAAGCTGTGATATTCCTGTGTGCTGCTGACATGCTGGAGCAGTGACTCATGTGAACTCCTGCGATCATTAACATGCTGCTCTCTAAGGCCTTTAAAAAGTTACCTTCTCTTGGTGAACAGGTTTTCAGATGGATAACAGTTTTCTTTCGATACAAATGAGCAGAGTGAAACAGTCGTCATTTTCATATAAGTATCCCTTTTGTCGGTGTAAATCTAACAGGCTGTTTCAATTCTGTACTCCAAAATTAAATATATAATTAAGGGAATTAAATATTTGCACACAAAGACATGTCCCTAATTCGAATATCCCTAAGATCATTAAATATTTAAAATGTTGCCTATGCCCTATGTTTCTGTAAAACCAATAAACGGTGCTTCCATTTAATGCCTGGTAGGAGAGATCATATTTCTCCAGTTTTACCTTCTCTCCATTGGCTCGCTGTCAAATTCAGAATTCAAAATCGTACTTCTAACCTGCAAAGCTCTCAACAACTTAGCTCCATCTTATATTAAATATTTTATTGTTCCGTATTTTCCTAACAGTTCGATTTTCTCTCAGACTGCAGGCTTACTTGTGGTTCCTATAGTTTCCAAAAGCAAAATGGGAGGAAGATCTTTCAGTTATCAGGCTCCTCTCTTGTGGAACCAACTTCCAGTTTCTGTCCATGAGGCTGACACATTGCTCAGTTTTAACTTTCCTTTTTGATAAATCCTATAGTTAGTGTTGGCTTGGGTTTCCTGAGCTATCCCTTAGCTATGCTGCTTTAGGCTTAGACAGCTGGAGGATATATTCACCACATTTCCTCACTCTGCCACTCTCTTTAGTTTCTCTACTTCACCTGCTTGTATTTGTAACTATTTCTATCCTTAACATGTTTTTTGTATGTCCTCAAATAGAAAGTATACCTGGACCTGCCATTGTGTTTATGTTACTCCTTCGTGTCCTCTCAAACCGAGCTGGTCGAAGCCGATGGCCGCTCGTCCTGAGCCTGGTTCTGCTGGAGGTTTCTTCTTTTTAAAAGAGAGTTTTTCCTTTCCACTGTCTCCTTTGTGCTTGCTCAGGTTGGGAGATTGTGATGAAGTAAAGATGAATTAAAACTTCTGGCTTCCTTAGAAAAAGAACATTTACTAATTTACTTTGTATGTTATTGCTCTTGTACAGTGTCCTGTGATGACTTATGTTGTGACTTGGTGCTATATAAATAAACTGAATTGAATTGGATTATAAGTAAGTCACCCATCAATGGCTAAAAATATTGAAGGTTTGGGAGTTTGGTTAGAGGTAAAAGTAAACCTACATTGTTAAAATTCCCAACTTCAAAGATCATTCTGCCTGTTTTAGGAAGAATATTCTGAGAAAATAAAGATACAAAGAAAAGGAAGGTTTCAGGGTTCTTGTCTTCATTGCCTAAACTTTAGCATCCCTCTGAACTATAATCTCTTGGAATAATTAAATCCCAAAAAGAAATATCTTTGAAGAGCTTGCTGATGTCTATAAACAGCATTGATGCCCGTTTGCATTGTTTTTGCCAATACCACAACTTGTCATCTCCTTCTCCTTGTCTTTATTTTCAGATTTCTTTGTTTTCTTCTTCTTCTTCTTCTTCTTTATAAACTTTTTTTTTTTTCAAAAAGGAAGTTCAGAAGAAAAAAGTAGATCTCAGAAAATATAGTTTTTTCATTGCCTAAGGCAATATAATCAACTGGCTTGATACTCTTCAGCTGAAAACAGGTTGAATACACTAGGATAAATCTGAACAGTGTCCACTGAACAGCAACTAAAGGGAAATTTAAAATATTTATTGGTGTTTTAATTAAAATCTCTCTGAAAACCTGAGACCAAAAGATAGTGTTTATCTGTATGACAACAGCTGCTGTAACTACACAATAGTTAGACAACTTATCTAATAAACTGCAATAATGTTAAGGGCCTTCTGCTAAGTTTAAAATACTTAATTTTAAAAATACAGTTTCAGCATTATAGTAAACTTTAAGACAAATTAATTTAAAAAATATATAAATATGTGCTTCTAATGTTGCTTCGTAGTTGACAATTGGTGTACTTTGAGATAATATATATATTTATATTTATATAATCAATTATTTACTTCTATAAAAATTTCTAGTCCCATAGGTTTACATGTGTTCCTTGTAAAATCCTCCTCTTTGTTGTCAATAAAGTAAATGTTTTCATTTCTTATTCTCGCTACCCCATACTGTTGTTTTGCATCATATTTTAAAATGAGTATGTAGTTGTAGTGTTGTTTGTTTGTTTGTTGTTTAGTTTAAGAATGGTTGGCCTAATTGTATTTACTTGTGAAGAGGGGAAACTGTAAATGCGTCTCTGTCCGTCCATCTGTTGTAATAACTTGAAAATTAATTGAAGTACCGACTTTCATTTTGGTATGTAGCTGCATCCAGGCATAATCCTATTCTCTTTATACCTGCTGCCGCTTGGTGCTATTTTCCGGAAACACAACATGCCCTTCCACTTCTATGCCGATGACTGTCAAATTTACTTCCCCCTAAGGCACATGCTCTATTCAACCACTGCTCAACTGCCTGGCTGACATCAGGGACTGGATGGCTTTAAACTTCTTAAGTTTCAATGAAAAGAAGTCTCAAGTCATGTTGTTCCCTCCCAACGACACGATCACAAATCACTGCATCAACCTCTCTGCTCTAACCCTGTCAGACAAACAAAGAGTCACTAATCTGGGAGTGATAATGGACCCTTCCCTGAAACTTAACAATCATGTAAACATGATAGTTAAATCATGCTTCTTCCAACTGAGGCGGCTGTCTAAACTGAAGCCCATATTGTCCAAAAAGAACCTGGAGACAGTAATACATGCATTCATTACATCTAGGCTTGATTACTGCAATTCACTCCTGTTTGGTATCAGTCAGAATTCATTGCACGACTACAACTGGTCCAGAATGCAGCAGCCCAATTTTTAACCAGTACAGGCAAAAGAGAGCACATTACACCAGTTTTGGCCTCACTGCACTGGTTACCGGTTCACTTTCGAATCCAGTTCAAAATACTCATGTATGTCTACAAATCACTGAACAGTGCCGCCCCCCATCTCTCTGATTTGCTACAACCGTATGTCCCACCACGCTCCCTGAGGTCAGCAGACCAGTTGCTCCTCACAGTTCAAGGAACTCGTCTTAAGCGCAGAGGTGACAGGGTCTTCTCTGTAGCAGGACCAAGACTCTGGAACGAGTTACCTCTGCTTGTCAGACAGGCCCCCTCCCTCTCGGTTTTCATGTCCCGTTTAAAAACTCACTACTATTCAATAGCTTTCAACACAAGATGATCTGTGTTTTGATCCTGTATGCTCCACACTGGTTTGTCGTCATTATCTGCATCGTTTTTTGTCTATATTCTGATTTACCTCATTTTGTATTTTGCTTTGTGTGTTACCTGTTGTTTTGTCTGTACAGCACTTTGGTTGGCCTTGTAGCTGTTTTAAGTGCTTTATAAATAAAGTGGTATGGTATGGTATAATAAAAGGTCAGTATTGAAACTTGGTTTGCCACATCAAAATCCAAGCTGGCCACAGCCATATGCAAACCAGTCACCCACTATCATTTGAAGAAGCCATGCCTTCATATTTTTTATATTGCTTCAAAGTGTTGTGTCCTCAAATGATTGGAGTGGCTGAAGATTAATTTATGGTGGCCAAGGCCCCCATTGACCACCCTCTTTCTCCACCATTGCACCTGGTGGCGGTGTTTGCCAGGATCTATGACTCTATGCTGCCTCAGAAAAGAAAAAAAACAAAAAACAATTAACTCTTCTTATACTCAGAATAACTTCCACTTGAATATATTGCACCAAAAACATTGAATTCCCTGTCCAATTCCAGTCCAGAAAAATCTCATCTCACAAACTACAAACATTTACTATTAAAATTCATCAGCGATATGGGACGTTGGCATACGCTTGTTTGCATTTGTGTTCACTTGATCTAATTTATCTGTGTTCAACATTTGTTGCCAGCTGGTCCAAAAACGAATTGTTCTTATCAAGAATGTCAACACATACTGTGAAATTAAATTAAATGTATCCTGATGTTTTAGGAATATTTCCCAAATTCAGTTACACAAGTTATTTGTGATCTTCATTTGTCATGGACACAAATCATCTTAACCGCTTTTAACGTTCACGGACACCTTCTTTGGATTCAAAAAGCTGATGCGTGATGAAATCTATAAACGTGTGGCTTTTTTTAAATGTATTTTTATGTTGGAATAATAAATGACATAATGAGTTACCATAAGAGGCTTTGTCAGTCAGATGTAAACATGTTGTTTCTCTACGGTAGATACTCTGAACAGATGTCACAATATCAACAGCCAAGACGGCGAAAGGTTTGAGTTTCAAGTACACAGATTTTAAATGTTTTTGTCATCATAATTACTATTTTTATGCAAGTGAACATATAGTATTGTAAATTAAGCTTTGTTTTGATTTGCATGATTCAATAATTAGATTCAGTTCCTGTGTTTACCATTTTCACATCTTGGATTTTAAATTGTTTTACTCCCACTGAATTTTAGCTCTAAAATGTTTCCAGCACAGAGGTCACATAACAGCATTAGACTTTTTAATCCTCTCCTTTAAAAAAGGAACATGAATGGCAGTAATTTCATCCTTAGCACCACTCATTAGTGTTTTAATCAGAACATGGTAATGAAGAAAGGGGAGAAAGGAAAAGGCAGGGTGCATTAGGTCATGAAGATAATTTAGTTAACCTCCTTACAGCTTTCTTTACAGGATGTAGTGGTTTCGAATGAACAAAGTGAAGCAATCTGGTCATTCAGTCATTGTAATCAGCAATACATTTTAGTAGACTAACTAAATATTTGTCTACTTAAATATGTTCATGGTAATAGCATGACTCTGTAGGCATTTGGTACTTGTTTTAATGCATGAGTTAGCAGATAACAGCTGCAGGGAGGGAGGAAAGAGATAATCTTTTCATTATGCATTAAAGTAGATCATCTAAATTTAAACCTACTGCTCTGTCATACATAAATCTCTAAAAGCTCATAAATGATGTTATGTTATGAAAAAAAATGTCTCCATTTTCTACTCCCTTTCAAATGATCGTCTTGGATTCCCCTCTTTTTAGGTAATGCTCTTACAAGTATATTACAATAATTTATAAACCTAGTAAATGCAATTTTTAATATTATAATACTATGCTGAAAAACTCTAAAGCTCCATTTTTCTCCCCCATTCAAATATGCCTACAACTGCATGGGCGTAACGTATGCATGACATTTCTTGGTGGGATCAGAATACAGAATACTGGAATGCATAAAACTCAAAGGTCTGCAGCGAAAATCACAGCGGGGTGGAGCAGTTTCAGACACAAAGTGATGAGATTTCTAATAAGGGCCGTATGAAGTCAGCTCCTCACTTAGTGCTGAAATGCTGCATGATAAGATAAAATGGCTCTGACACAAGATAAACAAGGCGATTTTCTTTGACACTGCTTTCTTCGCCGTATGAGTTAAATCAGGCCTGACGGCACTGAAACGAGATGACTTTAATGCATTTGAAGACATTGAAATCAAAGGTAGGTGATGTAAGATTAACACTAGAGAAAGACTTGGAAATGGGTCAAACACCAGCCGCTATAGCTGTGAAAGGAATTCATAATGAAAATTCAAGTATACCATGCTCTATTAAATTTTTCCCATGTATATTTTTTACTATTATATCTTGTTTTAATACACTATTCATGCATGCCAATATGTTCAAGGCCTCACAAAAACACTGGATTAGAGGAAATGTCACATCCACCAGAAACATACATTCCTCCCTTTTACTGAGATTTTATTGTTTTAATGAATAGAAACATATGAAAGGTTGTATTCTGCTAAATAATTTTATTTTCTTAGCAATATTTCTATATACATGGAAATGTATATAGAAATCTGTGCTCCATAATGGGCATGCTTCACACAGTTGCACCAATCCTGGAAAGGTTTTCGATCAATGGTCCAACCAGCAGATACTGAGCTTGGGAAGCACTCATCCTTAGTGCAATGGGACATTATGATAAGCCAAAGATGGAACAAAATGCAAAGCAGATCACCTGTCAGAGAAGAATTCTTCTCAATGTTGTCAGAGTGAGTATAAAAATAAACTTTCCCCAAGAAGTTTCCCACTATTTGTATTGACTAACAATTCAACCTAAAAATAAAAATAAAAAGTTTTCTTAAAAAAGGAATCCACTCAGGAGAACTCCACTGTGCAGTGGTTTTCACAGCAGAGCCTCATAAAAAAATAAAACCAAACGTGCATTTGCTGGAAGAGGATACAGCCATCCATATCCATAAACAACAAGTGCAAACGCATCAAAGAGGCATAAATGTGTTTTTAGGGAAGTGGCACTCACACAGCAAGATGCCAGGTGAGATATGGAGTTGTTTGCTCATTGCATCTTCATCATGACTCAAAATACTTGCTCTCACACTGAGTGTACCCATTAGTTGGTCCAATAACCTTTCATGACTTGAAAGCACTGTGGTGTCCAGAAGGACACCATCTGATGATGCTAACACACCGGCTGGTTACCATGTCGGCGTGATGACTTGTCTCAGCAACGAATCTTTCACCAGATGCTGAATAACCATAAAATTAACACATTTAGAGAGAAGGATGAAGAAATGTTGGAAAGCTTCAAGATTAAAGGTGTCAGATGATCCAGAGCACCGGAAGTGCAAAGTCACATTTACTTCAAGCTCACATGCATTACTCTGCATATGTTTTCATACCATATTTTACAGTTTATTTTTGTATTTTATACTTTAATTATATTACATCAGTTCCTATGGTTCTGTATAAACAGATCAGCACTGTATTCTTGGAAACACAATACATTGATTTGTCAATTCCCATTTACAATATACTGTATAAATTAAACACTAATCTAAAGATAGTTAGTTGTCCTTTGTTAATATGGTGTTTTACATAAAGCTGATAATATATTTAAAAAAGAAATATGCATTATGTTGTAAAATCAACCATTTGGAATGTATTATTGCTTTGTTCTGCAGAGCTTTAGTGGAGTGGTTTGTATAAAAGCTGACAGTAGTCCATTAATGCAGAATGGCAGACAATGGTGCACTCTCACACTCAAAACTACAGTCATTTCAATAATGTTAATTAGCCCGATTACCAATTAGACTGTCATGTCTGGCTTTGATTTCTGAGAGGAATCAGATACCACACAGAAACCCCACACAATCAAAGAACAAATCATCCGAATGTCACGCACAAAGCCCAGATAAGTAGGTTTTAACTTGGTCACAAATTGCTAACCACGAGTTACTGAAGAGCCAGATTTTAAGCAGCACTAAATGATCTCAAATAAACTATTAAATAAATCACACCTTCTTTAATACATGGTGGTGGTGTCATGCATTGTGTCAAAATAATGTGCTGGCACCACTGAAACAATGACAATAAAGTTAATGGGGTTTTTTTGTTTATATTTTTCACTATGTTGACCCCTGAGTTATTTGTACGCAATGCTAGGTCTTCAGAATGATGTGGAACTCCTGAGTACTCAGTAATCCTCATGTACACCCAAGTATCTCGCCGAACACTCATTTTACCTCCACATGTACTCTCCCACCAATTTGTTTACAACACGTACAAATTTGACAAAAAGAAGATACAGCAAAATATAAGATGTATTGCTACTTTTTGTTGCAGTGGTGAGTATCAGACGAATCAAACATAGGAATTAACAAGAAGGTTGGGAAGAATATTTTTAGACCACGATCGACAAAAAAACAAAAATGCTGCCAAAGCAAATCCAGGAACAAAACACAAACAGAGCAAGCTTTTAACAGAAAAACAAGCCCAGGCAGGTGTGTAAAACATAAGGATTTGACAATGAACTGAAAAAAAAACAACTACGTAATGCATATGGGCTGTGGCAGTTGATCACTATGGTGGCTGCAGGTGGGTTAACAAGGAACAGATGGCAATAAGAAGAAAGAGCTGGTAAAGCTAAGAACCAGTAACACAAATAAACCTATAATGGAAACAAAAAAAACAGAACTAAAACACACTATATTATATATATATACAAATGTGTGTATATATAAATGGTAAGAAAGAAAAATGCATGTATTCCATTTGTACATGTAAATAATAAGAAACACATTAATTGTTGCGTAAATTTCATTAAATGTAAACATTTTTTTTTTTTTTTTTTTATTTAAAACTTTAATGTCTCAGCAAACATTCAAGGCAAACCTTCCTATGTTACTCCCTTGTTTCCTTATTATAATTTACATTAATTTTAATGTGTACTAAAATGCACATTTAACATAATCATGACTTGGGGATGGCAGACTAAAAGCATTGTGCCATAACTGAGCAGTCCTGCTGACAGAATTGCAGAGCTCTGATTGTCATCTATTCATTTCCTCTGAACAGGGAACAGACCAAATCAGAGTCAATCACTGACCCTTTCAAAGAGACCCACAACTGAATGGTGCAGGATTAGCAGAGGTCGCCACTGCCTTGTTTACTTGATGTATCCAAAAGCCAGAGAACAGCTGCATGGAATGCACAGACCTCTTAATAACAGCACGCAATTTTCTTCGCCACTGTAACCCCTCGCAGTGCAAAGCTTTTCATTTCCTGTTCAATCTCTTGACCAAAAAAAAAAAAAAAATCCAATCAACAGCAGATTGTAATTTATTCACACATGGTCGGAGAATCAACTTCAAGTATATGAAGACGTCTTATTGTTTCAGCACATGCACACAATCAAGGCTTTTATTATCATTTCAGCAAAAGGTAAACAAAAGGGATTGTGTTTTCAACTTGACTGACAGAGAAAATGAATGAAGCTTAATTACTAAGTAAATATTTAATAGTTGTCCATAATAAAAAAAAAAAGGAATGGCGGCCCTTTTGTTTGTTCTCTATCATAAGAAGAATCTGCCTGTCGCTGACAGGGGCTCATTCAAGATGATGCTCATATTTAGTAGTTATTAACACAACACTGCAGCATATTCAGACTGAAATACAAATACACGATCATTGTATTGTTGTGTTTTTTTTTTTCATTACAATCACTTCATAGTCAAAACTGAAGATTAAAAGAATCTACCCTTTATATATTCATCTTTATCTGAGTGATTTTTTTTTTTTTTTTTTTTTTTTTTAAGGAATTGAACTGAGTGAGCAATCTGGTGCTTTTATAACCAAATCAGTTTGACATGATAGTTTAAAAAGCACAATAAAAGGAAGATATAACAATCCTTGTTTATTAACAAGTTACCAATTGTATACATCCATTCATTATCTTTACCCGCTTATTCCATTTTGGGTCATGGGGGTCGCTGGTGCCCATGTCCAGCAATCACTGTGCGAAGGGCGGGGTACACCCTGGACGGGTCGCAAGTCCATCACAGGGACACGTAGAGACAAACGAGACAAACAACCATTCACTCTCTCACTCACACCTAGGGACAATTTAGAGTTACCAATCAGCCTAACATGCATGTTTTTGGTCTGTAGGAGGAAACCAGAGCACCCGGAGAAAACCCACGCATGCATGGAGAGAACATGCAAACTCCACCCAGAAGGGCCCCTGGACCGGGGTTTGAACCAAGGACCTGCTGGCTGAGAGGCAGCAGCTCTACCAGTTGCGCCACCGTGCTGCCCCAATTGGATACAAACAACATGAATAGCCTAAAAATCAACTCTAAAGAGAGGCTATTATACAGATGAACACAAATATTTTAGTTCAAAATTATTTGGAAAAACATAAAACAAGGCTATGTGGCTATTTGAACAAGGCCACAGATTGCAGTTGAAAGTGGAGCCCAGACCAAATTGGATTATTAGACTTAACACAGCTTTAATAAAAAAAAATATATATATATCAAGAAAAAAAAAGTGATAAGTACTATTTTGTACTGGAGCATTTCTTTGTTGAGTTTGAATGCTCTCTTTGTCCCAGCGTGGATTTTCTCCAGGTTTTCTGGTTTCCACCCTCAGACCAAAAATATGCATGTTAGCTTAATTGTTAACTCTGAAATGTTGTTACCTGTGAGTCCAAGTTTGAATAGTTGTTTTATTTGTTTCTATGTGGCCCTGTGACCCTGACAACCTGTGCACCTCAGCTTGACAGTAGTCATTTGAAGACAGCAGCATTTTACTTTGGCTTTGTCCCACTCAAACAAGCCATTAGTCCATTAATCCTATCAGAACCAATAACTCTTTCTCTGAAATGAGATCATTCAAAGATCTATTTACAACAGGTAAAAAAATCACCTGTAACCTTTCAAAATAACCCAATTTCAGATGATCTGAATTAATGTTTTAACTTCTGTACTCTCAAAAGACCTAAACTAAACTAAAAACCTAAAATGTAATAGCCACTTCTAATAAAGACATTTATCTTTGCAGCTGTGATGTGCCAGGCTGCATCATAGCACACCAGAAACATAAATGTAACAGCTTTCCTCTCATGTTTGAGAGCAATTTGGCTTATGCATTAAAGATAAGGACTCAGTGATTTTTTTATATATATATTTTTTTTTACGCACACTGGCATAAAAAAGTTCATTCATCAGTGAAAAACTAAGTGAAATATTTAAACACAGACACGGTTTTGTCAGAATCTTCAGGCGGTGAACATGTTTAGCTGAAAGAGCAGATGAAGAGTATGTCAGCATGTTTGCTAATGTATGAACCTCGTCTCTTCATGAAGGCTGCTACAACAAGAAACCGCTGTGAATCATTTCAATGTAGGCTAAGAAAGTTATTTGCTTCTTTTCCTTTCATCTCTCTCTTTCTGCAACTCAGGTTGCTCATCAGAATGAGTAATGACTGTGCATGTGTGTGATAAGTGCATTTACCACACCTCTGAAATTAAAAAATCAACTGAAGCATGAAATAAACAAAAGAGAGACTGCGATCCGACTTCTCTTTGCCAGCAATTACCAAGAGATGAAATGTAGCATTTAAAATCACATAGGTGCTAACACACATCACCAATCGTCCGTGTCTTTTAACTCCCCAAATATATATTTTTTTTTTCTTCAGGAATATAAAATGCAGCAGATAAACGTCTTGCTCTGAGACGTCAAAACCCACATCGAGTCCATCAGATGAACAGCTATAGTTTTCCAGTTCAGGCTAAATATATGTTTTTGTTCTAAACAGTAACTAAAGTCACAGACATATCAAACTAAGATTACTGTTACGTTATTTTTTACTCGTATTTAATGTGGAGGTATGCTCTTGAAAGAAGAGGAATGAAAGTCAGCCGTAGTAAGACAGAGTACATGTGTGAATGAGAGGGAGGCTGGTGGAACAGTGAGGCTACAAGGAGCAGAGGTCACAAAGGTCAGGACTTTAAGTACTTGGGGTCCGCTGTCCAGGAAAATGGGGAATGTGGTAAAGAAGTGAAAAAGAGAGTTCAGGCAGGATGGACTGGATGGAGAAAAGTTTCAGGAGTAATTTGTGACAAAAAAAGGTGTCAGCAAAGGTCAAAGGAAAAGTTTACAAGACAGTGGTGAGACCAGCTATATTGTATGGTCTGGAGACAGTGGCATTGACAAAAAGACAGGAGAAAGAACTGGAAGTAGCAGAAATGAAGATGCTAAGGTTCTCCTTAGGAGTGACAAGGCTGGATAAGATTAGCAATGAGAACAACAGATGTACAGCACAGGTTGAACAACTGGGAGATAAAGTTAGGGAGGCCAGACTGAGATGGTCTGGACATGTCAAGAGGAGGGACCGTGGGTATATTGGTAGAAGGATGTTAGAAATGCAGCTGCCAGGAAAAAGACATAGAGGAGATATATGGATGCAGTTAGAGAGGACATGAAGGTAGTTGCAATGAGGACAGAGGATGCAGAGGACAGGATGGAGCAGGATGACTCGCTGTGGCGACCCCTGAAGAGGGAAAAGCCGAAAGAAGAAGAAGAATATATATATATATATATATATGTATATAACATCTATATACTACATATATACTCTTGCAATATTCTAAACAATGTTTCTAAACTCTAAACACTCTAAAAGAGCACAGAATGTCATGATCTCTGCTCTCTGCCACCTGCCAGCGCTCTCGGCCATGCCCACTTCTCCGCTGCAGCACAGAGATCCTGACATACTGCAGGAGGAAGCTTCTTCTGCAGCTGTGGGCTCCACACAGTTGCAGCAGGTGCTACATAATTTAAATAATATATTTTAAATAAAAATCCATGCCGATTGTGTGGCTCATCCATCAATCAGCCAATTGTCTGTCATGTCCAACCTTACTTTGACAAACCGCGAAAGAGCGAGTCCGTAAAAGTCGAAGCGCAAAGTAGCGAGGGACTATTGTGTTGTGTTTCTATCCAACATTAGTACCTAAATTTATTGTTCTTATAGCTTATAAGTTAAATGTGAACTATGGTAATTTTACAGACTATAAGGCACACTTAAAATCCTTTAAGTTTCTCAAGAATTGACAGTGAGCCTTATAATCCAGTGTGTATACATTAATTCTGGTTGTGCTTACTGACCTCGAACCAATTTTATTTGGTACAGATGAACAATGTTGAGAGTTATTGTGAATGAATTGAATAAAGTTTGACTTATCTTCCTGTTTTGTTTTGCTTAATGCCCCTTATAATCCGGTGCGCCTTATAGTCTGCAAATACAGTTAGCTCTATCATGGACTAGTACCGGCCCATGGTGTACCTGTCTCTCACATAATGACCCCTGGAGATAAGCACCAGCTCCCCTTGTGATCCTGAGTGGAAAGGTGGATAAAGAAAATGGATGGATGGATGGATGGATGGATGGATGGATGGATGGATGGATGGATGGATGGATGGATGGATGGATGGATGGATGGATGGATGGATGGAGGGATGGATGGATGGATGGATGGATGGATGGATGGATGGATGGATGGAAACTACAAAAAATGTTCCCAGTAAATTTCAAACTTTCCTTCTCTATAATGGAATATGTCTCATTGCACTACCATCAGTGTATAGTGAAATATGTGGTGATGCCTCTACAATTGAATTGTGTCTCTCCTTTGAGCTATGAGAGAGACAGAAAGGAAACTGAAAACAGTTTAAGCTCACACCTCTATTGATTTATCCTTTATTGCTAGAGATTTATGAATTATTGTGGATCTGATGTTGTCTCTCATAATGCTGCCACAGGCTTTTTAAATCAAGCTGACAGGCTTATTATTGAGCTTTGGCAGAGCAGGCAGTGTAGCATGGAGGAATGTACCATCCCTGATCAAGGAGGAGGAAATATTACCCCACACTGGGGGGTGATAAGTTGCTGCACCAGAACTATGTCTTCACACAGATGTGTGGTCTCAGACACTCATATCAATAAAACAGCACTGTCTTGACAATAATGTAATTCTGAGACAATGGGTATAGTTCAGTCCATTTAGCCAACAGTAATATGCTAATAAATATTAGAAGAGGACTCGTATACTTTTTGCTAGAACATGTGTCTATGATTGTGCTTATAGGGATTCAAGAAATGCATTAATAATGAATATTACTACAAAGGGGAAAAAGTAGCAAGTGGTGTATGGTCACTTTTTTATATTTTTATTTATATTTATTTATTTATTTTTGCTTCCAGTAATAAAATATTTAAAAAAAATGTGTTTTTCATTCAAACAGACAAGCTCCTCAATTTAGCACAATGGAATGATTATTATTATTTTTTTTTTTCATTTACCCTTTATTTATCGAGGTAGTCTCATTGAGCCATGAGAACTCAATTTCAAGAGAGACCTGTTTAGGGAGCAGATGGGGGTTAAGGGCCTTGCTCATGGGCCCAGAGTGGGATGAATGAGGGTGGGGGCAGGTGTGGGTGCTTCACCTACCCCACCCACTTTTTTTTTTTTTATGTTGTCGATACCAGGGGTTGAAATGGCGATTTTCCAATCACAGGCCCACCTTCTCTAACCTCTGTGCCACCACTCCCGATTTACCATTATTATGCTGATTTGAACAGGATTTTTTGTAATTGTCATGATTCATTAAGATTTAATTAAACACCAATAAAGCAAAAACAAAAAGGAAATGATGGATATAAAAAAAAATATCCTATTTGAACAAGTTTATATATAATAAAGGCAATTGTTGGAAACATCCCCATGCAATATAAAGGACTCATCCTAATTCAAAAGATTGCCTTGTGCTGCACACAGAATGAATAAAACTGTAGACTTGGAATATCTTTAATTGCTTCTCTCATTCCTTTCTCTGCATTTTATAAAATTTTTATTACACAGCTATTTTACCAAAGCAGAATGTGTGTTTTAATACATCAAATATAACTAATGTGTGGTTTTGTAGCTCTATTTGTTGTGGAGCTAAAAAGAAAAAAGATAGTGTATTTTCATTCTGTTCATATCTCAACTCAACATAACTCAAGTTTATTTTTGTAAATTAAAAACATAAAAAAAAAATGAAAATAATATAAAATGGTAAATCAATCATTTACCAAAAAAGGAATAGGCTGAAGCCGAGGCTTATACTTGCCTACCCTATTCATAGACTCAGCAGTCTACATAATGACAGATATACTGTCCGTATACATGAATAAGTGCTCATAAAGACATTTACCATATATTTAAATTGGCATGTATAGAATACATACACATACTTACATTACATTCATACATTGTTACACAATACATATATACATCTACATAACAGTATAAGCTTTTATAATGTTACATGTAAGGCTCTTTTAAAGCTCACCAAAAAAGCACATAATTTGAGATCATCATTCAGTTCATTCCACAGTTTCACGCCGGTAACTGAAATACATCTAGTTTTTACTTTACTTTTCTCTTCAGTTTGTTCAAATATTAACAAACCTTGTAAATTATATTTACTCTCTCTTAACTTAAATAATTTCTGAATTCCAGAAGGAAGACTTTTATTCAGTGCTTTATACATTTGTATATAGATATCTGAGTGACAGGAGTTTTTGTGTCAATTTTGGTAATCATTTATCTTCTTCTGTCACTCTTTCCTCCGGGGTCCCACAAGGCTCCATTCTTGGACCCCTTCTGTTCCCATTTTATCTGCTCCCCTTGGGGGACTATCCTGAGGAAACACGGTATTTTGTTTCATTGTCATGCTGATGATTATCAGATGTATCTGCCCTTGAAACCTAACAGTTCCTACTTCATTCACCCATTGCTAAAATGTTGTGATGACATCAAGACTTGGATGGCTACAAACTTCTTAAGTTTTAATGATCAGAAAACTGAGGTCATTGTGTTTAACCCTATCTCTGCCACTGTCACTGATCCTGTAAACCTGCACTCCCTTCAGTCACATCTAAAGCAGTCGGTTACCAATCTCGGGATAGTTTTAGACCCAGTCTTTAAATTAAATAAACAGATTAACTCTGTTCTTCAAAAAAGCTTATTTCAGCTAAGGCAGATAGCTAAGCTTAAGTTAGTTCTGTCCAGATCCGACATTGAAAAATTAGTCCATGCATTCGTTACAACCCAGCTGGACTACTGGAACATGCTTTATGTTGGGGTCAGTCAGGCTTCTCTTTCACTTCTCCAGCTTGACCAAAATGCTGCAGCTCGGCTCTTGACAGGAACTTGCAGGTTTGAGTACATTTCCTCCCTTCACTGGCTCCCTGTATGTGTCAGAATTGATTTTTAAATCCTCCTGCGGACATTTAAGTGTATTAATGGCCTTGCACCCCATACCTCTCTGACCTTCTTCATCCTTATGCTCCTTCTCAGGTTTTGAGATCATCTGATCAGCTGTTTTTGGTTGTACCAAAAACCAGGTTGAAGCTCAGAGGAGATCGAGCTTTTTCAGTCGTGGGCCCCAAACTCTGGAACATCTGCCCATCAACATTCAACAGGCCACATTAGTCTCTGCTTTTAAAACTCTCCTGAAAATGCATCTGTACTCTGACATTTAACACAGAGTGATATGATTTAGATTTAGTTTTTCATTGATTCTGATTCTGTTTATGCGTTTTGTTTTATTCCTATTCAGCACACAGTAATCTGATCTGAGTTAGTATTTCATTCTTTCTGACCAAGTTTATGTTTTTTTTATTATTATTATTTCTTGAAAATTGAGACAGGGTGATCTGATTTGCTATTTCATTGTTTTTAATTATGTTTTGTGTTTTCATATTTATATTCCATGTGCTGTAATTATATCTTATTACTTTTTTATTTGATGCTGTAATCTTTTTGTTAAGCACTTTGGTAACAGTTTCTGTTTTAAATGTGCTATATAAATAAATCTGACTTGACTAGACTATTTTAGCTGCCACTCTTTTGTCAGACCCATTCAGCCTTTATAGAAACAAACTATCACCCATACAGATGGAAAGTGATTTATTTTACTCAATATCAAAATTAAATTTGCTCAGAATTAAACTAAACAGAATAAAACTGTTATTTTTCATCTTCCGGGTAAAGGACTGATGACGCAAAGATTTTCACTTACTCCAAGTTTCATTAATCCCATCCAGTGGCTCATGAGAAATGTTGCTAACAGAAAACAAGTATGATTCCAGCAGTTATGACAAAGGTTTCAAGTAAAATACACAAACAACAATAAGCACTTGGAATATGTTTTGTGAATGAATCTCAGCAACAACCACAGCAAAATAGTGCACAATACAGTTTTAGTCAAATTGACAAAATTATAGTAATTTTAGTATTTTCTAAAATCAGTTGGCTTTAGCGGCAATCTTGACTTTTTGTTTTCTTTTTTGTGGGAAATGGCAAACAAAACAAAACAAGGAAGAAAGTTAAAAACCAAAACTGATGCTTTGTAGTTGCAGATGGTTTGCTTCTCATCCGAGGAGCATTCTCAACTCAACAACTGAAGAGTGCAAAGTTTCAGTATTTGTTAAATATATAATTTTATTTATTTACTTGTTTGTTTGTTTGTTTGTTTGTTTGTTTCATTAGCACAAGGGAGCATCACATGCAGCTTAAAGCTTTAAACATTACTTTCATTTAACTTTACAAACATTACTTTTTGTATTGAGATCACTTCCTGGCAGGAAGCAAAATGTCTTCAGCACAATAATTGAAATTCAGTAGTTTTGTTTATTTTTATGTATTTGTTAATTTTTTGTTTGTTTGTTTTTGTTGTAGTTTGTTTGTTTGTTTGTTTGTTTTGGTGACACTTGGTTCCTAAAGTTATTCAGTTGTATGGATGCATGCAATGAATGTTTTCTTGAAGTCTAATTCAAATCTTAAAAAAAAAAAAAAAAAAACTATTTTGTTAGCAGACAAAGTTGACCCAATAGTTTAAGGTAAAATATATATATATTTTTTTTAAGTTTTAAGAAGTTTGTAAGCACTCATAACATGAACTAATATCCTAGCACAGCAAGTTTTAGCTCAATATCTATTTATTTATTTAGTATTTTTTGAAGATCAGATATCTGTGATGGACACTTTTAATCATGTTGAATCTAATCGGTTGTAGATGCACATCCATCAGAATTCTGTAAGATTAATTAAAATATGTCTAATCATTCATGAAATATTTTGATAACAGAAACAACACACACAAACAAAAACATTGTTTGCCTTAGCTTTTTGGCAGCACGAGATAAAAATCAAACCCCTAGGACTCTTCTGAAACAGTGAAGATACAAACAGGTTACATTGCCAACAGTTCTCTGCTGTAAAATGAGTGTTTATGATTAATGCAGAGAGTTGTGTACTCTCTTCAGGTTTGTGTTGCTGTGTGAACTTTTGCGATTAGATTATAACTGAACATCGGTAGGGTCACTGTCACCAAGCCAACACGAGAGACTACAAATCTCCCAGATAAAGACGTGATACTGAGTACAGCTTCCTGTAAATGGGTAAACAAATCATTTGTCGTGCTGAGTCTGATCTCTTTTCTCTCCTGGCTTTGTCATTAAACTCCACTGCAACAATTTCCAACTCATCATGTCTAAGCAATTTCAGTAAGCAGTTCTTACAAATTATTTATTTCAGTGGCAAATCTGTTTACCAAGGCTGTGCTTTAGCCAAGCTAAAAAAAATGTTTTGGTAAATGGTTTTATTTCATCATACTGCTCTCTGGGTTGTAGTCAGTTTGTTATTCTCCAAATCTTCTCATAGCACAAAGACCAATGGAGTATTTGTATGAATCCCACAAACATTAGATTTCAAATTGTTTTCTCTCTGCACTTGCAGAATGCACAATTTTAACTTTAACTTAACCTGCTAAATATATTAACATTTCACATTGTTGTGTGTGGTTTGCACAGAATTATGATTATTGCTTTTACTGATCCAACGGTTTTCTTGAGCTTGAACTCTTTGGTCCTGTGATAACAAGATTCAGTGGCTTTGTTCTGCTTTGTTTGAAGTGATGTCTTTTTTTTTTTTCTGGAATGGTTTGAATTCACATGAGTTGTTAGAATAAATAACAAAAGTACTCCGAGACAAAATACTTCAGACCTGAAGAACGACACATCTATATAACACGAGAAATCTCTGAATGCTTTGATCAGTGGCTCTTATGACCTCTTCAAACACCTACGTATATGACTAACTGTAAGACATCACTCCTTACCAACAATACCTATGTTTACATGGACATAAGTAATCGGATTAAATGGTCATTTGGAATAAATATGTATCATGTAAGTGCTTCATTCGGATTATTCTGAGCTGATTCAGCTCAATCCGAATGAGAGGGGTGGTTTATGCCGATTCATAATCCGAACAGTGTGCATGTAAACACTTAATCTGATCATCGTATTCTGCTTGTGGAAAACTGACCTGACTGAGCATGTGCAACCGATGTCTACCTCATGTAGATGCTAATATGTAAGTGAAGCAAAATTGGTCAGTTAGCTATGCAACATTTCTACTAGAAACTTTGAAAGAGCTCAAAATGATTTGTATTATCTGTAGCTCAATGAGGGAGTGCAGTAACGTCTCCACCACCATTAAAACCTGGCACGGGTCCATTTTGGGAGCTCAGGTTTGTTTGCATTCATCACGGAAGTAGAACTTCTTCTTCTGTATTTTTTTTTTTTTTCCAAGGAAAGTTTACCACTCTGCCATGTCAGTGCTTATATTCTGAATAAAAGTCTGCTGCATGTACAGAAGCGCTCGTCATGAACGGATTGTGCACATGTAAACGATACATTCAAATTATTTAATCCAAATACATTTCAATCCGATCAAATAATTGTGTGCATGTAAATATACTGTAGCTACTGTCAGCACTACACAAGGAAATAGGTTTTGGTGAAAAGTGCATTGGGTATATATTTTCAAACACCCGCATCAAAGCTGTTCTGGCATCACATTGTGGTCTAATACTATCTGAAGATACATTATTGTTATGCTTTGTTTATTTATGTATTTATTGTTCCTTTCTTTCCATCCTCTGTATGTATGCAGTGTACCTTTTACATCCCAGAGTGGATGTATAAGAAGCATTGTTGACATGTACTCCATTATATTATTTCATCAAATATCAAACAAGTTTATAAGATTAACAAAATAATGCATCGATTTATTATTTTTTTTTAAACATGGTCCTGCTTCTTTTTTATTATTATTATTTAAGAAAATGTTGGTCTTTAAAACCAGGCAGCGAATACTGTAGGCATCATTTCCTTCTTGACATTTAAGTGCAGTTTCTCAGGGTTGTCAGTGTGGCTGTGGATTCTGCTCATGCTGACAAGTTAAGTAAGATTATGTTCATTTAACATGCCATACATCTGTTTTGAACCAACTAAGATTCTATATGTTTTATTGATTCATTCTCAGACTGATTGAACTGTTTGTAATTTAAATTGTGAAGACTTTTTCTCCCATGAGAGCTCAGTGAGTCAGACAAAAGTAAAGATACATACATTTAACTCTGACAAGTTCTAAAGGTCAAAGCAGGGACGGAGAACATCGGGTGTCTGATAGTGGGGCGTTAGTAATACATCTTTTGGATCTTACGGAGTGTGAGATGGGGTTGGGCTCTCTGTAGATTAAACTTGATTTTCACCGATGGCTTTGGAACCCATCAAACTGGTGCCTAGGGATGCTGAACGGACACTTCAACTCTCCCTTGCTTGTCTTTGTCTTTTTGTTGTTTAACTACCTGGAGGTGGAGGTGGTGCTCTGCAATAGGATGGTGCAGCTATGTGGTTAGTGTAATTGATCAACAACATTGTTGAGTAAGATATCATACGCATTGTGTCAACTCTACAATTGTTTCTGTTTGCATTGTTGCATTGTTACTCACTTTACTTGGACTGCGGTCCTATTGTTAAGGCTGATCATTGAGTATATAAACAAACCTTAGTATCAAAGTACCATTTACATGCATCAATAATCTGTTCATTTTGGCTGAGTTTTTTTTTCTTCTGTCAGCTACATTGTTGATAGGACGAAGCAGTGGCTGCACTCCCATTTGTGCAGTCAACGGTTCTTTGCCTTAAATGCTTTTCAATCTGCTGGAGATCGCATTAGTCGCCTGCTTCTTATCGACTCATCTAAAGAGTTTATGTCTTCATCTAATTAAGGGCAGTGCTTTCCTTAATAGCTCCTTGCTTAGGCTGACTTATTTCATAAGTGAACATCCTGGCGACTAGTTCACAATATTTTACTTTACTGTCAGCTTTGTATTATATTTTAATTGTGTCTCGTCTTGCATTGCCTTGTATCATGGTAATAGTCATGATTATTATTTGTAGCTGACAGAAAAATAGCTATACCTGTGATAAAAAGATTATCATTGTACTTGTAGGTTTATTTATTTTTTTTAACATAGATGATTATTATTTATTGCACAGATGTGTGGTAGGTTTGTTCTGGATAGTGTTCCTGTTAAAGCATCAGTCTTTTGATTTATTTTCTCCCCTACCTGGGAAGCTTAGTGAAGTTGACAGAAGCAGAGTTTAGGCATATATCAGATGGATCCAAGGTGTCCACTGCCAAGGCCTGCCAGCTCAGTCTGTTCCCATGCTGCTCTGAGTGTCACAAGGGCAAGCCTCCTATTTAGACAAGGGAATGAAAGATGGGACGGAGATGTATTATGCATGTAAAAGCACGAGGGCAGCTGCTCTAACAAGCTAAGTCACTTTCACATGCTTGTCTTCTCCTTCACAAATATAGACTGATCCTCAGAAGCTCATAAAGCTTCCTGGAAGCACTTGCTGAGAGTATTTTTTTAGTAATTATCAGCCAAAATTTTCAACACACCCATAAATATTTTTTAAACACAATTAGGTGCGACAATACAATCAACATGATCAAAACAGCATTTCACATTTGTGCAAATGTTTCGTTTTGTTTGTATGTTTTGTATTTGTCAATGTTTTTTACCAATGTGATTACTGCAATGCACTTCTGTTTGGAATCAATCAATCCTCCATTGCACGTCTACAACTGGTCCAAAGTGCTGCAGCCCGATTTTTAACTGGTACTGGCCATAGAGAGCATATTACACCAGTTCTGGCCTCCCTGCACCGGCTACCCATTCACCTTCAGATCCAGTTCAAATTACTCATGTATATTTTTAAATCACTGAACAATTCTGCCCCATCCTATCTCACTGATCTTCTACAGCCATATGTCCCACCGCGCTCTCTGAGGTCAGCAGACCAGATGCTCCTTTCAGTTCCAGGAACCCGTCCTAAGCTCAAAGGTGACAGGGCTTTCTTTGTTGCAGGTCCAAGACTGTGGAATGAGTTGCCACTGCGTGTCAGGCAGGCTCCCACACTCACAGTCTTTAAGTCTCGCCTGAAATCCCACTTTTATTCCCTTGCCTTTGACACAGTGTGATTTGTTTTGATCCTGTCTGTAGTCTACAGTGTTGGCCATTTAGTTATTATCCACTGCTATTTGTATCTTCATTTTTATTTTATGTTTTCCTGTCCGCTGTGTTTGTTTGTTTCTATTGTCCAGCACTTTGGTTGGCCTTGTTGCTGTTTTAAGTGCTCTATAAATAAATTGGTATGGTATGGTATATGAAACTTCAAGCTTCAAATATATATGTTTTTTCCTCTTATTCTTGATGATGGTATGATGTGCACTGAGATTTTAAAGCAAATTATTCAAACTTACTGGTTGCAGCATTGAAACGTGTACAAGCTGTACATCACAGGTTGCTGAGAATGTCTGAATTCTAGACTTAAATTGAAAGATACATAAATAAATATTTGATTTCATGGTGGTACTACGTGTTTTTTTTATAAATTTTGCAAACGTAAAAAAAGTTATAGGTTGTTATTAGATTTTTTTGTCCCCTTTTTATCTTTTTGTACTTTAGATTTTTAAACATTTCTATAAGGAACAGCTGATGTGTTATTTTCATTGCTCTCACAATAGTGGAATATTGAAGACCTGTTTACAACAATAAAGTTGTACATAATCAAACAGCCTGTCTGTCATTTATAGCATGTGCACTCATTCAGAGATCCCATTCATGATAAAGCCTCAACAATGATTGTGCATTATTTTGTTAGGAACAACTCCACAACCAGATGAATACAAAAATCGCAATTAGAAATTATTTCCCAGGACAATGCAGATTAAAATTACAGCAGATATATACCTCAATAAATGTTTCTGATCCTTCAGCTACAGTTTATGACTCACAGAAGATTGAACTTTTACATTATCTGTATTGGCCTTGAGACCTTTCAGACATTGATTGTTTTTAGACAAGTCTTGAAAAATCAGAAAAAAATAAGTATACATTCTAGTACTTTATTTTTTATTTATTTTATTTATTTAATTTTTAATAAAAGCTTCTTGTGGCAGGTTCAATCCCAGCCATTTCCATGTCATGGTGTCTCTGAGCAAGACACCTAATCCCTAATTGCTCCCCGGGGCTTTGAAGAGAACTAATTTTGCCATTGGATGGAAACATATAATGATGACAACACATAGCACGTGTACTTATTGTGCTTAACTCAGATTTCAGGCTTACAGTTGTGTTTTTTACACAGATAAGATGTATACAATTCATTAGTGATGAAAAAAAAAAACATTAAAGAAAAGAAAGGGTGCAGCCAGGAAAATGTACTTTCTCAAGTACTAACAAACTGTTTTTTGTTTTTTTTTGTGAGGTGCTAGTTCAGGAAGTTTTCAAAGATTTTTTTCTCATATTTAAATCTGAGTTAGGTGTATTGACCATAAACAAATAGAATGCCCTATCTGGGTTGCAGTGAGTCTTTGCCTCAGGTGGAGGAGTTGAAATATGTGGGAGTCTTGCTCAGGAGGAATGAGGGATGGAGCGGGAGATGGGATGACAGATTGGGGCCATATCGTCATTAATGAGAACATTGCTTCGGTCAATCAAGGTGAAGAGAGAGCTGAGTCCAAAGGCAAAGCTCTTGGTTTATTGGTCTGTCTACATTCTAACCCTCACCTGTGATCATGAGGTTTAGATCATGACCAACAAAAAAGAGATGCAGGATACAAACGGCCAAAACAAGCTTCCTTTGTAGGGTAGGCAGGCTCAGCCTTGGAGATAAAGTGAGGACATTCATCTTCCAGGAGGAGGTTGGAGTAAAGTTGTGTCTTCATCACAGAGAAAGGAGTCACTTGAGGTGGTTCGGCATGTGATTAGGATGGCTCCACTACACCTCGCTTTGGAGGTTTTCCTGGCATGACCCACTGATAAGAGGCCCCAGGGCAAACCCAGAATCTGTTAGAGGGATTATGTCTCTTTTCTGACCAGTCAATGCTTCTATGTCCTTCCCTCTGGATAGACGGATGTCTGGGTTTCTCTTCTGGACCTGTTGCCTCTGTGACTGAGCAGTAGAAGATGGAGATAGAAATGTATGAACTATCAAATATACTATTAGGTAGATTGTACCATCAAATATATTATGTCTCCTATTTGAGAAGTGATGACATGTCATGTCTCTGCCACAGAGACATACTATGTTGTTCTTTTTACTGCTTCCTTCTGAAGGGGTCACCAGTTAGCAAACTCATATGAAATATTTGGTGGTTTAACTGACCACCAAGGTACTGCATCCTCCTTTAAAGATGTACTAGCTGAGTATATAAGTAAGGGTTGCCTATGTTATACCATTTGCCATGACAGCAGTTTGCTTCAGAATTTGTGTGATGTTACACATCAGCCCACAAAATATTAAGTCACTTGTGTTTGTTGATCATTTTAAGTAGAATATACCATATGAATGAAAAAAAAATTGTCACATTTATGATTTTTCTTGGTCTGTGTCATTGTTCTTTTCACTAAACGAGTCAAGATTCACCGAATTTGTATGTTTAGTAAGTACTTTACTAAATCCAGAAGGGCGTGCATGTTAAAAGCATACCAGATGTTGGGCCTGCTGCACCTTACGCACACTTGGCAAATACATGGGTTTGCATTCCAGTCGCAGACCATTTATAAATGCATGTTTCTGATGGCAAAACACCTGGTCTTATTAGGATAGTGCACAAATCAACAAACTGCCATCTGCAGCAGCGATGTCGGTTCCTCAGTGGGTAACCATCCCCTCCTCTGCAACTCCTGGAATCAGAAAGAAAGAGCTGATGAAGAAGGGGGTGAGTGAAATGGAGAACATGGGTGATAAAAAGCCCCTGTGGTGAGAAGGGGTTTATAGTGCTACAAGCTCCCCTGAGAAACGGTCTGTGAGCATTGGGGAGGGGGAAATTTTAAAAAGCTGTGTGCCTTTATTTATTTATTTATTTCATTTGCAACAAGATAATTATCAACCCATCAAGAAACAAGCAGCTATTAAATCTGCCACAAGCTGTCAAACTAATAACACACATTTCAGTATCATTCAGTATTTAACTCTAAACCTTAAAACTGGTGCATCTATGTGTTGATGGACAAACGAATGTCTTGAATTGAGGTACAGTTAGCATGTTATCAGTACGCAATGCACGTCTATGTTCACATCAAAGTTTCTGAGGAAGAACTTTTTTTTTTTAATGAACATTGTGATTTGTCCAAGTGTTAACAACTTGAATAGAATTTCCAAAGGGTATTAAAAAGTAGAACAACACAACACAGCAGCAAAGACCAGCTGCTCATCATCTTTGAGGAATGACAACATGCTTGCAACAGTGGTGCCAAGAGTGACTTTCATAAAAAATAAAAACAAAACTACAAAATGCCTATAAGGATGAAAATATTTTAGTCTAGGACTCAAATCATATACAAACTAGAGCTGCAGCAAGTTCAATGTTTTAATTGTTAAATGTGTCTGTAAGTTAACCCTTTGTTAAAGTGCACTTGCTTCTGTGTTGTATCGTTTAATCAATCCAACTAAATCAATGTTGTGCAATAGTCGAGGCTGCTGTGTGTACCATAGCTTCAACCCATTTTGCAGTATTTGCAGTTAAAAAAAGGTTTATTTAGACTTTAAAACTAATATGATGTTTGTTTGTTTTTACCTGGATAAGTGCTTAAAGTTTCAGTAGTTTCAAATACAAATCAGCAAGGTCACATCTAAGAAATTGTTGTTTTGAAGAATTATGACTTAGACATAGCCCACCACCATTTGCTGGTTCATCTCCCTAGTCTATTGTAAATGTAGATGACTACAGCTGAACATTACACTCATGACTGACACCGGTTGAATGAAGAATGCAATCAGTGTAATTAGCTGGCAAATGTTGGGAAATGTTACACGTCCCTTGTGACTTGTAAGTAATGCCCTGTAAGTGTTGCAGGAGCAGAAGGGACCTGTATTGTGTCACATGTCCCAGTGCAAAGCTGATGCAAATAAGTTAACAGCTAGCATGACTTCTTTTTGTGCATCAACCATGTTCAGATGTAGCTGTAAATTTCTGTAGAGCCTTGTGAAGATCATAATTTTGAAGTTGCACACACTTAGCAAACAGCTAGTCTAAAGCATGATGACAGTGAATGAGCTTAACTCTAACATTTAGGGGATTTTTTATTTTTTTTTTTTTGGGGGGGGGGGGGGGGGGGACTACCATTACAACCTGCAGTTCTTGTTTATATATATATATATATATATGCAACACTAAAATAATGGGCATCAGGATACTAAAATAATGGGTAAACATGAGTATTTGCAGGGAACTAGCAAAAATTAAAAATGGTCAAATAACTTTCTAAGTGAAATAAAAAGGCAAAATAAAGTTAATCTAGTTTGTGTGGTTTTGAAGACATAAAATAAATTAGATCCATAGTTGGAAAATTGCAAACTGTACCAAGAACACACAGTCAAAGTTATATGTATTATATTTGTGAAAGCGGTCAGATTTATAGGCAAAATCAGAAAAAAAAAAATGTATCCAGCTACAAGCAAAAAATGTACTGTCCCTTCATGTCTCTTCAACTTTACTTGAAATCATAGATATTTACTGAATCTTAGAAATAGGAATTACACATACCGTACTAGTTTTTATTTGAAAGTAAGACAGGGGCAGTACAAGTTGGCAAATGAATAGATAGATCAGGATTTGAGTAATTGTATGCCTGGTATATCTATATAGCTACACAGCAGCCCAGTTATTGTCATTTGACAGTAATCCAGTTATACTGTATGTGGTGGTATGTTATGTAATCCCAGTTGTAAACATTCATTTAGCCTAAGCACACAGCAGACATTTTATTAAAACCTCAGAAAGTGTAACTGTCTAATAAAGAATGGAGGTAGTTTGTTTCATTTACTTTTGTTTTGACACACAATTTTGCACCACATGTTTCCTAATATTAAAACCTGCGTTTTTTAATAGTTTTCAGCAAATATTCTTTTTTTTTTTTTTTCCCCATGTTGTCTAATACTGTATTCAGACTTGTTTTAAACAGGAACCCGAAGCTACAATATGTGT
>NC_056510.1:17125904-17140598 GCF_014905685.2 Nematolebias whitei
ATATATATATATAATATATATATATATAATATATATTTTTATTTTTATAAATTTTTTTTTTTTTAGGTTTAAAAAGAAATCTGCTTATTATGTCACTGAGTAGTTTGATCTAGATGTAGCATCTTGGTTTCAGTATAATTACAAATATCAGTGAGCTTTTTAATGAGACTCAAGTTTTACTTTTATATTTTTTGTAATAAACTGTTTTTAATATAAATTGAAACTGTCAGGTCATAGCACTCAGCATGACACAACACTGGCAAACTATATTTGCAATATCCAATAAAGTTAAACACTGGTTTAACTTTGTTGGACTTTGTGTTTTGTGTTGTTGTTGTTGAAACATTTCATCCTTCATCCAAAGGACTTTGTCAGTCTGAGGAGCCACAACAAACTTAGTCACAGAAGCAGCACCTTCACGTAGTGGGTCAACCAGTTTGCTGGTGATCAGATTGTTTCTGGAGTCCGCCCTCTCCTCCGTCGGCTCCTCTGATGCAGCCATGGCCAAAGCAGTTCAAAACATTGAAGTCCATGCTCAATAATCCAGGTAGAAAAATCCAACAAAGTTAAGTCAGGTCCTCTTGACGTTTTTTTTTTTTTTTTTTCCTTTGGAAACATTTTGTCCTTCAGCCAATGGACTTCATCCTTGTTTTGTTTTTTTTACTTTGACTTCAGCCACAACTGTTGTGGTTCCTTGAACTGATGAAGTCCTTTGGATGAAGGATTAATGTTTAAAAAAAGAAAAATAAATAAACCATGCAGAGGACCTGACTTACCGGTAACTCTGTTGGATTTTTTACCTGGGTTATTGAGCATATGAACTTTGATATATTTGCAAAAGCTAACGTCACCTAACTTTAGATACATATGTTGCTTTAAAATCATCTTGAAAAGTCAGAAAACTTGTGAAACTTGTTAAATGTACCCAGTGAACAAGCTATCAGCATTCCAAGGTGATTTGAATGTATTTCACTTCATTTTATATATATTTATACAGTGTAATGTTTGCTAACTGAGGCTGTACAGTACTAAGTGACTGATTTAATGAAATATAAATTGACAGATGTAAATAATTAGTGTACCACTGAAGCTATGACCACATTTTAAGCATTACGCTAATTGATTTATATGTCAGTTGGCGAGAAAATATTGATGTTCCAAGTTGAAAAGCCAAAATCGGGACTGATTCTTGTAGATTTTATATTTATCTATGTTTTTACTTGGGACTTAGACATTATGGATTTTGAGCACAATAAAAAACCACTCAAAATACTAACAGATTTCAGGAGGCAGCAACATAAAGCTGGATGCCAAATGGCATAAAAGGGGAACAAATTCAAAGCCTCACTTCACATCTTACTAAACTCGGTTACCTTGAACACCTATGTGTCTTAGCATGTGATTGCTTTAGCAGGAGTTCTGTGATAAGTATTTTTATGGTTGCTCTCATTTAAATGTGAACGTTGACCAAAACTACTATTTGAATCGAGCATAAGATTTGAAGACCAGGTATGATTGCCCATCACAGCTTAAAAATGAAAATATGTCTTCTTATATTATTAATTCTTATTGACTTGTTAGAGACTGTCAGATGCTACAGCTGATCAGTTTTGAGTTAGCTGTACTTGATGTTCAAGAGCTGATGCTAATTAACGTTACAGCATAAAAAAGTGCATCAGCTAAAAGTGATGAATATTTCAAAGGTTGATGGAATACTCATTAAACTATAGTGTTCATGATGATGTAATTTACTTTTTGCGGTCATGTATCCTTCCATTTAACTTAGTCTCACGTTACAGCACCAAATTCAGTACATTGAATTTTATTCATATGCCACAGTGTCCCTTCGGGCCTTTTCTTCACTTCACTTCTATTTGCATGTCTAAACCAGCAGAGTCATTAAAAGGCAGCCAACCACAGCGACACAGCCTCAGTTCCAAGTGCCTTCCTGAAGCTGCTGAAGCATCGTCAGCCCTGGGAGACAGAGAATCAGAGAGCCTCTGCATGTCCCCAATGGGAACAGGAAAGAGCTCTTTTTCTAACTTGGTGGAAAATGCCAGTGCACACTGGGGCACCATTACACACAGCTGGGATAATAAGTATCAAAGGGAGACCCACAAGCCACCAGCAAACTGAAACCAGCATATGCATTTCTTCCCTATTCACCATTGCTACCAAGCTGACTTTTTCAAAAAGCCAATGAATCTTTCTCCTTGCTATAGCTGGGCTATTTAAAAGTCTGAATCAGTGTGGCATGTAATATAGGATGTGGTTTATAGGACCACAGGGCATAGTGGAGCTGGTGAAACATTGTGGGGCACTGAGATGCACTCTCTGAACTGCAGGTTTAAACTGCAACACTCCTGGCATATAATCCACACTACTGACATTTTAAAATATAAACAAACACATTTTACACATTCTTCAACCGCTTAAGATTTAACATTACAAGATTTAACCTGCTTCTGGAATCTCATGCCCTGTTTATTTGGCAATGCTATTGTTATGCATATTTGCGAGGTGTGTAAGTGTATGTGTGCATCGGTGAGGGAGCTGGATGAAGACAGTTTGTGTGCTAATATATTCACAATAATAAGATCACTACATTACTTCACAACTTAGGCTCAGCGTGACATTTCTTAGGCTAATGCGTGGATCAGATGGAGAGACGTGGATTCATATTCTTGTGTCATTGAGTCAGTGGGGGATTGCAGGAGCTCAAACCATGGATTACATTTATAACAGTACAACTGTGCCAATGGTGTTAATTTCAAACCACAACAGAATACTTAGTGGGTTAGAGTTATGCTGCATTCCTAAATGTAAAATGTCTAACTAGAGACATAACTACAAAAGCCTTCACACTGCCATGCATAACAGGATTTTTTTCCCATGCAAGAAGAAAAATGAGGATGTGTCTCTTGCACAAAAGTCTTAATTCACTTAAGGTTCCCTTCTGAACTATTAGCAGTTTCTTGTCTTTTTTCTTATTTTCTTCATGTGCTCTGCTTTCTGCCTTTCTTGTATTCAGTTTACTAAGTTGGCATGAAAGGTTGCAACCAAACTATAAAGCCCAGGACCTGCTAGCGGGCTATAAATGTACCCCCTAATGGCTAAACCATTATAGCATTTGGTACAGGGTGAATGTGTTGCTGCGGGAAAACTGAGGTGGTGGAAGGCAGGGACGTGAGGAAGGGGGTGCAGGAGGGAGATAAAAGCTCCCATTCCATTAGCTGATTGACTTGGAACCCAGTCCCCTTTGCTGGCACTTGTTTTGCCTCACATTAAAATAGGCCTGAGATGTAAACAACTTTGTTATAGAGCTCAAGAAAACCTTACAGGAACGCAGTGTCACTCCAACAAGCCTCCCTCCTCACCCGGCAGCAGGAGACACAGATAGTGCGCTGGTAGAAGTGGTTGCCTTAGTACATTTCTCAGTATCGCTGATGTTTTTTTATTAGCCACTCCATGTTCTGCGTGAGCCAGAGTGAAGGCCTAATGGAGCATAGCGTGCTGAAGTGGCTGGCCGGCTGTCTCAGACAACACATCACACATTAGGATCCAACATTTACCCAAGTGCGATGTCAGATTTAATAAATGATATATATACTTGTTATGGCTCTGTTGCGAAGGGGTGGTGAGAGAAAAGGGAGGAGGATGACAGGCTTCACAAACCATAAGTGTTCTTTCGTATTGGAACAAAGTCAAGAGCCAAGACGTCGCTGCATAGAAAATGGGAAAAGGGAATGAGTGCTTGATGATACATGTTTTATTCAGAACAACAATGCATTTTCTGGGTGATTTGGGGGGGGGAAAGAACATGTTTTTTTTTTTTACTAAGATAAATTATATAGCATTTTTAGTAACTTTGGTATCTGTTGTGAAACCCATCTGTTTGCAGCGAGGTGCGATTTAGACCCAACTAGATGGATGATTAGTAATGTGTAATAAGTGACACCATATAATGCAAATATTATGTACACACATAATGGGGAAACATATATTTTTTTTACATTATTGCAGAAAAGTTAAAAGCGTATCCTCATTTTGCCCCCATGTGTTTCCTGTTAAAGGTTTCAGCTGTCAGAGCTCTTATCCACTTTGCTCATGTTACCTGGAGTTTGACAAGTCATCGCTTGCCACAAGGTTTTTTTTTTTTATGATGGCAGCTTTGCTGTTATCTACCTTTCAAAGACATGCCAACATTTGAGAGATAACTAACCCTGCATAATCCCTGTCAATGGCTCTCACTGCACCGTCTCACCGCCGAGTGCCTCAGGGCTGCATTCAGACGCTGTTATTTGGTCTAATCACTGCCATCGCACACTGTATATATTATGAGTTGTGTTTTTGCCTTTAGATTCTTCACCACTAAAGAATATTTGCAAGATCTTGGCTGAGAGGAGCTGTCATTATGTTGCCCTTTAGTGAGAGCTTTATTCTGAAGTTGAACGCTGCATTTATCCGAGAAATGTTACCCGAAAGTAGCACTGCTGTTTGCAGTCCAGAATAATAATAATAATTATTATTATTATCAGTTTTTCAGTTTCTGTTCTTTATTTTCTTCCTCGTGATGGGAAAATCTCTGGATGGCATTAATCTGGCCTCCAGTTCGAATGTTAAAATTATTTTTTTTGATCAGGACATGTCTTTTATCCCCCACATTAAAAACGTTACTAGAATTTATTCCACCTGCGTAATATCATTAAAATTAGAAACATCTTATCATCATATGGGGAGTAGTGGCGCAGAGGTTAGAGAAGAAGTGTCTGTGATCGGAAAGTCACAGATTCAACTCCCGGACTGACAACATTAAAATGTGGGTGGAAAAGTTGAAACACCCACACCTGCCTCCACTCTCATTTGCCCCACTATGGGCCCTTGAGCAAGGCCCTTAACCCCCATTGACTGCTACCAAAAAACAGGTCTATCTTGAAAATGAGTCCTTGTGACTAAATGAGACTACCTGTATAAATAAAGGGTAAATGAAAAAAAAAAAAATCTAAAAATTATGCAGAAAAACTGGTTCATGCATTTGTCATGTCTAGACTGGACTATTGCAATGGTTTATTATCTGGGTGTTCAAATACTTCTTTAAAAAGTCTTCAGTTGAGCCAAAATGTTGCTGCCAGAGTCTTAACTGGAGTTAGTAGGAGAGATCATATCTCTCCAGTTTTAGCTTCTCTTCACTGGCTCCCTGTCAAATCCAGAATTGAATTCAAAATCTTAATTCTAATTTGTCTAATCTCAACAACCTAGCTCCATCTTATATTTGAGATCTTATTGTTCCATATTTTCCTAACAGAGCACTCTGGTCTCAGACTACAGGCTTACTTGTGGTTCCTAGAGCTTCCAAAAGCAGAATGGGAGGAAGATCTTTCAGTTATCAGGCTCCTCTCTTGTGGAACCAACTTCCAGTTTCTGTCAGTAAGGCACATTGTCCAGTTTGAAGACTGGGCTTAAGACGTTCCTTTTTGATAAATCATATAGTTAGTTGGCTTTGTCTCCTGACCTATTCGTTATCCTATGCTAGACTACTGGAGAGGGAAAAAAAATGACCTCATTTCATCAAATGAATAATTGTTTGTATTTGTAATCATTTTTTTCTTAACATGTGATTTCTGTCTTTTTGTCTTTCCTCCTAGAGAAAACTCAATGGCCTCCATTCTGGACCTGTCGCGTGTTCATTTTTTCCTTCCTGTTTTCTCAAACTGAACCAGTCGAAGCAGATGGCCACTTGTCCTGAATGTGGTTCTGCTAAAGTTTTCATCATCATGAGGGAGTTTTTCCTTTTCACTGTTGCCTCTGTGCTTGCTTAGGATGAGAGTTCAGTGGTGAAATGAAAACTCAAAGCAGTCTTGGCTCCTTAGATAAATAACATTATTAACTGATTTTATATGTATGTGAATGTTCCTGTACAGTGCTGTGAGATTAGTTCTATTGTGATTTGGTGCAATATAAATAAATTGAATTGAACTGAATTGAAATAATAAAAAGAAAGAAGGTATATGATGTGTCAAAAGATTCATTTAATCAGAGCAAGAATTGCATTTCAAGAAAAATGTGAAAATGTAGTGCATTCATAAATTATTTACCTTTTCAATATATTTCAGAAGTGTGGTGCTGTTTTTATAGAAAAAAAAAAAAAACACATTCGTTCATATTTTTTTTTTCTGTTTTTTTACCTGATTTTCTGTAACGAAGTTGGAGTTGACCCAGCCTTATATATGACACAACTCCTCTCTTCATGTTATCATGCCAGGAACTAATGTCTCAAGATTTAAAAAATATTGTGAATTTGTTAGATATTTCTTGTTGTAGTTTATAGAATCAAACTATTAAATAAGACTGTTCAACATTTTTGTAAGCTATCTTGTCATATCTGTATTTTCTGGAGGGTTGGGGAGGTTTCTAGGGATGCATCATTTCATACAAGTCAATGAACCCCCTCTGTTAGTTTAGTGGACGTGTCATAAAGGTGAATATTTGCAGCCTGTTCTTGCCCATGCATCACTCTGGAGGCATATCAGTCACTGTTCAATGACTTTGACTCATGACTTTTTATTCTAGATTATCAGATTTGTCATGACCCTGAAATATTCCAAGACAGAGAAGCATTTATTTACCACCAACCAGTATGTAAATATGTTTTATTTTTCCCTCTTTCATTTGCTTGCATATCTGTGTGTTCTGCTTTCTAAGCAGGTGACACATTGTGAGCCATAAGGATACAATTGTTAAATATTCATGATTTCTCACAGGAATACCTAATTAAGTGATGCTCCACTGGGTTTTACTCAGTCATGTGCTCGGACGTAATGCAGGTAGGCACTGGCCCCTATGGGCTACCATCTGTAAAACAAAACTGCATAAAAAGGGGTTTGGTGCTCTGTGTGCGTGTGTGTGTGCGTGTGTGTGTGTGTGTGGGTGTGGGTGGGTGGGGGGGGGGGATTAGAGGAGTTCAACTCTTGTGTTATGCACGTCTGAATACAAATTGGTCCCTGCAAAATGCGCTGCAAATTCTGAGTGACTCAGGGGAGCAAGCTGCATGCAGGTCATGTGTGAACGCACCATAGCGCACAGGCGCGCGCGCATCAAAGCTCATCATGACGGGAGCATGCACAGAGCGTGCAGCAGACACTCCTCTACTTTGAAGACCTGCTCGGTCTCCCAGCTGCTGACAGCTGTTTGACTTGACTCCAGCTCCTGTCAGAGATGAACTCCAGACTTGTGCGCTGGCTGCGCGGTGCGTTTTGACCACGGATGACACAGGACCGGGGGGAGGGACAGGGCAGATGGAGGGGTGGGGAGGGGGGGATCGGCTCTGCTCAGTGCAGGACGCAGCAGACAGTCGCTCTCCAAGGTGCTGAAAGTCGGAGCGCTCCCTCCTCAGTCTGGCGACGAAGCTCCACTGCAGAATCCAGTAACGACCTGCTGCAGACGTGGCTGCTTTAACATTCCTCACACTCTCATTCCTGGATTTGTTTTTTCTTTATTTTGATTTTACTTGGATGTGCGCGTGCATATGTGCAACCAAACCTCCAGTCCGTTGCCTAACATTTACCTGCACCAGCTGGAGATACTAAACGGACTCTGGATTCTCCGGGAAGGCTACAGATGATTTCTGAGCCTCGTTGTCCCCTCTGTCTGCACCGCGTGCTGCTGAGCAGCAACACTGTCTCAGAAAGGTAAGTCGGATGGGGATAATCACAGAGAAGACCTACTTTTTTCGTGGATGCCGTTTTCCCTGCGCTGGACAGAAGGCTGCTCATTTATTGCTGTTCAACCCATAATCCAGGACGCAAAGGGAGGGGGATTACAGTATCCTTTGGAGCCTGGTGAGATTACCGTGTGGATTGAGTGAAGTTTCTAACAGCCAAGGCGACTATCGGAGATCTGTTCCAGCCCTCTCTGCAGGCTTTTTTTTTTTTGGCTTTACACTGAGAGGATATCACGCAGTGTCACCGCGGTGAGTTTGCCTTATCATTGAATTTCCATCTCCTAAAATGACGCCTTTAAATCTCCGAACAAAAAGAATGATTTTCATCTTAACGTCTTGCGCATTCATCGATGTTTCCGAGCAGCTGCACATGACAGAGCTGATTTATTGTTGCAGACAATCACAGTGCACCCAAAACCTTTTGATCCCTTAAAAAAAAAAAAAAAATGACACAGACCAAAGCTACCTGTTGTCTTTGGTCCGCCTCATAAAGTTTTCCAATGCAGCGTCTGTGGGGTCGGCCTTCACTGAATGAACATTAACTGCATCCCCTTCACTAGTTCTTTATTTTGCATGTTGCATTCCCACCGTGCATATTATATTATACGCATGTTACATAAACCTGTTGAGGAGGCAAAGCTGCAGAATCACTATGAACTTGCATTTGGGAGGAGGAAATGTCCATTTTAAGGTTAGATGCGACATCTGCAGTGGAATTATCCTCCATGGTATCATCTCTTCTGTTTCCCCCCACACTGCAGACCCATACATGATGATGACGATGATGGTGGGGCTGATGATAAAGAGCTGGACGGATCAGGAGAGGATACCCGGAGCTTAGAAAATGCCATCCAAGCACTTGTGTTGAATGTGGATGTTGTGATGCCGTGGGGAAGGATGCGCCCTCACCTCTCGGCTGCCTCCATCCTCCTCCTGGCCCTGATGGGCGTCGCGTCTGCGGCCACGGTGGGGATCCCGGAGGATTACACGGCGGACGAGGCTGAGCGCACCGCCGCCGACAACATGGTCTTCGATGATTACCGGGGCAAAGGCTGCGTGGACGACAGCGGCTTCGTGTACAAGCTGGGGGAGCGCTTCTACCCGGGCCACTCGAACTGCCCGTGCGTGTGCACGGAGGACGGGCCTGTGTGCGACCAGCCCGAGTGCCCGAAACTGCACCCCAAGTGCACCAAAGTGGAGCACAATGGATGCTGCCCCGAGTGCAAAGAGGTGAAAAACTTTTGCGAGTACCGAGGGAAAACGTACAAAATACTGGAAGAATTCAAGGTAAGAAGATTTACATCATGATAAACTCACTGGTATCATCCAAGCGTTTGATGAGCTGATATTATTATTTTTTTTTTTTTATGGGCTGTATTGTCAGTTTTGTTAATGTGTGTAGAAAATTGGCCTGAAGTTATATATCCCTCCAGAGATCTGAACTAAAATCTTCTCATGATGAGAAATGACAGCTGATTTGGTCAAACCCTGTAAATGACCTTATGCTCACTCTCATGACGTGTTAGCACAGAAATGTATTCCAGTGTCTGTAAACTGATGGAGGTGGAGCCATTTTTGTGAAGGCTAACGTCAATTAGCCATGGCAGACATTTAATTGGCTCTAAATAAGTTGCACACTGACAGGAAGATCCATTAAAGTTTGTCCAGTCATTCATGAGATATTTTGCTAACATAATTGAATGTCCCAGTTATGAACAAAGTTTTAGACAATGTTGCCCAGAGTGTAGTCCTTGGAGTGTGTGTTGGACATGACTTTCAGTTTCTATTACACTAACTTAGTGCAATATCGCTAAAACTGATTTAGAGTAAACTTTTCAAGATGTATCAGCTGTGGCGACCATCTTGGATTTCACTCCAAAGTTGAATCAGTTCTAGATGTGCCTATAGCTCCTGATAATAATAATAATAATAATAATAATAATAATAATAATAATGCATTTTATTTGTTAGTGCCTTTCAAGACACCCAAGGACACTTCGCAACATTAAAAACACAAAATAAAACAATGCAAAATGGCTTTAAAGACACTAAACCAAGAAGAAAATAACAAGAAATTAAAGTGAGAAGGCTAACATGAACAGATGAGTTTTGAGTTGTGATTTGAAGGTCTGAAGGGAGTCAATATTACGGATGTCTGGGGGAAGAGCTTTCCAGAGTTGGGGAACAGAGTGAGAAAATGCTCTGTGTCCCGTGGTGCTGAGACAGACAAGAGGCACGTTGAGGTGGATGGAAGAGGAAGAACGAAGGGAGCGTGAATGGGTGATAATGTGCAGGAGATCGGACAGATGGGGCGCGGTTATGGATGGCCTTGAATGTGTACAACAAGATTTTAAATTGAATTCTGAACGTGACTGGAAGCCAGTGAAGTTGCTGTAAAACTGGGGTGATGTGGTGAAATGAGGGGGTTTTGGTAACGATGCGGGCAGCTGAATTTTGAACCATTTGAAGCTTGCGGAGTAATTTTTGCAGTAATGGACTTGGCTCTAATACTTAATGGCAAAGTTTTAAAGGAAGCTCTTGCCTGATCTGTTAGCCCTTTGAGTATGTGGATCAGTCTGAGCTACTATCAAACCAAATTCAATATCTGTAAAGTTTGCTGAATCTTAGCCACTTTGTATTAGTTGTGGCAACCTTCTTAAATGTGACTGACTTCAGAACGTAATCACTTGTAGACGCACATCCAATAATTGGGGACTACCCATAGTAAGGCAGCCACCTATTATTATCCACCTGACTTTGAATTTCTTAACTTTATGTCTTACCCTTCTGTCAATTTTAACACATCCCAAACCATAATGTGTACCCCCACAAATGTTATATCAAAATGACTGACTCGGCTCCGTGATGTGTGCTGTTACTTCTATTGGCGTTTCAGGTTACCATGGTGACATAATTTGCAAACAAAGACACCAGTTTTCTCATTGAAAATAACATAGCTCCTAACAGCTTCTAACTGCCACAGTGAGGTCACATGAGGTCTCTGAACAAAACTCAGAAAGCGAACCCCAACACATAGTACTGGCAAATCAAAAATTGAAATGTGGCAGTGCCCATCAAATTTAAACCAGGAGCTTAGTTAGTTTCATTCAAATCTATTTTTTTTCAAATGTATTGTTTTTTATACAACTAGTGCTTAGTGTATTTTTAATGTTTTCCTTAGTTTATATCTTGGATCTTATGACTGTTTTTCTTTTACATTTTATACTTTGTTGGATGTAACTGGGACCCTGTGTACACAATTTCATTCCACGACATGTACCACGTGTGGTGCGTATGACAACTAAAGAACCTTGAATCCTTGAATCTATCCCCTGGTTTATGACATATTTTGAGCCAACAAAATATATGAACTACGTCATCACATATTTCCTGTCACAGTCATGTTGTTCAAGCTACAAAACACAAAAGAACAGTTTCATTCTGGTGTGCTTTAATGAGTTTTATTGTTGCCAACAGTCCACTGTGATTACATGTATGGCTTAATAGAAAAAAGTCACACAAAAGAAGCAGAGTGACTTATAGGGGTTGGTTACTGCTTCAAATTAGCCCTTTGATGCTGTAAAAATATTTGTGACTGTGCTTGATGACTGCTTGATGACGGCCAAGGGCTCCAAGATGGCTGCCTCCCAGGTTGATGTCATCCCTCCCCTCCCTGCTTCATCAGCTGAACATTTAGCCAGCATTAGACAACTGGCAGATGCTAAGAGTATTTTAATCTGCTGATTTGTGGACACTGAGCGATCACTCTTGCAGAATAGTTTCCAGCCATCAGACCAGTGTCAGCAGTTGTTATGGAGCGTGGCAGCACTGTCTGATTATAAATGACACTATAAGGGCATGACAACCACAGTCTGTGTGTAAACTGTTGCTGCCCATGAGGAGACCTCCTAATTCAGATTTGCCACAAGCAGACAAAGGCTGCAAGTGATTTCAACAGGGACTGACAGATTGTGGCCGAAAACAAGGAGCTCTATGCTTATTCATGGTTGTATTCATATGTGCAGATACATCAGTGGGGAGGTTTGCATTCAGCACAAGCTGCTCTGACAAATACAACAAACACACAATGGATGCAAATTTTAAACACCACTCTGAATTTGGATCATTAGAGACTTTATCTTTTATTTACAAGAATTAAATATTGATGTTTAAATGTGATAGAACTGAAATCCTCTTGTTCTAGATTTAACGCTGCATGTTTCTGTATTTAATGAAAATATACGATACAGGAGGAAATAAGTTCTAAAGCACCAAACTACAGTTTTTGCGTGTTTTTTTTTAAAGATTATTTCAGATGCCCAACCCAACAGGATCTCAGGCAGCAACTTATTGTAATAAAATGTAAATTTTCTTTACTTTTCTATTGAGTGCCAGCACAGATGGATGCTGTTCAATCACCAATGTACAGATGGCTTAAAACTGCACATGACCATTCTGATAATGTGTGTTAGGTGTTCAAAGAGCAGTTTTCTAACCTATGAATTAAACTCAAAATCAAAGTTAGTGCTCATAGGTGGCCTGCATCATTGAGGAAATCCCATATGTGCACAAAGTGTGCTACATATTCTATAATATGTGATAATCCAATGTTATCTAGTTCAGTTACACTTTGCTTTTAGTGTTTATCTTAATATAATGGCACAATGACTGCAACTAAACATTTCAACTCATCAGTCCTGAACATCAACTGAAAGTGACTTTGCTCCATTCCTTCATATGAATCATAATATTACATGATATATCTTATTATATAACATTATCTTGCACAAACTGTCCAGATCATTCCATTGTTTTCTGGCAAAGACAAGATTTTACCATAACATTAAAACACATTGCCTGCTTTTATGATCTTGCTATTATTTGATTAAATAAAACTTTCTTGGGATTTCCAGAAGATGAAAAGATGACATTTTCTTTTCTGCAGAATTTTTTGATCATAATTAAAACTCAGACAAAACGGACACAAATCATTTAATTTCTTATTTTGCAAAGTTGCATTTACTCAAATTGCATTGTCGAAAAAGGGCAGGTGTTCATTTCAGAGAGCAGTAGCTTTAATAGTATGCCCAAATACAATAATGTTTGAGTTTTTTTAAACAATATATATAATAACTTTAGGATGGAATAACAGCGGACAAGAACATTAGGTAAATGTAAAAAAGAGGCACGTGATCATGTAACTTTGGTCTTCTGTTTCTCATATTTGCAAACTGTTTGTATAACAAGAAATCAAGTCAAAACCATCTAGAAAATATTTGATCTTTCATTTTCCACAGACAGGATTTGAAAATGACTCATTGCCAAAAAAATTGTACCATAAAGAAGATTTTCTTGATAGTGCATTAGCGAATATACAATGGGATTTACAATTTTAATATTTAATATTTAAGAACAAATAGCGAGACTCTCTGTTCACACACACACACACACACATACATATAGGGGAGTGGTGGCGCAGAGGTTAGAGAAGGTGGGCCTGTGATCAAAAGATCGCCAGTTCAAGCCCCGGTACCGACAACATTTTAAAAAAATGTGGGTGGGGTAGGTGAAGCACACACATCTGCCTCCACTCTCATTCGCCCCACTCTGGACCCATGAACAAGGCCCTTAACCCCCATCTGCTCTCAAACAAGTCTCTCTTGAAAATGAGTTATCGTGACTCAATGAGACAACATGTACAAATAAAGGGTATATATATATATATATATATATATATATATATATACATACTGTGTTGTCACAGTGGTTCATGAATTTATTACATTTTGAAGGCAAAACGTAGGGAGAGCACTTACAAAATGAGATGGGCATTCCCCCAAAAAATGTATATATAAATTCTGTTTCTGTACATTTTCTACCAATATGCATAACAAGTGTAGGTGGAGAAATTGAATAAAGCTTTATTCAAGACAACTGAGCCTGTCCTAATATTTTAAATCAAAATGTCTGCCATGAAACAGGTCTCCTGTTCACAAATCAAAAAGCAGCACCCGCTATCACTTATGCAAGCAGCTTATTTCCATTCCTTCACCTACACACTCATCAGCTTTAGATAAGCATCTTATTATACCGGTGATTTCAAGGATTAATTATGTCACAAGCAAACGAGGAGGTGACAGAGTTTTTGAGTTATGACATTGAAAATCTTTACAGTCCAATTCTGACTGAGCGAGCATTCATAACAGCATGAATGAGAGACCGACATACATAGGTTTATAGGCAGGTGTGAATAATTTTGTTAAACAAACTAAAAACAGCAGTCTAATAGCAAAAATGGGGTTGCCATGTTTTCTTTGTTTTATGTGGCTTCTGTAAATATCAGATTCAAAGAAAATGTATTGGTAAAAGCAACGTAGTGCTGCATTTATGGGTTTAATCTTTACTGATTAGTGTGTTTGCATGTCACACAAAACTGAAGCTCAGCCCTGATGTGTGAGGCCGGTCCACAGACTTATAAATGCATAAACCTCAGTTTGATGTGAAACCAAGTCCATTAATAGAGCAGCTCTGCACCATGGTGACCTTAATCAAAATAAGGAAAGTTCTCCATATATTTGGGGGAAAATCATGTTTTACATAATATTCTTATAAATTGGCCTGACAAAAACAAGTCAACAAGAAACCTGAGCTCATAAAGATGATGTCATCATTCTTTATCATAAAAGAAAGTGCATCATCTTCATCTACTTTGAGATGGGTGGGTCCCTTCAGTGAAAACATGAAAGCATGGAACCCTGCAGCGTTGAAGAAACTTAAAGGGCAGAAGTATCTGCTGTGCAGACTCCTGTTCAGGGAGGCAGACAGGTAACCTTTAGTTTCAGCATCATTAGCATGTCATGCAGTGATTTTGTTGCATTTGGCAGATATTCAGCTGGAGATTTTTGGAAGTAAACAAAGACAGCACTTTAGAAATGCAAAAATAAAAATGTTACTGTGACTTTGATTAAATATAT
>NC_056510.1:17140698-17145282 GCF_014905685.2 Nematolebias whitei
CTAAAACCCACTGTGCAGTTGGTCCAGTCAAGAGCCATGTAAACAGAGTGCACTCATTATCATGCAGGTGAAACTGGGCGTTCATTCAGCAGAAAAGCTGCTGACAGCAGTGGAATGTCAGCCCGTCTTTTGTTGAATCCAATATATCGCTATATCTTGTGCACCAGCAACCTAAAAATCAAGTCCATTTTCCAGTATGAACCACAACACTCAAGCACAGTAAGTTTTAAAATAAAACTCTTATGTAGATTTAGAAGTAGAGTGGTTTTTTTTTTTTTACTGTTTTAAATTATTCTGCTATCAATAGGTGAAGCCTGTGAACATAAGTATATGCATCACCCTGAGGATTTTTAAAATAATGATGAAAGCTCCTTTAACACTGGTTCGATGGATGGATGGATGGACGGACGGACGGACGGACAGACGGACGGACGGATGGACGGACAGATTGTCCCCAAGGGGAAATTTGTATTGGACATTGTGCATCAAACAAAGTTTCTTCCACAATTAAATACACTACAAATAATAAAATCATGTGAACCCCCCCACCCCAAAAAAAACACCTATTGCTCAATAAAAACACATATTGCACATTCCCACATACATTCCAGCAAGTAAACAAAACAACAGATCAGGTCAGAACATCAGCAGCGTGACAAAAAACTATATGCCTACTTTATGTATCAATCTGATTGATGTAGGGACAAATTATATTTTTAAATCTGTTAAGTCTACAAGTTGGGATTCTAAACCATTTGCCAGATGGTAACAGTTCTTATTGTGAGTTGAGGATGTGAGCGGGGTCAGACGGTACTCTCCGAGCATGTCTGAGGACAGACTCATCATAGATAGACTGCAGGGAGGGGTGGTCAGTTCTTCCTATCACCCTCATTGCACCATTGCAGTTTGTATCATGTGACTAAGTTTACCATACCACGCTGACATTCCAAACCTGATGATGCTTTCCAATACAGCCTGATAGAATAAAACCATAAGCTTCTGGTTAACCCCAACGACTCTGAGTCTACGTAAAAATACAGTCTCTGCTGTAGATGGGAGCAGAACACATTAACATAATTATAATACAATATAAGATATTAAGCTTCTGTCTTATAAAACTAAATTAATAGATATACGCTAAATATAATTCTCAAGTTAACGGATTATAGTTTGAGATCTGATTCCAGAACGTTTAGACCCAGTTTTTTTTTTTTAATGATTAACGTAATAAACGACTAAAATAAAATATATTAAGGGTTACATTTTCAGCATTGCTTGAAATCCTGTCAAACTAGAAGCCAGTGCAGAGCAGTTCAGCTCTGCCTCTCCAGGAGATTTCAATTAATGCTTACATTGATCTGAATGTGTTTTAATGTTTTCATGCTAATATCAATAGGGGAAAAGCATATTTAATTGATTCATTATTCTCCGAGTTTTTAAGTGTTCTGTCAATACAGCAAAGGTCAATCTGGGCATTTATGTGCTTTAGACACAGAAGCGTTTATTATAAAACCGCGTACACAGAATTGTGGTTATAAATTTAAATCAGCAGGCACCAAACAGAGCTGCCCACACGATACTTATGATGGCACGCTTCTTTAGCAAGAAATGTTAAGGAAGAGTCATAAAAGCTGTAAAAAAAATGATTGCTGAAATTGATTTCCTCATCCAATTTGCCAAAGGCAACAAGGATGCCGGTAAGTGCAAACAGTTTGACCACAATGAATGTTTTGTTTGCTCGAAATTTAATTGCATTTGTCTAGGAGGGGTTTAAACAAGAACTTCTCCTCAGTAGGTCTTCCCACACTCTCCACCAGCTACTGATGTCGTAAAACGTTGTTTTTGGATGCATAAAGGCAGCGTTCAGTTCAACTGTCAAGCTGTCACTACTATTAACTGCATGGCTGAGTTTTCTGGGACCTTGTTTTAGGCCTGTCGCGATAAACAATAAATCAATTAATCGAAAATGATCGACTTCATTTTCATTTATCGGCTTCATTGTTTCTTCATGTCTCTCTGTTTCTTCTAAAGACACTGGATGACAAAAGACTCAACTCCGGTGCTCTTCATTGACCCCTCCCTTCCTCTTTTCCCTGTAAAATCTGTTTTAACTGTCCAAAATCGTGTTTTTGGATTGTCAAACAGCTAAGCTGAGAAGTTAAGCTACAAGCTAAGCTAATAGGCCAACCCCGAGGAAAAAAAAAAACTCAGTTTTGTCGAAGCTCCAAAATTCACAGTTGAAACCCGTGCCTTCGTGTAAAAAGTTGTTTTAGTTTGCAAAAAGTAGATCAGAACTTTTTTACAGATTTTTTTTTATTAAAAGCTTTGTGTGATAAATGCTATGCTAAAGAGCTCGAACCACACCAAGCATCCGCCATTTTGAGAAACTAAGAGAGGCAGTCTATGTCATGTCAAGGGGCCTCCCTCCCATTTTTCTTAAAGAGACACGCTGCTCGCTCCCTCACTAGCCATCTTTTGGTTCAAACAGTCTTATACTGCCATCTGGTGGTCGAAAAAGATACTACACTCAAAACAAATTAACCAACATTTATTCTTAAATTTGACAATAATTACTAATTATTGATTAACATTATTATCGTGATCATTTCTGAGACAATTAATTACCTAGCAAAATTTGTTATCGTGACAGTCCTACTTTGTGTAGACTAAAGTTTTACCATGTCCAGTTGACCTTCTGAAGTTTATTTGAGACTTGAGTGCCCTGGCTCCATTCGTCTAAGTGTGAGGATGAAAAGCACGTCATTCTAAAACCTTACCTAGGCCAACAAGAGTCTAAAACCTCAGACAGGACAGCGAAACTCAGCGCCCCAGCTCCTGTGTCTTTTGTAAGGCATGACTGATCCTCTTCATAGAAAACGTCATACAAAAAAAGAGTCGCTGAAAGCGTCAGCCCTGTAGATGACAGACGGATTTCCTGCAATGTTTTATGGGCGTGGAGTAGTTTTCTTGTCAAATTACATATTTAACACGGTACTCACTTTGAAGCATATCTGCATTTGCAGACATCTACCTGAGCGGTTTCACAAACCAGATTAGCAGATTAGCAGAGAAATACCACAGCAGCTTTGATTTTTTTGTTTTGTGTTAAGGCCATTTGTGAGAGTGAAAAAAAAAAACCCACTGCTGTCTTACACTGGAAGGAAACTTGATAAATATATTATGTATCCTATGTTAAATAACTGATACAAACAAAGAAATAGATGTTTTATTCTGAAATGTCAGTGAGTTATTTCATTAAAAAAATGTGGTTCTACCAAAACAAAAGCTTCCAGTGGTTTGTATTAAACCAGGTAACTAACCATCCATTTAGATTGTTTGTTTTTCTTCCAGTATTTAAGAATTAGCCGATTTTCAAGAATTCAGCTTGTTTTAATTTCTCATACCAGAAGGAAATAAAAATAAATACATAAATAAATAAAGAGTTTATTGAATCAGTCCATTTTCCAAGACTTTCACCTACATAAGCACATCACTGCTACTCATCTCTGTTTTCATTTGTTTGTTTGAATGACCTCCTACACCTTGAGTGGAGGAGCTGGATGCCAACATGATGCTAAGACAATAGAGAATGTTTTTTTTTTTTTAATGCCATAATGAGAATGTCCTTTCTCACAAGCCTGTCTCTGGTTTCAGCTTCATGTTTGAAGTTTCAGCTCAGGGTTAGTGCTACAAACATCCTGGACTCATGAAACCTTTTTTTTTTTTTTTCCTGCTGGATGAAGACATTAATCCACATGTAATTTTTAGTGCATGTCTAAACTAAATTTATGTTTATTATAAACTCATCTGCAAAGTAAATTGGTTTATAGATTGTAATATTTATGCACTGCAAGTAACCAACCATGGCTGTGGTCAAAGTGAGATGTATTTGTTTTCATTAGGGGTGCACCGATTGCAGTTTTCTGGCCAATCACCAATTTCTAAAATAAATCTGACCTGCCGATACCGATTTTGTTTTATAAGCGACACTGTCAAGTGTTAAAAGGTCACAATGCACCTTCAATTTTCCAATCGTATTTTGTTGAAAATCATACCCTTGAACAATGTCCTAGAAACAATACAAACATGTTTTAACTGGCCATGAGGTAGTGCTCTGAAATATGAAAGAAATTCAGACAATTTTTGTTAAAACTAAAACAATCTGTAAAATTAATTGTATGATTCTTTTTCTGATTTCCCAAAAGTAAGGAAATCGGGGCCGATAAATCAGCTGGCAGATTTATTGGTGCACCCTTAGTTTTTATTGTCACCTTCCTTTAACAAAAGTCGTTTTTTTTTTTCAAAATAAAATCCCATTTCTAGTTGTTTATGGAAATGACAAATACAAGAAAACTCTACCAATCTTGATACTAGCTTTACAAAAATAGAAGATTTATCCAAGCCAATGTAAATTGTCTTTATTTTTCTTATACAACAAAGACTTTAGGGTCACACTGTGTGGTAGCGGTTAGCTTATTGACCCCCGAGTGCAGAGTTTAGCTTCAAACTGTCAGTTGGCTGCACCCTCAGTTAAATTTGCTGTATTTTTTTTCTTCTGTTTTTTTTTTTTTTTTTTTTTTTTTT
>NC_056510.1:17145382-17181910 GCF_014905685.2 Nematolebias whitei
GGGAGGGGGGTGGGTGTTGTTTTACTCTTTGTTTCTGGATTAAGTGAACATCACATCCAATGCATTGTTTCTGTTAGGAATGATAGAGTTGTGATTTGTTCAAGGTCTGCACAATGTTTAGGCTGAACTAAACTGCAAAACTACACTGACCCTGTGTCAGAATGAATATATATATATATATATATATATATATATAATATGTTGATGTGGGTGCTTCCATGGCTAGGATTACAATTTTCTTCTAAGTTAAATACAGAAATATAATTTCAAGCATAATTTAAATGTATAGTACTTTAATAGAATCAAGTGTGCACATATTGCCATCCACTTGTTCAGATGATTTGAGAGTCTGTGTTGGTAAATCTCAATTTTGTTCATTCATTCTATCTCCACCGTCTGTGAATTTTATTATAGTAAGGAATAAAGAAATGCGATTTACCTTTAATATAATCACTTTAGATTATATTTCTTTATGAAACTAAATGTGTGTTCAATAATTATAGACCAATATCCTTATTACCACAGTTCTCAAAAATTCTAGAAAAACTGTTTGTGACCAGATTAGATAAATTACTAAACAAAACATTCTAAGTAGCAGTCAGTATGGGTTTAGAGCAAAAAACTCTACATCAATGGCTCTCATGGAATTAATAGAACAAATAACTACTGCTGTCGATCAAAAACAGTATTGTGTTAGTATTTTTGTTGATTTAAAAAAAGCTTTCGATACTATTGACCACACTATTCTCCTTGAAAAATTAAATAAATATGGTATAAGAGGACCAGCATTACACTGGGTATCTAGCTATTTAAAAGATAGGAAACAGTTTGTACAAATAAATGGTGTAAGATCTGACCTGTGCAATATCACTTGTGGAGTTCCTCAAGGCTCTGTACTTGGACCAGAGTTATTTATTTTATATGTGAATGACTTAGTGAATGTATCAGGACTCCTCAAATGTGTCATTTTTGCAGATGACACACATTTTTTGTTTGGGTAAAGATGTAAAACGGATGTTGGACTTGATGAAGACAGAATTTGATAAAATACAAACTTGGTTTAAACTTAATAAATTATCATTAAATTTAGATAAAACTAAATACATGATATTTAGTAACAAAAAGAGAACTGTTGATGATCCATTTAAAATTGAGGGTGTTGAGATTTGTAGAGTTAATGAGATGAAATTTTTGGGTGTAATCATTGATGAACAGCTAACATGGAAAAATCACATAAATTCTGTAAGAACAAAAATAGCCAAATCTATTGCAGTACTATACAAATCAGGGAATTATTAAATGATAAAGCTCTGTACATGTTGTATAACACAATCATTGTTCCACATTTAATCTATTGCATTGATGTTTGGGGGAAAGCGTGTAAAACATTTACAAAACCTATTTTTATTTTACAGAAAAGAGCTGTAAGAATTATCACCAGAAAGCATTAGTTATATTATTATTTTTTTATTTTTCTTGTTATCCTACAACACTAAATCTCATTTCTTTAAACCATCTACTTGTGTCCTAAACCCACTTTTCAAACTCTAGGCTCTCCATGTGCAATTTTCATGACATATCATCTTCATCTTCTTTTTTTGCAAATATATTTTCGCTTATTTATAGTAAACACAATTTGCTCTCTGGTGGACTTGTGCAATGGTGACCAAAGGTTGCAGATGTAAAATACTTTTAGAGCACAGATGTTGCAGAATACACTTAATGACTCAAAATCGACCAGACTTTTGGAAATGATTACCTGGAAAACTAATTCAGAAAGAGCATGTGACTGAGCTTGAAATCAAAGGGCTCTAAACCACTGAAATGTATTTTTAGATGCAATCAAACAAGAAAAATGTTGTTCATGGCAGTATGTTAATTAGAAGTGTTTCCATCTTAAGCAGATGCTTTCAACACTATGTGCTATAAATAAGACAGGGTGCAACATTAGCAGTATGAAAGCATGTTTTTCTAAAAAAACTAAAGCGCATACTTAAATTTGATTTATACTTTTGTGGTTTAAGCTTGGTTTAATTTAACTGAGGAGAGAAGGAGATTTAATAATACAGAAATTGAACACCAGCCAAGTCTGTTTTCAGCCATTTTTTTCCTTTTCCTCAATCCAGCAGAGATTTTTTTTTTCTTTTACATTCTAGTGTAATGTCTATGACTGACAGTCCAATATAAAAAAGAAAAAAAAGAACTCCTTCAAGCCATAAAATTGGTCTGTGGCGACACAGGCGTTAACTGTTGTCAGTGCTGGATCCAGACGATCACAGACACCATTTCCTGGCAATAGAGAACATGCAGCACGTTGGAGACATGGCACACTGCAAAGAAGTGACACCCAGAGAATCTCACTTTTATATAGCATCAGTATTGTAGCTCTAAGGGCAGTGTATTGTACTGTACATCTTTATATTTGTCTTTATTTCTAAAAAGGATTTTATAAGGGGACGAGATGGGGTAGAGGTAGTGCAGCCGACTTGGGACAAGAAAGTAGTGGTTCGACTCCCAACCATTCCCATATCGTGGTGTCTTTAAACAAAGCTGCCCACTGCTCCACCTGGGTGTATCTCGGGTGTGATGGGTTAAATGCAGAGAGCTAATTTCACCATTGTATGGGAACGTACAATGATGGCAACACATACTGTAGCACTTGCTTACTATAATTTGAGCTAAACTACTCAAACTTTGATTTCCGTGTGCCCTGACACCAACATTTTTATACAGGCTTGTTTGGTTATTGATCTAAAATTTGCATTTACGCTCAAACGTGAATAAATTCTTACAAGTTGTAATTTGGTTGAATTATTGCACGGATTAGAACTAATTGTGTTCCAAAAAACAGTAAATAGTTTTAACAGATGTTTGCTGCTGCAGATTGAGTCATTAAGAAAAAAAAAAAAAAACTTGCAATTTTACCGTCTTGAAATTCAGCTGATTGTAGATTAATTCAACCTTTATTTATACAGGTTAATCCCATTGAGCCTCGGGGACTCATTTATAAGAGCGACCTGATTTTAACAAAGAGTGATGACAACAAATACAATAATAGACGATCGTAAAGGATGCGAACAAGTTGAGTTTTTTTTTTTTTTTAACAAATGAAAATAAAATGGTGTTTAAAAGAAAATGTAACAACAACAACAACAAAAAAAAACAGCTAGACTGTAGGGTGGTGTAGAAAACTAAAAACAAGAACATGTCTGCATTGTCCAGAGGACCAGATTGAACTTTTTTGGATTTTTCTACCTGGATTATTGAGCATGCATCAGGATATGTCTGCATTGGTTTTTGCCATGAACTTAGCAGATGTTTGAAGCCACTTAGAGAGGTCAAGCTTGAGAACTTCAGGTCTTTTTGCATGATATTCCAGGAAACAGGAGCCGAGTAGGAGAAGGCCCTGTCTTGAAATTCAGTTGATTGTAGATCTACCTGCTTTGTGTAATAATCCAACCAAGGTTGATTTGGAGGCACGTTATTAGGGAATCGTGGCGCAGATGTTAGTAGAGGCGAGCTTGTGATCGAAAGGTTGCCGGCTCGACTCTCTGGACGGACAACATATAAATGTGGGTGGAAAAGGTGAAGCACCCACACCTACCTCCACCCTCATTTGCCACACTCTCATCGTTGTGTGACTTTTGTTGGCACGTAAGCTTTTTATTTTTGTTTTAAACAAAAAGTTAAAGATTATCTCCTCAAGCTTTTTGTGTCAGTCGGCATCCTTGGGTCCAACATCTGTATAACCAAGACAGACACCAGCTGAACTCAGCTGATCCAGACAAACAGCAGATTATTAGCTACCCTAAAGATGTTATTGTTGAAATTCAAAATAGCTTATTGTTTCATTGAAAAGCTTTTTAATCCTTCAACATGCTCATTATAAACTAACTTACCTACAAAAAAAAAAAAGTATCTGCACTCTTAGAAGCATTGAGATCCTGATAGTGCAAGCCTTGTGTTGGGATGCCCTCAAAAAGCTTTTAACCACAATGAACAGAAATAAAATATATTATGATGAACAGCTGACCTTTAGAGACTTGGAGACAGTTTGTATTTTTCCACCCAGTGTAATTGCATTACAGTTCATTTTCTGGTCAAGTGACTTCAGAAAGATAAAGTCAAGAAACAGGCAGCAGCACAGCACTGATTTACATGTTGCAGAGGTGGTAAGATAAGACTTTGAACAGTTTCCCGAGGCAGTTTAATGCAGAATACAGCAAATGGAAAATATTAGTAACGCTTTAAAGACTTCCATTGGAGGTTCTTTTCAGAGTGCAAGCTTCATCCAAATCTACTTAACGGTTGTTAAAAAACAAGCGCTTTAATAATGTTGGGGTTGTAAATTATTTACTATGTTCTGTGTTAAGCAAGACTTAACTTTCTCATGTGGAGGACAATTTAGGACACATTCCTGTCAACTGTTTCTTTCAGTTGTTCGACACATTCAGGTGAAACCAAGTGAATCATCTGACCCAGATTCTCGGTCTCTCCTCCCTTTTCTGTCCACAGCCGTCGCCCTGTGAATGGTGCCGCTGCGAACCAAATAATGAAGTACACTGTGTGGTGTCAGACTGCGCCGTCCCAGAGTGTGTCAACCCTGTGTATGAACCGGAGCAGTGCTGCCCCATCTGTAAAAACGGTAAGCACTCATTTCCTTTGGAATTCAATGTGTAATTCTTTCAGAGTGATTACCATTTTATTAAACCATTGACAGAAATGTTGTTGATTTGATGTTTGTTTCTTTGAAAGATGGGGATGTAATTAATGTTTTAGGTATTAAAATGATTACATTTGGCCCGTTAGACGCTAATGAGCAGTACTAGTTTTAATTATAAATGACACACTAAGCAGAGTAAACATTAGCCCATTGATTAAAGACATGGGAGGAAGAAGTAATGGGTCCTTAGAGGGCTTTTTATCTTCAAGTGCCCCGGTGCCCTTGTCACACACAACCAATCCCTAAATTAGAATTATAGTATTCCAATGGTTCATTGACTATTTGCAAGGTGAGATGGGTGGCTTCCCTTTGCAAGTAGCAGTCCTGGGGGACAGATTTAGCTTTATAAGTAAAGTGGAATACCTGCATCTCTGCAATATGATCCATCTAGAATGATCAGTTGGAAAGAGCGCTTTGGGTAATATCAAATTCATAGCTTAAGAACATTGATGCATTCCTAAACACACTTGTAGTGCTCAAAGAAGAACCTGATAACTTTTCAAATTGTGTTGCTTCCTTGCTATGGTGTACGTCACTCTTGTTAAAAATCCATCCATCCATCCGTTTTCTTTACCCGCTTATTCCATTTTGGGTCACGGGTGTCGCTGGTGCCCATGTCCAGCAATCACTGTGCGAGGGGCGGGGTACACCCTGGACGGGTCGCAAGTCCATCACAGGGCCACATAGAGACAAACAAACATTCACTCTCTCACTCACACCTAGGGACAATTTAGAGTTACCAATCAGCCTAACATGCATGTTTTTGGACTGTGGGAGGAAACCGGAGTACCCGGAGAAAACCCACGAATGCACGGAGAGAACATGCAAACTCCACCCAGAAAGGCCCCTGGACCGGGGTTTGAACCAGGGACCTGCTCGCTGAGAGGCAGCAGCTCTACCAGTTGCGCCACCGTGCTGCCTCTTGTTAAAAATATTTATTAAAAAAAAAAAAATCTGTATGTGTATTTCACTAAATATCTTTCAAAGTTGGGTTTTATGGTGACTATCCACCAGCCTTAATGCTCATTTCAACACCAAGTTCCTAAGTTTCTGTTTCATGTTTTCTTTCATGCATACCTGCTTTCATTTCAAGACATGCTCACACAAAAAAACACCTACACTAACACGGCTGCAGAAGCTGCCTGAATAGATCTAATTCTGTCTGACAGGACCCAATGACACCCTTGGCATTTCAGGGAAAGCCTGCTGCTTCTAGGCGCCCCAAGGGTCTCTGGTTAGACTTTGGGACAGACATAAATCTATGTGCGAGTGGATGCCTTAAGACTGGGAAGCCAGGACAAAGATGGTACTATGTTTAATATTCGTTTCTGTCTAGGGCATCAAAGTAGATAGGAAAGAAGATAACCAAATGTGTTTTGGTCAATCTAACCATCAAAGTACTTTTTGTTGCAAATGAGAACATGATTGAAGAAAAAGTTTTGTTGTGTTTTTTTGTGGTCTTGATTAATTACTGCATTCTTCATGGCTGCTTTTTTAAATGCATTGCCAATCCAGTCCTTGTCTTACCATTAGAAAATATATGGGTGCTTTGGAAATTAGGTCAACTAACACTGATCAATAAATCATTCAAGCATTAAAAACAAAACCTAAACTAAGGAGGTTACCAATGTTCCATGAACAAAGGACACAAAACTTAGGAGAAATGTTTCAATTGGCTTTTTTAACCCTTCTAATCAGGCCTTTGTCTCAACAAGGCAATTTGTTCGGATTCTTTGCCAGCAAAGTGATTCAAAAATACTCGATCTGTGTCAAGTCTTGGTTCGGTGTTTTAGTTTTTCCTGAAGAAAACCAATTCCAGATGTTTTATAAAGAGTTTATTTAGGTTTTGATACTTTTTGTCTTCCTCTTGTTCATTTTTTTCAGTGACTATGATAATGAGTACAAAACAGCAACACTTAAAGAAAAAAAAACTCTTTAGTAAGATTGCAAACTTATTCTTTAAGAACCACCATAAAAAAGTGTAAGTTCCATGATTTAAAATGGGTGATTTGAAAGAGGACATAAAGCTATCTATAAGGGTGCATTCACACCAGCCCTGTTTATTCTGCTTTAATCAAGCTCTGCCTAGAAAGTCCAGTTCATTTGGGGAGGTGTGAATGCACAATCAAACTCAGATACGGACCAAAAAAGTGCCTAAATACCTAGGTTTCGGTTAAGTTGATGTGAACTCTGGCACACTTCGAATGCAGTGTGAATGCAAGAAGACTGGAGACCGCTCCAAAAGCAGGACGTGGTCTACAGCGCAGGGCAAACAAGTGTGCATTTCTCTTACCTCATACAAAGCCGTCAGCCTCCTTGTGTGAAAAACCACATTCTTCATGGTCTTCTGCCTCATCTTCTGCTTATGCTGAGTCCATTGTTGAAAAAATGACAAAACAGAAATCGTAAAACCGCTAAAATGTGATGCCACTCCATTTTTGTTTTCATTTCCAGAAGAAGAAGAAGTGTACTCTTGAGAGGTTTTTGTGTTGTTTCCTTCAGTAGTTCTTGGTGCAGCGCCACCACAGGCGAGGGGGGGAACAGGTTGGTTTGACTGACTCAGTACAGTGTGAATGCAAACTGCACCAGCTGAAATGTAAACAGATGTTCTGAACATTGGTACCCAACTGAACCGAACCAGACTATCAGGTGTGAAAACAACCTAAGAAGAAGGAAAATAATAAACAGTGAAGGAGAGTACACTTTTCAGAATGTATAATGCTGTTTTCAGTGTAATCTACAGTTAGTTTCATAACAATCTGCACCTTTATGCGTATGACAAAAACATATTTTATGGGCACCAGGCCAACAACGACCTAATGACCCTCAGCTGTGAGGGGAGATAGAGGGGTTTGCATACGAGTTTAACTCACATAAATGGAGCAACTCACCTCAGTTTTAAAGCTTGAAATTCTGCACTGTTCAGTTTACATTGACAAAGTTCTTCAAAATTTAAAGAAAAATGTCTTCAAACAAAACAAACAAAAACAAAAGTCCAGACATTTTTTCTTTTATAAAATAATCAGCTAGTAAAACACTGCGAGCACTATGATTTTAACCAATCTACTGTTTCATTTGAATTAAACTAGAAAGTAGAGAACACATATAAATAGTAATATACATGTTGATTTTTATGTCCTATACATTTAAAGCTAAAGATTTGTTTTAAATGGGACAGTAATTTTTAGGATTATATGTAACAAGTCGCTCAGTAGCTGGCATGTTTTCATGGTACAGAAAGTCAATGTGGGTATTTTCTCATACAGGAAGTACTTGCATAGTTTTTGTTTGTTTCTTTCAGCTGTATCTGTTCAAATATACTTGGTGTGTAAAAACTGTAGCTCACACTAGGAAGCTGGAAGCTGCATCCTTTGATTTCAGTGATGTAGAGTGCAGCCACCATAAATAAGCTCTTAGAGTGGCGAATACAATGTGCGAGGCAAAAAACAGCTTATCGACCATTCGACAGACTCAAATATATATCGAGATCATGCGTCACACTAGATTTTATGTGACTGTATTGATTCGGGGATGTAGAATGAGCTTACCTTTTTGGATTGCTCTAATCCAACAGAGTTATTATTGTTACACAGTATTGAAACAAAAACAAGGAACCAAATTTAGAGAAAAAAAACTTACTTGAATTATATTCAGTTGCACCTTTATAGTGCAATTACTGTTTTTAAACAAAAAAACAAGATCTGGATAAATTATGTCTGAAATTAATAAAGAAACGTTTTGTCCATGTAGTTAATGGCATTCAGTACTGCTGAAGAAATTAACTAATAGGTTCCAACTAATCGTTGACTCAATAATACTTGAGTCTAATGGGGTTCATATGGTGCAACATGTATTTTTAAAACTTTATATGACTATACATATATGTCCAAGTACATTGACATCTGAAAAAGCTTTCATCTACATTTAGCTTAGTTAATATTCTACTATCTTAAGGTTTTTGGTTTCCCTAAATTTGCAAATTAATAGACTTATGCTTCTGGGGTTTCAACATCTCGCCTCAAAGTTCTGTTTTTAAGATATAGATTTTTTTCTGTGAAAACACCAACAAAGTGCAAAACACAACAAAAGAGCCCACCAGTGGAAATGTTTATATTTGAGCTTCACATTCACCACGCTCAGCTCAAATTTCTATTATAAATTATACATTGAAGATTATTAATGTTCTTGAAAACATGTAGTTTGTGGATATAAGTCTATTTTCAGCGCATAAATGACATAATTTTCATAGATCAGTTTTAATTTTTTCAAGAGGTAAAGACAAACATGGTAGGGAACTTCTAAAACACCAACAGTCACCTCCCACCACAAAATGCCAGTATCCAGTAACAGTTTTGGAACAGTGATTGTGCATCATTTCTGCGGTGACAGGAAGCTGAAACAATGTCCTTGTGTCTCCAAACATATCTGGCTGTAAAAGTCAACACTTGGCAGCAGCACTGGTCACACTCGTCCATTTTCCATCCCTTCTGAGTTTGTCTTGTAACCTGTGCCAGCTGTCCACAAGCTGATCTATGAGAACTAAGAATTGGCTAGACTTTTCTGGTCTCCTCTGAGCTCACATTAAAATAATTAAACAAAAAGTTTTCAATCAGGTACAAATAAAAGATTGAGATATCTATGCTTTAACAAAGGTTTAAGATATAGCCTAGTTATCTTGTTTGTGTAGTTATTTATAAATTCAAATCATTTTAAGTGAAATCCTTCATCATCTAGCCAAATGCAGCTCTTGACACATACGCTCTTTTGTGGAAAAAGCCTAAATTTTAACTGAGTGATGGGATCCAGTCGGTCAGTATATAAAATGTATTGCAAATATTTTCAGATTGAGTGCCATTTACACATCCCACACTAAGCTATCTCACACTAAATCAGTTTTATAGGGGCGCCAAAATGTCTACGAGTACTGGCCGTGGAAGCTGCTCTGTCTTCAAGAATTATGGCACATATGGGTTTTTATAAGAGGTCATAGAGGAGTCTTGAATCTGGCAGGTTTTACTGAGCTGAAAAGTGAGAGCAATCCTGTGTCATCCTCACAGCAAATTGAGCTGCTGATTGCTTAATTTAAATGAACAAAACTAGGAGAATTCCCTGCACCTTCTGGCTCTTGTGTCTCAAGAGGTCGCAGGAAGCGATGCACGCCCTCAAATCTGCATCTCTACCTACTGAAACATTCAAATACATGTTTTGTGTTTTAGTGGTACACAAACACATTATAGAGTTCCTCCCAACAAACAGGAATTCGCAGAGATGAATCCTACCAGGCTTTGAGGACTAATCAAATGTCAAATTTATTCTGAACACTTTATTGGTTATAGAAATTAGTGCTTGGGAAGAAACTATAAGGAGTCCGGTGGCCTTTCCTTACAGAAGTGAAGCGAATAACACCACCCTCCCTATGTCCTCCCAAAGCAGCTTTCTGCCGCTTCCTCTGTCTCTCTGCACTCCAGCCTCTCTGTACTGCCAAGCCAGTGCCTGGCAGGCTTCTCTGCTCACGGTGCATTAGGATGCAAAGCGCTCCATGTCGAGGGAGAAGGGGAGACTAACAAAAGCGCTTTAGTGTTGCAAAAACAAGCCCATCGGTGCATGCCTGTGAAAAGATCTGTGCGTCTGCGCTGACTCCCCGGATCACTCCGCAACCCCGCTGCAAAAGAGAAGCTCTCTGGGGAGATGCATCCTTTTCTTGTTGTTGTCACTCCTTTTTAACCATCTCTCTACCTTTCTTTCTTCGCTTCCCATGTGTCAGGTCCAAATTGCTTTGCTGGAACAACGATTATCCCAGCTGGGATTGAAGTAAAGGTGGACGACTGCACCATCTGCCGCTGCCACAACGGAGACTGGTGGAAGCCAGCGCAGTGCTTGCGGCGGGAGTGCCTCAACGGCCAGTCGTTGTCATAGAGAGACTCCATTGCGGACGGTGGATAAGCTCAGGCAAGGCTCTGCCTACTGCACCATTTTGTATGATTGACAGGGCAGGAGCACAATTCTTACAAAAAAAAAAATAAAAGGATCACAAAAAACAGACGGCGTAGAATCGAAGATATGTTCTGTTAAGCTTCACACAGATACAAATTTAGCCACTGAGAAGAAAATGGAACTTGTCTCATGGCTGTTTCCACCCTGCAGTTGTACTTGCCCTATATATTTTCAGAAGTTGACTTGGTGCTTTCGCTCTCAAAGTTTCTAAGCTCCTTGAAATCTTTCCTAACCACTGGCAATGTTCAATTGCCCATGTCAATTTCTGTAAGTATGTCATCAGCTTGTTGTAGATGTCTGTCACAACCACAGAGGTGTTGTAAAGTTCCAACAGCAGGAAAAGACGAAGCAGGAACAAACAGAAAGCACACTTTACTGCACTTTTTTTCTGCTTGTGCTACGACTGACATTGCAGATGAACTTGAGTTTCAAATCACTCTAAAAGCCTGTTTACAAAATGCACATTAATGTATGTCTTCACAAGACTTTTTAATCGGTGATTGCTTACCTCTACATGTTTTACCTTTATTTCACTCCAAACCATTTTTTGTCACTATACCAGCAGTACAAAGAGAAAAAAGTTAGTATACTATGTTTAGCTGTAGAGCAACTAAGTTGGCAGCCACTGCACCTATTGAACGAGCAGGAACTACATCAAAAGAACTCTTTGCAACCTCTTCCAGACCAATTGGTTTTATTGTTTTTCCTCTTAGGTCCATATCCTCCCAAATACCCCCCACTAACTAACTGCTTGAAATTGTTATCAAAGCAGTTAGTGAGCCAAGAGCAGCCCACTTTCATTTTCCTTAATCAGGAGTATTCTGTGATAAATCATCCAGCTGGGTGCTTGGCGCAGCCTGCATGCTGGGCACATTCAGCAAGAAACCAGCAGACAAAAGGAAGGGATCTGCATATGGCGTAATGTGTTTAGGCAGCATTCACGAGTGTAACATCCATGTTAAGAACCATACACGGCATTCATCCACTGGTTCGGGCCCAGTTTGTCACTCTGCACCCACTGAGGCACTTTAAACCTCATATATAAGCCTTGATAGATACAAAGCTACCACCTTTACTGCAGCATATGTAAAAACTAAAGTTTAAATTGACCCTTTTTCTAGAAAATGTAAGAGTGTTTCCACTAAAGTGGTGTCACTAAAATGGTTGAGGCTGTAACACACAGAGTTTAATGTATTGCTTTGACATTTTTTTCAGACCAGAGTGGCTGACAAGTGGTCTAGTCTGAAAGAAAAAGCAGCCACCTAGGCCCCATAAACAGGAACATTTTGAGATGATAAATACTAGTCATTAATTCAATGGTGAATTTCTGTTAGCTTGTGCCATTCATCACCAGAACATTTTAAAAACTTTTTTTTTCATTTCTAGAAAATCTGTTTCCGTTAACCTTTTAGACCCTATTCCTGTGCAATGATGGATGAGCTGCTTAATAGCAGCTTCTAGCATTCTGTAATAAGACAGAAATGAACGTAGGATTAAAGACCAACGGCTAAAAAGGTACATTACCTTAAAAAGCACTAAAACTAATTTTAGAAAGAACTCATAGTCTGAATCTATCGCATAGCAAACATATCTGCAATGAAGAAATAAACAAAACGGGGAAAGAGATTTAGCAAAGTTGGTTTTAAGAGCTACAATAGAGTTTGTCATTTTTACTGTCTAGCTTCAGTGATTTAGTATCTTTCAGGGTGCAAAGACAGACCTAATTTATCTGGTGCGAGGTCTGCATGCTCATAAAACAAAACTGACACAAATGTGGTTTATCAGTCACGGCCTTGGTGCTCCCGACATTCTGGCATTCTTAAAGGAGATCCATGCATCATAATTACTTTAAATGCCACATAATTATTCAACTTGCACATGTTTACAGAAGAATGGGGGGAAATTGCTTTATAGAGGGGTCACAACAGGAGTTGACAGGACTCAAAGGCAACGTTGCCACCACAGATGCCTTATTGCTGCCGTTTCAGATAAGATTCACAAAGCATGGCCTTTGGCATCGCTCAGAATAAATAACCCAGACTGCTTTAAGTTTTTCACTTCTCTGCGATTCTCTACTGTCATGCACTGCCCCAAAACTACCATATTCACTGTTTTATCTGAAGACATTGAAGAATAAAAACAGCTAGTGGGTTCAACATAAGTACAAGGACAAGTAGAGTTCATTCACAGCTGAAGCTCAAAAGACTTGATCTAAAAACACACTGACATTTGATAGAAGTAAAAAAATTAAAAAAAGGAAAACTGATACAAAAGTGGCAGATGTGATTTGCAAGCCAAAGCTCGTTGAGCCTTACAGCAACGTGACTTTGTACTGATCGTTGTCAGACATGCACTTCCTGTTTCTGAAGTGCACTGTTTAGCAAACTAAACTGTGTGAACAATGGCTTCCAATTTTCCCGACTTCGGGAGCTGCTTTCATAGGGTGGAGTGGCTGTCAACAGAACGAGGCTCACATTAAATGTTCCTCCACGCATCAGAGCTGAGTTGCTATCTGCGCCGCTCCCAGAGAGCAAATGCAACAGCAAATCGTATATTGAAAATTGGCTGTAAAGTTGATGCCAGAGACTTTTCGGTTTCACCGCAGCAGATGAGATGCAGCAACGCAGCAGGTCTGCTCTACTACTGCACGTGCTGCTCTGAACGTTAAGTCCATTTTCTGCTTAAACGAAACAAAAATGAACATGCAACCGTAGGCAGGACAAAAGAGGCTGCCTTAAAAAAATATATCAGCTGATGCAGCACACGTCTGTTTTCCACTGTCCCCGAGCAAACCTGAGAAAATTACATTTCACCTTGCAAATTTGTGAAAGATCAGCCATGCAGTCTATCTCTGTTAACTTTCTGCCAAGAAATTTCTTTTTCTCTTTTTGTGTTTGTGAATGTCCAGATTATTCAATCCCCCCCCCCCCCCCCCCATCATGGAAACACAAGCTTGTACATGGGCTTTTGTACAGCTTCACCCATCACTCACTTTTTCCATGAGACACCGACTTACTGTAGCTGGAAACGATAAAAGATTGTTTTATTTCGCACTCTTATAGTTTCTTTTTTTTGTTTTTGCAACAAAACTGTTACATAACGTGTGCCTGAAAACCAACACAGACGTGGTAAAGAAAGATTAAAACACTGTTATTAAACAATCAATTGTATTATTTTATTATTGGGAGCACCAAGGAGTTTTTACGTTTGATTTATGTCCAAAATTATTATGAATATATTTGCTTGTATATAAATTCTTACTCCTTTACGTTCAATCTCAATAATGTCTAAAATTCCCCTTGGTGCTCCACATGTTGTTTATATGTAAATATCTTCAAATGTAAAATGTGTATTCTGAAATCTAAGGTGGAGTAAAAAAAAAAAATATGACAACAGAAATAACAAATGCGTATTATTCATTTTGACAAAAAATGGTTTTACATGGAGAGACTGTGGATTACCTTTTTGTGTGTGTTAGACCTGTTTAATATGGAGAACATAACCCTGTTTAGACCTCAGAATGCTTAAAGCAATGATTTAGTGCTTTTAAAGTTGGATTTTATGGAAATTTAAAATAAAAATATATAATTTACTCAATCTAAAAAATTAATTATGAGATGAGTGATGAGCCAAGTCTAGACGGGGCCATGCTGAAGGTTGCCTAATTCCTAAAACAACTCCAATCTCAAAGATGTTATAGTGGCTCACTCAAATATTTTATTAACCTTTACATTAGATTATTAGTTTATTACATGGTCATTATAGAACAAATATTGGCATGAGCAGCTAGCTATAGCCTTTTGGTATGGGTTGCTTCTGGCAGGAATATTATATTATATCTGTAGGAATCATCATATAATGTGACCCAACAAAGTTCAGTCACTTCATCTGGATCATTTCTTTTTGTTTGTTTGTTGTTGTTGAGACGTTTCGTCCTTCATCCAAAGGACTCCAAGAAGCCACAAACAAACTCAGTCCCACAAGCTGCACATTCCTATAGTGGACCAACCAGTTTGCTGGTGATAAGATGGTTTCTGGGGCCCACCCTCTCCCCCGTTGCCTCCTCTGAGGCAGCCATGGGCACATTGGATCAAAACATCAAAGTTCATGCTCAATAATCCAGGTAAAAATGTCTATTTTATTTAGCCACATATAATGTGACAATTGCAAAGGTTAAAATGTTTAAAAAACAATGTTCACATGAATCACTAAATAAAAAAATAAAAAAAAACTTCAATTAAAGATGTTTTAATACAGCAGCTCTCCTCTATTACCTTGGCTCTGCTAAATCTATTTACCCTGTAATTATATTTAGAATTAAGCTGTTTTCCAAACTGAGGTCAAGGTGTTATCTAAAGCAGGTAAGATGTTGATTGCTTATGACATTACCACATAACCCCACTTAAAAAGCTCCGAACTGCCTCTTCACCGTGGAATAAAAACACCACAGTAACATCAACTGAGCGTCTCTTCACTTTACAAAACACAGCTTTTCATGGAAAGGAGGTGAGAGTTCAGTCTGATGGACAAACCTCATCGACTTCTCTTTGTGATAAAAACAACAAACAGTTCAAATGGGAAAAAACAAAACTTCAGGTAATGTGTTCATAGGCAGATGGCTTTAGAATAAATAAAAGTGCGATATTCTCCGGTCATATGAGCAAAAGAATAGAACAATGCTAGTGCTTAATGGTTTTGTAATGCATTCTGGGTTCAAGGGCATTACTCACAAGTTCATTCTTCCATTCCATTTCATTACAAGTCAGTCCGGGCTTCTATCTCGTCCACACTGCTAATTACCTTCTCTCACCTCCCACCGTGGACAAGAAAAGGGAAGCAATTTTAGGCAGCACATAGCAATCAATAGCAATTAGGTGTATCCTGGACTAATCCTGCTGAAACACGCAGCAGAGGAACTCTTAAAGCACACAACAAAGTTTAATATTTCAGTTTTTTCACAAGCGTCAGCACCGTGATGGAAAATTTGCTTTGTTTTCAAATTCCAAACATAATATCATCAAGCTTTTCTGGGACCTGCTTTCTGTTTTTGTTCTAAACAGACATTTTCAATTAAATAATGATCTTTTTTTTTTTTTTTTTGGTAAACCCATTGACAGTATGAAAAGTAATCCCGCGCTAAAGCGTTCATTAGATGTTGCAGCACACAACAAATTGATTTGAGTGTGGCACGAAACAAAACGCCCAACGGACTAGAAACTTGAGCAACAGATGAAAGCGCTTAGAGCGAGTTGAAGATCGACAGGCGGGAGGTTTGTTGCCTCAGCAGTGATGCATGGGCTGTGTCGGAGCGTTGCTGAAGAGGCAGCAAATTACAATCTAATTCAATCTCATTTCAGTCAATCTAACTTCCAACCAAAACCCAGAGCTAAGAGCTTCTTCTGCAGAGTGGCTCGGCTCCTCCTCAGTGTGTTCTGATGCTACAACTTTACAAACGAGTCCGTGAAGGTGGTTTGGACTATTTCATTAGGGTCGGGATCGTTGCCTCCCACGTGAAAAGTTCCGGGTTAGAAAAGCTCAATAAGTAGCATAAAGTAAAAGCAGGCGAAGTGCATACTGTATCTACCTTGGAAATTTTAGTTTCCTGAAGAAAAGCAGAAAGACGTTAATGATGTGAGAGGCGTCTGGCGTTTCTTAGCCTGCAGCTACTGTGACCTTTGCTTCGAAAGATGGCAGAGAACCGATGGACGGTGTTCTGACCTGCACCCACAAAACTTCAGAAGCAGGTTGTTGCAGCAGGGTTGGATCATTTAGAGAATCAGTCTGGTTTGAAAGGAACTAGGCAGCTGTAATTACAGCCATTTCTGAACTATTGAGCACACCCAAATATAAGCTGCACCCACTACATTAAAAATATATATATATACAATTTTGTGTATATGCCACAAGTGACCATGTTGTTACATGAGACATTTACACAAATACTTTTTAAACTTTTGATTAAATACACAGTATTATATATTTTTTTAAACAGTGCCAGTAATAAGGCTGGTAATATACATATAGATATATATCTATATATATATTCAGTAGCATACCAAGCCATTGATGGCTATCTTCATCTTCCTCCTGCAGAGGATTTTTTGAAAAACTGCTTCTCTGGCAGCATCCACTGACAGACTGGAGTTGCTCTTTGCAGGTTGCCAGTTTTGGTAAATGATTTCTTGCCACCAGTCATCCAAGCCTCCCACCGAGCTTCGAGTGTCACGTTAATACACAATTCACACCAATATTGAGTGGCTGCGAATACTTTGTTGTGACCCCAGAGAGGGGCACAAGTTCCCCCTCCTCGTTTCATTGGTCCACAGTGACCCGTTTGGTAATCGGTCAGATTTATTTGGTTTTTTTAACCTTTATTTATACAGGTAGTCTCATTGAGTCACGAGGACCCACCCACCCCAGGAGAGATGTGTATTGGGCAGCTATGTGAGCACCGGGGTGTGACGAGACTAAATGTTTTGGCAGCAGGAAGCTCGTTAGCCCGTCAAAAAACAAAAATCCATAAATTAGCAGCAACATTGTATAAACCACGGGGTTCAAAGCGTGTGGAAAAAGTAGCGGCTTATAGTCTGGAAATTAGTCTCCAATCAATGTTATCCAAAGAGATCAGTCTTTTTTTTTTTTTTTTAGAATCAACTTGTGAACAAACTCAGCTTAAGCTTTGTAAACCTGTTTTCATTAGAATTTTAAAACATGTTCAATAAAATTATAACTTAATTATATTTAACAATTCCATCTGCATACAAATGCACGCACGCATTATGGCCTATACCATAGTTTTTGGACTATAAGGCGCATTAAGTGAAACTAAAACATTTTGACAGATTTTTGAGCGCCATGTACCACATAAAATCTATTTGAGGTCAGTAAGCACAACCAGAATTAATAAATAAGGCTCACTGTCGATTTTTGAGAAAATTAAAGGATTTTAAGTGCACCTTATACTCCAAAACATATGGTAAGTTGTTTTAGTTTCCAGATTTTAAACGTTAATTATTCCTTCAAATCTAACTATTTAATATAAACTCATTTACTTTTTTTATATTTATGTAATGCCAAAAATCATATTGCATCTCTGTTGCTCTGCTTACAAGTTACATCACCTCCTCAAAAGCAAAACTCGTCTTGCAAACAGTTTGATCTTAATTTATGGCCCTCAAATATTTAAGTTTATTAACTTTAAAACTTGATAAATGTGTACTTAAAAAAATCTTGTCACCATCCTCAGTGCATAAAAAAATTGTCCAAAACCAACTTTACACTTTAAGTCAGTTAAGACGTGGTAAAACTGTGCAACATTTCAAAAAGACACATGTAGAATAATGTTTGGTTTGAAAAATGTGTGCAGCTGCATGGTTTTATTTATGTTTAAATCACTGATGTTGTTTTTTTTAAATTGCCCCAACAAGTTGCTTCATATTATATATTGTCTGACAAACTTTCACACAGAAACAAATATACTACATTTTTCTCCTATTAAAGAACACAGCACTAAAATAAATCTACATAATTCTCTTTCTTTTTTATATAATATGCAAATTATGTTACCAATCAACTTAATTATCAATGGTTACAAAACAAAACTGAATGTGAAATAATTGTTCCGGTTAGTAATAATGGATTAGGACATTAACTGGGGTCTGGCACAGAGAGGAGGCAAAACGCTGCGATGCAGTCAATGACCCAGGTGGAGGGAGCAGACCACACCTTCCCCCGTCTGACCACTGCAGGCCTGAAAGCTCCCTGCTGGTCATAGATGATGTACTGGGTGCAGAGGGCCTGGTCGGAGCCTGGCTGGGCGTGGTAGGCTGCTGCGTCCAGAGTCTGCGTCACGTCGCTGTCTGGTTTCGGTTGGCGGCTCAGCAGTTGTCCGCCTCCTTCTCGTAGCAGCTTGGTGATCTGATCTTTGGTTGGAGCCTTGAAGGAGCCGAGGAGGAAGAAGAAGCAGCCGTCGAAGAGCGGTGGGAGCTTTGAAACAAATTTCATACATTAATAAAGTTTGTTTGACTTGATTTGTTTGGTTTGATTATTTAAAAAAACCAATTTCTATCAAAAGTTTGGGGAAAAAAAAAAAGAACTACAAGACATCTTTTCTCACAGAAACATGTAAGACAGAGTGCAACTTCAATGTCAGTGTCAATTTATTTATTGTTGGATAGATTAATGATCCTATCATTATCTCATTAATCAAATAAGCCACACTGAGAATACAACACGATCTTTTCAACCCAGTTTTACTTGCAGCGGGCGTAGAATCGAAAGCAGGCTTACACAGATGTTACATGAAGCTCCGGTCACAAGGTCTGCCCAAACTGGATTTCAGTTTGGATATGGGGACATCTACAAGAAACTGGTTGGTAGACCTTAGTGCTCTTATTGGAGTGTAGATGTTAAACAGATCATATAAATAAGACGAGGTCAGACCTTTAAAAAATGTATTAAAACAAGCAATAAAATCATAAAATCAATGCGGGAGTGAACAGGAAGCCAGGACAGGGGTTCTGTGGTCATGTTTTCTAGTTGCTTTAAAAGATGAGCTGCTGCGCTCTGGATGGTTTGTAAAGGATGCAAAGATTTATCTAAACTAACATTCAAAAGCATTACAATAATCCAAATGAAAAGTAATAAAAGCATAAATCACCCTTTCAAGGTCACTGACAAGGAGACATGACTTCACCTTGATAATGAGTCTTAGTTGGAAGCAACTGAGTTTCACAACGGCATTTATGTGTTTGTCGAATTTAAAAGCACTATCAAAAATAACTCCCAGATTCCTGGCAATGGAGTGGCTGTGTGAAACCAAGGGGCCGAGAGTGTCAAGGGCATTGCATTTACTAAAGCTGATGCCTTGTTTTATTTTCATTTAAATTCAGGAAACTTAGTTTCAACCAAACTTTTTAATATTGTTCAGACAGTTTAAGAGTGGTTCCAGTGGAGTGACTCTGTCTGACTTAAAGGACAGATACGTCTGAATATCATCAGCAAAGCAATAAAAAGAAATGTTATATTTACTACAAATGGACCCCAAAGGCAACACGAAACGATAAAAAGCAGTGGCTCTAAAATAGACCCTTGAGGGACCCCACAGATCAGAAGAGACACATATGAATAACATTCCCCTAAAGGGGAAAAACTCCTGTCAGTCATGTTTGATCTAAACCAGAATCAAACTGTGCCTTTGATATCAACCACCTGCTCAAGACATGACAAGATGTTGTCGTCCACAGTACCAAAGGCAGCAGAAAGATCTAAAAGCATTTAAACAGCAGAGTTTATTGAACTAACGGTTAAAAGGTAATTAAAAACTCTTAATAGGGCTTACGGACTTCAGCTCTATTTTTAGCTGCAAAATTGCACAGTCTTCCTTGTTAACAACTTAATTCAGTTTTCAGATGTTTTCTTTACCAGTAGATTTAGGTGTCAGTGTGGACGTTCTGTTCTATTAGTTATTTGCTGCAGAGATAGAAATAATTTTATAAGCCTTGTTCTCCAAAATCTGAACCATTTAGCGTTGATGTTCAAAGCAGCAGAGAATTAGGTAATTGGAGAGTGTTTTATTCAAAGCCATAATGAACTCTAGAGGGGTGCAAGTTTTCTTGAGCTTCAAGGTTGTTGTTTTTTTGTTGTTGTTTTTTTAAACTACACTTTCATTTATGCTTGAGTGCATGTGTATCCTTTTTTATTAATTTTATTTTTTTTTATTTTTTTTTTTAAGAACAAAAAGTTTTTTTCTTGTAGGAGGAATATGAAGTGTCTTTGTTGAGACTGCAGTCGTGAGGCCGACTTGGCCAATGTAAAAAAGTAGTTTTTTATATCTTTTAGGTTATTTAATTATAATTTTAGCACCAATTTTAGCTGTTTTCCAATTACTTAGCTTTGTTTTTTCTGCACCTTTTAGTTTTTCTTTAAAAAAAAAAATTCAGCAGATAAAAAAAAAGCCCTTTAAAGATATGAATACTACATATATTAAGATGCTGCATAGCAAGACTGATCTGACAATGGGTACATTTAAAATGGACATAGTTGTTAAAAATTTGATCAAATAGTGTGATAATAGTCAGGTATGCCGATGCCAAGGAGAGCAAACTTTTTCTTAGAGTGTGGATTTATACATACAGTCTGGTTTTATTAATTTCACATCTGTGTGCTTATAGCTTACCAAGCTGCATTTGTTGATGCGACTGCGCTGAGGGCCTTCTCCTGCTTCATACTCAGCTTCTGGCAGCCACTCCCCTGCCTGCAGACATGCTTTCACCCCTGCCATTAAAGAGAGACAGAACATTAAAGCTACATCTTACCTGACTTGAAAGAGTGTGACAAGGCTGTTGTAAACAGAGGCCGACAAAGCTCACGTATTTTTTCTCAAGTTGGAAGTTAAAAAAATAATAATAACACTGCAGCTGCTGACAGAAAGATGCCCACAGCATGAAGGAGCTAACAATGCAATCCCTGCTGTAAGTATTAAGCAGAATATGAGCATCATCACTCTTTGTCTCATGAGGAAGTCAAACTGGAACCAAGTGACAGTCGGTTCTTGTTTCTTTTTGAGAGATTTTATTTAAACGCATATTTTAAACAAGTGTCAGTAATAAAACGGTTGTGAACATGTCCTGGTTTAAAGAGCTGCTGTTCCCAGCAAGTATTCTGTTCCCAAGTACTGTGTTGTTGTGGTGCAAACTTCCAATCCACAAAATGTAAATGTAGTATTTTTAGTGAGATATGCAATCAGCAGATTTATATTTAAAAAAAAAAATATATATATATATATATATATATATAATATTCTCAAATAACTGCAAATGCATGCATTTTTTATTCAATACTTGATTAAACCACACTGTTCAAATGAAATATTCATATATAGATAGATAAAGTTCACACAGGGTATGTTTAAAGCTGAAATTCAAACATGCAAATGAAAAATTGAACAACAGTTTATGGTGAAAACAAAGTGATTTTGATTTTGCTCAATCCTGTCAACCAATTTAATTAACAAATTACTGTTTATTTATTAATCGGAATGCATAAAAATGTGTTTACCTTGACTTTATTTTCCTCCATAGAATAAGACAAGAGAGCTTTCTAATATCAAATAAACCCAAAGCATTTATAAATAAGCAAGAGCATTATTTTAACCATTTATAACGCAGATACAAGAAATGTTGGGAAACTATCGATGCCACAAACGTTTTGGAATCCAATAAATTATTGATTTGTTACTGAAAACCCAAAATGTTAAAAAATAAAATAAAATCTAATGATTTATGAAAATCTAAACCCACAGTTTATGAATCGGGGTGGGGAAACTTTTCACCAGCATTATATCCATGCACCACATATACATTTCAACACACAATCACCTCCACAGCCATTATGCTGCGGCTTTTTTTCCTGTTTCTCCCAGCTGCTGCAAGGAGACACGAGCAAATTGGTGTAAATGTGTGCAAACACACACCCTGCCACAATAAAGCAAATCACATGCATGCATATCTGCAGCAACCAGCAATGGTGTGGTAGTGTGATTAAATTTCTTCAATCCAATTAATTATGGCTTTGTTTCATGGGGACCTGCCAAAGGCTTGGGATAAAATAAATAAATAAAATAATGACGTTAATTGCTCCGGACAATGGTGCTTAGTGCTGAGGACGTATTAGCATTTTTATGTTTGTCCAGTTCAACATCTCCAACTCCCACCTTCCAAGAGTTACTGAATAAGTGAGTGGTAAGATGAATCCTCCTCTTCAATTAACATTAAACTGAACGGACCTCATTATAATGCAAACGTCAAGTTTAAGTTTAATCCTCAAATGTGAGTGACCAAAGTGTTAATTTAGCTACATCAGCACGGTAAGAGCATAAAATACCATACACATGGCTGGGATAGTTTTAAAAACAAATACTTCAATATGGAATACGCAAATACATGCCAATAAAATGAGAAAAAGAAAAATGCAGCTGGTTTTAAAAAGCCTGGAGAAAACCTATACATATATAATTTATTTTACAAGAACTTTACTTTCAGAAATAGGTTTTATATCCATTTGTAGGCAGTTCGTGCCTGTGTAGCTTCACTATTATTGATGCCCAAGACATTATCACAGTAAACCATGTAGATGGTGTAGGTGGTGTTCGGATACACAGACCCAATCATTTTGCTTAAAAAAAAACAACTGTGGATTCATGATCAAATCTGAGGTGCACATGTGAGTTGCCTACACAGTGAACACAACCCCAGAGAGCAGACCTGGGGTGAATTCCTGGCAGCCATGCCTCTGGCAGGGTCTTCTGTTCCACTATAGGGCAGGACCCTTGTTCATCATCTCACTGGAGGCTAAAAAGAGAAGAGTTGACTTTGTGAACTAAGAATGCTCTGTCCCAGACAACAGGAGAGTAGAAGCCACAAATTGTTTAGGAAAGCTAGAGAAAAGTAGAACTACAAAATGGAACAAAAGGGTAAAAATGTATCAGGACTACAAAATAATAACTTATTTTAATTACCTCTAAAGTCAATGTAACAGTTGAGAAACGCTATAAATGCATTGTCCACATGCAGTGTATGCTAAAACAAAAAGTCAGTATGAGACAGAAAAAAATTGAACATTTTTGGGGCTTGTGTGCAAAAGTGTCCGACAGGATTTACTGTGAGCATCTACTGAAAAGCTAAGAGTTCAGACGGGGGAAAATTAGAGCTGTTTTGACTTTTTATGTGTGTTTATTTTTTAGATTTGCCACTTATCCAAGGAACTTTTTTTTTTATTAAAACCAATAAGTCCCCCCCCACCCAAAAAAAAAAGCTTTTTTTTTTTTTTTTTTTTTTAATAAATGTTAACTTTATGATCTCTGCACTTTTGGGAGCAGAAACCTCCTCGGATGAGAAGAATAACATCTTACAAAACGCATCCCTTGTGATTTAACCAGTGACAAGAGTTTCCATCAACATATAGGTATCCAGATGTATTTTTGAAAAAAAAAATAAAAAATAATAATAATAATAAAAAAATAAAGAACCATGCCAAAGCCAAACAATCGTTTGAAATTATGTGTTTTTTGTTGTTGTTGTATTTTTTCTCTCAGCTCTTTACATATAGCCTTCTGGCACATAGTAAAAAGATAAATAAATAAATAAATAAAAAGCTTTATGACGTACATTAGCCTACCAGTTTTACGGTCTAGCTTGAACAACTAAAAATTGAGGCTTACGTAGAGGAAGAGACACGCTGCTTTACAGCTGCAACATCTGCAATTACTGACCTCATTTTCAACTCCGTAAGAAAAATCCCAGCAGTGAGCTGCAAATGTTAGGCTGCAATGAATAATGGTCAATATGTAGTGCACACAACTTCTAATGTACTGCATCATCAACTTGTAGTACACTCTGCAGAACCTGAAAAGTTACAATTTAATCTTAAGCAGTGCTTCAAATTAACAGAGATGTAGAGATGAGTTAGCCACTTTGCAGTGAAAAAGTAGACAATTGGAACGAAGAATAAGATACTTGAATTTAATGGTTTTATACAAAATCTCATGGATTGCTTATACACATAACAAATAAAGCAAATAAACAAGTGCATTATCAGTCTTTTTCCCTGGCCTATATGCTTCATATTAAGCAAAGTTAAACTTAAAATAATCCCAACATTTCTGCTCTTATGTTGTCACAGGAAATAAATGACTATATGGTTTACAACACTATGTACTCAAAAAATAAAGGACGTTCAATTAAAGCGTTTGAATTAAATAAACCTTTTAAAGCATTATAAACAATTAAAGCTAAAGAAAAATCCAATTAACGATACATAATTCTGCTTAAAGAGGTTCCATAATTCCACACGTGGCCTAGATGAGACAAAGTCAGGTGACAATGAGACGTCAGCTGCACACACGTGCACTAGTGCAAAGAGAGAGAATGCACAGTGGCTGTCAGGAGGGAGTGAAGATGTGTCAAGTGCTCAGGCAGCGTGCAAGAAAAAAAAAAAAAATGGAGAAGAGGGTCTGAATATGGTCCAAATGCACAAAATGTTACAGAACACACATTCAAAGTTGAAACGGCGTGCTGGCAGGCACTGGCGCTCCTGGCATTGTGCTCTACAAACACACACACTCACACACACTCACACACACACACAGTGGAGTGATGCTACAGACAAATACAACAGCAAAGGGCACGCCAAGGTGCCAGAAAACTCTTTGACAGCAAGTCTCCGTTTCCTTTGCTTGAAGTTGACTCCCTCAGAATATCTGTAACTTTTGGCTGGGCTTAAAGATGATGGGATGAGAATAGCTAAATTAGTTATCTTTTTTTTTTTTTTTATGTTTTTTTTTCTTTGCTAGTATTATAAAAGCTTTGAGAGGGCACTGCTTTTTAGATTCTATCCCCTTGTCATCTATCCACCTCGTCTGGCTGTCAAACATGAGCAGGAGTCTGTGCACGCCGCAGGAGGCACAAAGTATTGATCTGAAAATTGCCTGTTGCAAAATGTTCTTTGAATGTTTCCCAGGGCAATGTGTGTTCTGCATGAAATGAAACAGCAGACTTTTAGAAACCCTTATTCCACAGAGGGAGGCTGATTTCACCTGCTTGCAGAGAGGAAGTACAAAGTTTGGATGCAGGTGTCCCAGATTATTTTAGTACTGTGAAGGAAACGCACACATCCATTTTTCATTCAACGCAGCTAATTTAAAAAAAGGAGCTTCTTTGTTTTCTTTTAAGTTTAGATGTCAAAGTAGCTACCAAGAGAAGAAAATAGTTTCAAGGAAAATGTAGCAATTAAAATGTCCATGACTCAGCTGGAAGAAATAAATAAAACCACCTAACAGAGGACGCCATAATCCATTTATGCACTGTGGTTAAGAAGTCCAGTACAACCCATCAAACGTCCTTTATGAAATAAATAACTGCAACAAAATTCTCAGTAGATATAAAGTTCCTTCCTTAATGCTTGTCTGTGATTGAAACACCATAGAAAGTACCAAACGTTATTGGTTGTAAATCAGCTTCAATCCCATGACGGGTAATGAAATATTGTGGCATGTCAAGATTTGATTATTATTCTGTGGGCTTTGAGTCAACGTTAAAATAATTAGGGATGCACATTATATCAAACATTTATATCCATCCATCCATCCATCCATACATACATGCATACATGCATACATGCATACATGCATACATGCATACATGCATACATACATACATACATCCATACATCCATACATACATCCATACATCCATACAACCATACATCCATACATCCATACATCCATACATACATCCATCCATACTTCCATACATCCATCCATCTATCCATTTATCCATCCATCCATATATATATATATATATATATATATATATATATATATATATATATCACAGTATCAGTGTGTGCAATATCAATATTACTGCAATAAAATTATTTTCAAAATTTCACAAAACTGAACGCAAAAAAATACAGATTTGGCAACCAGAAGGAGCTCCAAATGTCAGCACATGGACAGTGGTGTAAACATTGTAAGAGCAGAACATATGGGTCTATCACAACGCAGTGTTTCCGCTACCATTGTAGAAGCGGGGCGCCCCGCCCCACCTACCGAACTGAACTGGGAGCACCTCCCACACCCGTCAGCACTGACGTAGTGCTAAGCTAGCGGCGCACAATACAGGTGTGCTAGCTAAAAACTAAAGGCAGAAGCTAAAGACAGCGCTCACGCTGCCTCTTCCCTAACGATGAAACCACACCACCTCCCAAAAAGAAAAAGAAAGAAACATTTTTTAAAGAAAAGAAAGAAAAGCTTTGCAGAGAGTGGTGAAGGCTGCACAGAAGACTATTGGAGTCAGTCTCCCCACCATCACAGACATTTACACCTCCAGATGCAGGAAGAGAGCCACCTGCATCATGAAGGACCCCACTCACCCAGCACACAAACTTTTTGACCCGCTCCCCTCAGGAAGGAGGTTAAGGCGCATTAAGTGTAGAAGCACTAGACTGAGGAACAGCTTCTACCCGGAGGCTGTTAGACTCATGAATCTCTAACCAGATTAATCACTGTGAAAAAAAAGCACATCATGTTGCTGCTGATCTGTTTCATGTTGATGTGTTCATGCATGCTTATCTGCTCATACAGACTCATGCTCATGTTCGTGCTGCTGTTCGACGTAATGTTTTTATGCTGTTAGTGCTTAGTGTATTTTTAGTTGTTTTTCTTAGTTCATATCTTAGATCTTATCACTGTTTTTCTTATACATTTTATTGTTGGATGTAAGTGGGACCCTGTGTACATAATTTCACTCCACCACATGTACCACATGTGGTGCGAATGACAAATAAAGAATCTCTGACTCTGAAAACTGTGGGTACAAACAGCACGCTCAGATGTGTCTGTGTCTCTGACCCCCCCGCTCGATAACTGTCGGTGGAACAGAGCGCAGGTCACATGTCTTTGTTCCTCTCTACCACCCCCCCAGCAAAAGTCACAGACAATATGAGTGTCCAGCCATAGCAAGTTATCTAGGGGAAACACTACAAAGGATATCATCAATATTCTAAAATATCACAATTGTGATAAAGTTGAACAAAATCAATAACTGGCTTGAAGTTTATTTAGATTTTATCGTCTATGCATTGGGATGCATCTAAAAATATATTATACATTTTAACCCTAACCTGCACCTTGTACCAACATGTGGACGGTATGGTAATAACTCAGTATTTTGGTCTATAATGTGATACAAAATACCAGTTAACAGCTTTAACATACTGTGCTCCAAATCATTACTAATGTTATGGTAAATAACTTCCTATATTGCATAAAAAGCACCAGTGTGAAGATTAAAAAATGCCTTTCTAATTTTTAATGGGAAATATTTTTATTATTGGCATTAAAACAGGAAACAAATTTGTTCTCTAACAAAAAGTTTCCAATTATGTTAAAAAAAAAAAAAAGAAGTAATTTAAAGCTTGAAAGAATTTATTTTAAACTTGTTCTTGGTTTAAAATCTGAAGGATGAAGCTTTGTACCCATCACCTTCGTGGACATTTTAACACTAAAGTTTTAGCTCTAATTGCAGAACCAACTGAAATTTCCACAACATACCTGGTATGAGCCAAACCTGATCATGCTGTAACACAGACATATATATATTTGTTTTATAAAGAGATAGAGCCAAGCAACAACTAAGAGGGTGCAGGTACTTAATATTTTGTGAGACCAGACAGTTTAGGCTTGTTGAAGAGCTGGGTCTGTACAACATCCACTTTAAAGGTCATTTTCATACTGAGGAGGAAGCAAGTGCTGTGTCCTCTGAGGCTATAAAAATAAAAACCAACCTCAGGCTTCCAAACACTCAAATTTAACCCTAAAGTGATCGGCCTACAGCGATCAGTGCAACACAATGAACTTAAAAATGTCACTCTCTCCAGATGCTCTGTGAAAATCAATCAAGGCGTTATCAGACAGAGCACTTCTCTTAAGGTTCAACTGTTTAACTTCAACGCAGCATGAATCTCACAACTGATCGGCTCATGCAAAGATAGAGAAGAGTGCTAAACTAATTCCATTTAGTTGCTAAAATAAACTTTAAATAATACCATAACTAAACTAAACTAGATGCTGGCACAGAAAACCCAACGTATGTTCACTTTATTGTTAGAATATAACCCTTCTTTCCAAGATCTAAATGATTGTGTATTTAAAGATTTGGATTAAAAAAAATTGCAATGACACTGCGTTAGTGTCACTGTAGCAGGAAGTTTCTCATGTTCTAGCAGCAGCTTAAACATCCAGTTCAAAAGCAGTTCCCACAGAGAACTGTTCCAGTTGACAGCTCATTTCATACTTACAGCTGTATTTGACAATCCAGCAGCCCGCCAGAATACCCAGGAGGGTGGAGTAGGTGGTGGGCATTTGTCCTTCTGGCACAACAACATGGCTCACTGGGGAGAAAATAAAAACATGTACAAAAACAGACTAAAACCATCCACGCAGGGGAATTGTTTTACAAAGACAAAAATGTAATGCTTTTGGTTTTTTTTTATATAATCCATTTAGAATAACTGCAGCAAAAACATAAATTAATAATTATTGTAAGGTCGAAAAGTTTTAAACCTTGAACTCTATTTTTCTCTATTTTTGCTCAGAAGGGATTCAGTGACACACAGTCAAGACTTTATTGTCTTTGGCTCAACATATACAGTATTATGAATCAATAAAGCATTGTCAAATCTGTAAATACATTTAATTCATACAATATTAAGTAAATAAACTAATTCTATGCAACTGGACGCCTGAATCATTTGTGGAGGTAGACATGAGGAAATTGTTCTGGTTGTCCAGTGGACAGAATCTGGTTGTCCACCAAAATGTTTGGTTGTCTGCAACCTTTACAATAAAGAAGGCAAAACAATCTCAAGAAAAATGTAATTTAAATGGTAAATGGACTGTACTCATATTCTATCTGATCAAGATACTCAGAGCGCTTTACAATCTGTGCCCTCATTTACTCATTCATACAGCACTCTGCTATATCTATACAAAGAATCAGTGCTTTATCACATTCATACACCGATGGGACACACATCGGAGGTAATGAGGGGTTTAATGTCTTGCCCACGAACACTTTAACATGTGACTGCTGGTGGAATTGAACCAACTCTCCCATTGGAGGACGGCTGCTCTAACCACTCAGCCATAGCCGCCCCACTTTAGTAAGTATATTGCACTATATTCAGAATTTACTATACAAGTTGAGGTGGTTCGGGCATCTGGTAAGGAAGCTCCCTGGACACCTCCCTAGGGAGGTGCTTCAGGCATGTTCGATTGGGAGGAGACCCTGGGGAAGACCCAGGACACGCTGGAGATACTATAGCCTCCAGTATACTCGGGCGTACGTCAGTCCACGGAGGTCCGCGCGTACAAGATTAGAGTCAAAGCAGACGGACGCAGGGCATGTCCGTGCAAAGCTTTTTTTTTTTTTACGACCGCATACGCGTACTCTGTGTTGCGCAATAAACTGCCCGGCGACAGACTGTTTTGTATGCGACACCAATGTATTAAATTTCCCTTCTTCATCCCTGGTCTGCTTTAATGACCTTTTGTTTTGTTTTGTTTTTTTCCCAAGAGGTAAGCGATCTCTTCGTCCGTTGACGCCATGACTGAAATTGTGAGAAATGAAAGAATTTGTCACGAGCGAATTAAAATCAGATCAAGCGTGGCTGTGGGAGGGATCTGGAGATATCCTGGTGGGCTGGTCTGATGTGTGGGCTGCAGGGCTAGCACTCCCTGATTTTTTTATTTTTTATGACTTTTTATTAACAACATATAAACACAGAGCACCACTGCAGCTGGGGCTGCCAGCTCTTTCAGCAAATGACCCATTGGCAACCTCAATTTGTCCCGAAGGTAAACGCGCCTTTCCTGCGGAGCTGATTGCAGCCGCTCAACGTGGACGCTTGAGTATAAAGTTTCAACCCTCTGCGGACAGTGCGCACAGTTTCCGCGCCGCTGACATGACACAAGTATACTGGAGTCTCTTGGATGGACTGGGAAAGCCTTGGAATCCTCCGAGAAGAGTTGGAAGAGGTAGAGATGTCTGAGCCTCCCTGCTCAAGATGCTGCCCTCGTGACCAGATTTCGGAATAAGTGGAAGATGATGGGTGGATGGAAAAACGTTCTCAGTCAGCCATCTTGTGGACTGCTTGGAATTTCCCAAGCAGAAAAAAAAAAAAAGCTGAATGGTGAACTCTTTCAGGAGCTGCTCTAGTGGAACTTCCTTGTTCTCCTCTTCCTCGTCATCAGATTTTTCAAGAGGCACTTGCAGTGTATTTAAGGCAGAGATTAATGGACAAGAAAAAGAAAAACTACCTCTGATCTTCTAAACAGTGTAACTCCTACACACTTTAATATCTTGAAACAAAAACATTAAGTTTTATTTGCATTCTCTGTCCAGTAACATTCCAGAAAAGCACTCATCTTGAAAACTACAAACATGCACTATTCAAATCCCTGAGCAACGGAGGACACCGGCTTGTTAAATGATACATTTGGAGAGGGGTAATAGAATTAAACAATGTAACTGTTCTGCAATATAAATTAACACAATGAAGCTGATACACAAATTTTGACATAATTTGAGGACCATTCATGATTTATTTTTCTGTTTCATCCCCAATCTACACAGTTATTTTTGTTAGCGTGCCTGTATTTTAGTGAGTGACCAGGTAAACTCACTGTAAGACTGTCAAACAGTCCCCGGAAACAGAACAAAAGACCAGCCAACGGCTTCTGCTATAAAAAGCAGGGGGCACATAATTAAAGGTTAATTAAAATTTAAATGCAAGCATATTGCCTCTTCATTCAACATGTGAGCACAGTTGACAAGTGCAGAATGAATATAATGATATCTCCAGGGTAAAACCTTCGTACATTTTGCATTGACACTGACTTTGTAAGTTCCAGTGCAAAACTGTTAAAAAGAAAGTGTGAAAGTACTAACATTCAACCCTGCAGCTGAAGATGAAAAAACCCGGCAAAAAGCACTTCTGCTTTTCATTAGTGTGTATTCATCACGCTGACAGCACCTCCAAACATTTTATGAGCAATGATTTCAATTACTTTTGCTTTCTGGTGTTCTTCCAGCCATTACTATGCAACAGTGAAGAGACTGCTGTATCACAATGATGTATACGCCTCTAAAAGCACTTGTTTGCTGCTGCTGTTGAACCTTTGTGAGTGATAATGCTCAGTACCAACTGGCGTTTACAGTACAAATGTATCTATGTTGCTCAGTAAACTCGATAAGGCACGGCTGTGTGGAGAACAAAAAATAATTTGAGATAATAAAAAAAAAAATTCCAATCTCTAAAATAATCCTCACAACAAACACCAGGACTAGAGAGAAACTACCTCAAAACAACAGAATCTATTAGATAAGTGAGCCCAAAATGTACTTCTATAACCCTCTTTTTGTCTACCTGTTAGATTTTTTTTGGCAAGAAACAGTTCAATGTGAGATGGCAACTGGCTGGTAAATCTGTGGTCTTGCTAGAGGATGCATGTCACACTACCTGAGCCAGAAAAGGTGTCAACCATTTTTCCTCCCAGAAGATCTTCTAGTTTGGCCAACTGATGTTGTTGTGGTTGCGACAGCTTGGTGGGCAAAAACACCACAATCTGATCTCTTTTCACACAGTCACTCACCTAAATCAGGACACAAACAAACAAAATTAAAGAATTCTCATGAATGAAAATGTACTGAGATCCATGATGTGGTGCTGCCAATTTTAAGGCCCAAAAAAAAAAAAAAAAAAAGGATTATTCACTACTTAATAAAGACATACCGCAGAGAGAGTGGCTGAGGGGCTATGAGATGCATGAGAATTAGCATACTGGGTTCCTTCAGCAGCAGCTTCCTGGAAAATCTCCAACATCTCCTGGCTCACCGCATAATCTGCAGGCCGCTTCCCATGCAGATTACTGCGAAGAGAACAATTTCAGAGATAAAGCTTATTAAAAAGAAGACATTTGGGTATTTATAAGTTTGTGCAATGCAGACCATCTGGTGGTCATGGAAATATATTTTACACCTGCATTCACCATGGCTCCTAGGAAACTGAACTTGTGAGAAGCCTGCCCTGTACACTGAATACTTCAAATCTAATGTTATTAATAAAAACAAACAACAACATACTAAAGGTAAGCAAAGGATTTAGGATCATGCGGATATCAAAAAATAAAATAACGTTCAAATTCTTAAATGTAATTAAATCAACAAACAATACATTTTGCCATATTTTTAGGCATTGGTTTTGAAAGGCGCTGTGTGCAGTAGGTACAAAAATAAAAGTTGCTTTTAAAGGATTCTCTCTCTTCTTTGTTTCTGGCATTAAAGTGTCAATTACCATAATCTAATTTGGCGAACCAGTATATCCGTATCGCTGCCTTCCAGATACTAGCAGAACTAACAAATATTAATCACATTTTGAAATTTATATTTGTCCACAGATTATGTGGCGTCCAAAGAAAAAAAAAAAATCCACAAAAAAAAGTGAATTATTCTCTCCTAACATTTAAATTACCATCCTTGCAAATCGGGGTTTCTTTTATCTCCAGCCAAGCAGGCTCTAAAATTCAATATTAGCCATTTTTGAGCTCAGAGGAAAACAATTTGGCAATGTCACACCCTGCTTGTTCTGTGAAACTGTGCATCCGTGTGTGGCATTCGCTTGTTAAAGCATAATCGCTTGATTTGAGGGTGAGCTGAAAGCTGCACTTCACTTTATTCAGAGACAAACATTCAATTCATAGCATTGAAGAATACCAAAAATACTTTTAACACTTTACATTAAATCTCAACAACACGTGCATGTATATATTGATAAGATCTTATTGCTTTAGTGACTTGGTCCATATAATACAGTTTAGAATACTGACAGGGAGTATTAACGTTTTAGACATACTAATATGCACAGAAACTAAAAAGACAAAACAGGAACCATATCCTGGTTAAACAAAATGGTACCGGACAAAAGTCTTAGAAATATGCAAAAGTCTAGAGACTGAGGTCACCTTGAGGAAACGAGAAGGAAACCGTGATGAGAAAAAGCACAGGAGGAAGAGAGGATACGAAAAGAAAAACCAAACCCAGCAGGTTGTCTCGAAAAGATTAGGCGTCAGCAAAGATAACACCTGGGGGACAATTAATAGGTCCACTGGTTCATAAAATATTTCATTTGGATTCATACCTCCAGCCCAGTACACACACAAATACAAACAAACAGAGAACGTCCTTGATGCTTAAACACAAGCACACACACACGTCGGTTCACGCATGTGGGAAGAATACGTAAAAATTTCCCAAGGAGTCGTGCAGGAGATGAAGTGACAAAAAACACAAGCCTCCGCTTGATTAACCAAACGAGAGGAAACGTGCGGTAGTTTTAAACAACCCAAACCATAACTGTTCTTTTACCCACAGAAAGATCAAAACTTTAACACAAAACACTGTAACTCAATATGTTTACAACTATTGAATAAACAATGCATGCAACATTAAGTGTTTAAGCTTTAAAACTGTTTTTTTTTATTGCTGTGTTAAGTGCAAAATTTTGGCACAAGAAAGAAAAAAATAATAAAATCACTGTGCAAGCACTGATTCTTGTGATGTTCAGTAGAAGCAGTGTCAATACTTACAAGAACAAAGTTCTTTATTGTCATTCACATTTCATGTGGTACATGTGGTGGAACAAAATTGTGTTCAAAGGGTCCCAGATGCATCCAACAAAAGTATAAATTGTAAAAGAAGAACAGTACTAAGATCTAAGATATGAACTAAGAAATATGCTAAGCTAAGAATAGGCTAAACACCAATGGTGCAAAAACAATACGCCAAACAACAGCAGCATGAACATGAGTCTGTGAGAGCAGGTGAGTACGAATGAACACAGACTCCTGTGTGAACATGTACAAAATGTGCAACATTAAAATAACTTTCTTTGATTTAAAACCACTAGAATAAACCAATAAATAATAATAATAATTTATTCTTTGGATGACATAGCTACAACCCAGTAAGCTGGGATGATGTAGATTATTTTGTCATTACTGTTATTAAATCAAAGCTCTTGCAGGTCACCTCAGCTTCCAAATCGCAAATAAGTCAAAAGATAAATGACACTTCAAAACTAAAATTCATAATCCAATAAGCTAATGGCATGGAGGCTCTTTTATTAGGTTTTTTTTTTTGTTAGTTTGCTTGTTTTACACAAATTATCACATAAAACTCTGATGATACACAGGATTATGATTTTAATACAAAAATCAAATCATGTTAGTCACTCAAAGGCTGATCACTCATCACTTCAGTAAGTCAGAAAATAAAGTTATATATAAGTTTTATATATATATATATATATATATATATATATATATATTCATTTTGACGAGTGAACGGTGGTGCAGTGGGAAAGCCTGAATGCATTTGTAATCAGTCTTGGTATCAGTCTTGGGAAGTGGTGGCGCAGAGGTTAGAGAGGTGGGCCTGTGATCGGAAGATCGCCGGTTAACGCCCCGGTACAGACAACATCAAAAATTTGGGTGGGGTAGGTGAAGCACCCACACTTGCCTCCACCCTCATTCGCCCCGCTCTGGGCCCATGAGCAAGGCCCTTAACCCCCATCTGCTCCCTAAACAGGTCTCTCTTGAAATTGAGTTCTCGTGGCTCAATGAGACTACCTGGATAAATAAAGGGTAAATGATAAAAAAACAAACAATGGTATCAGTTTCCCCTTCCCAGAGTCAACTCTGAAATTATACACATCCTTAATCATGTTTAAGTAATTACTTCTATCAATAGCAGATTTAAAAGTTTTGGAAATGTGCCTTGCAACATTATTACATTATTATTATTTAGTGTTTACTTTAGATCCTTGTATAATGTTTCTTTTTTTAATACTTTATTTATATTTTTGCTATTTTTGGGTGTAACTGTCTGGGACCTTGAGTACACAATTTTGTTCCACCTCATGTACCATATGTGATGCAAATGACAATACAGAACCTTGAACATCCTTATTAAAAAAAATTAGTACAAAAGGCAATATTTCTTACTTTAAGACAGAATACAGTTTATAGTTTAGGAACCAAAACTTTTCAGTTTGCTCTTTGGTTAGATTAAGAATGAAACCACAGCACAGGTTGTATGCATTATAAAATATATTTCAAAGACTTGGAGAATAAAAAGAAAAAGAAAAGGCACCCGTTCTCTAGAAGTTGTGAAAACACACAATATTTTGAAGGTGCCCTCGGAGGTTTTGTTGTAAACAAGCAAAGGTTTCTGTTCACACAGAGTCTTACATATAAAACACAATCTATGCATCTCTAAGGTTGAAAAAGCATGCTGCAGAAATGTTCCCGTTTTTGTTTAAAGTTTGTTTTTCGATAAAATCTTGGTTTTCTTGTTTTCAGTTTTGTTATTTCTTTGCAAATTACTCCCACCTGTGTAGGCTTTCTGAAATAATGAGAAATTATTGGCAAAAACAGAATAAATGACGCCCACATTTTCAGAACTGTGCACTGACTTGGATGTGTATCAATAAGAGGATAATACCTTGTAACTGGTAAAAAAAAATTTTAAAAAAGTAATAACAAAACATATATGCAGCAGTCTTAAAATGAAGCAGAGTTATTCTAAGAATAACAGCTAATACCGCTTGATTATCTGCACCAAAAATTATATTTTCTACATATTGTGCTGCAAAATGGAGAATTTGGATGTGATAATAAATACATTACTAACCTTTGGTGCCCTTTACAGCTCTCTTTTTTTATAATTTACTTTATGAAGTGTAATTACACAACCCTAACGTATCTTACTGGCATGTTGACCCACAGTATGAACATGTAGAGGTGATGAGAAATAACATTTGAATTCAAGGCCAGTGACCATTCTGGGTGGTTTACATGTTCTCTCTGTGCATGCGTGGGTTTTCTCCAGATACTCCAGTTTCCTCCCACAGACCAAAAACATGCATGTTAGGCTGATTGGTGACTCTAAATTGTCCCCAAGTGCGAGTTAGTATGTGAATGGTTGTTTGTCTCTGTGTCCCTGAGATGGACTGGAGACCTGTCCAGGGTGTCCCCAACTATGCATAGTGCATACTGTGTAGCTGTAGCACTGATATATATTCATAACTAGACAAAGAATTGAATGCAGAAGTTGAAGACAAAACAGGACAATCACCTTCTGTAAGCCGGCTGCAGTAAGTTTAAATCAATGTGCACAAAAAAAAAAAAAAAAGAA
>NC_056510.1:17182310-17202635 GCF_014905685.2 Nematolebias whitei
AAATTACAACAGTAATTATATATATATATAATTACTGTTGTAATTTAAAATATTTAATATGTTTAGTTGTAATTAGTTATTTGATCCCTTAAAACAAACATGATTGTGTGAGGCGGGTAGGCTGGCTTACCACCTCTCATCCCGACTACACAAAACATCGCAGAGCCCAAAACCAAATCCCACTGGCTTCACTTTTGAAAAACAGAAAGAAGCAAAGATGCTTCATCCAACTTGTTTCATGTCCATGATCTGTACCAAACAGGAAATGATCAACTGGGTTACAAGTTAGACTTATACCAAGACATCAACATTTCATAATATATTTGCAATGCCTGTTAAAATCATGTTCAAGATAGACCGTGGTTTCTAAAAATAACTGATGTACAATAAAAAAATGCAATGAAAGCATTTAAACCCATCCTGCACGCACACAAAATATACAGTGCACATGTGTAAAATCATTGCTTTATAAACCAATGCCTTTTGTTGTCGTTGTTTGGCTATCATGCATGTTTACTAATGTGCTCGACAACACGAGAGGTTTGGACAGACACCATTCATTTGACAGTTCTGACAGAATGCCTGGATTATTGACTCTTGCGCTGTACACAAATACAACACTGGGAAGAAAATACATGACCACAGCAAAGACAGAAATAAGATGAGCAAATGATGATGTAAATGATGGTTAAGAGTGTCCAAACTGACCCTGATCACTTCATAATTACTCAACTTCTTCTACTTCATAATTAACAATGTGCCACCCATCAACGAGGCCTCCACAGGGAAAAAGTACTGTTAACACTGCTTCACCAGACTGATGAACAACAGCAGCCTTGCATCTGTCCACCTACACATAGCACTTCTTCACACCCCTGGTCATGACTATAAATTGGGCCAAAATGCTTAGAGTGACTCAGAAAAGGGCAATTCACCATTTACTTCAGAAAGTGCAGCTCTGGAGGCAACAAAGCATTTTTATCATGGGATTAAAATAAATAAAATAACAGAGGTGAAAGAAAAGTTAACCCCAGTAAAATGTTCAGTTTCTTTTGTGACAACTTCTTAATAGTCTCATTTCATGAACCTTTCACATCTACAGCGTATTAAAAATAAAAATCAAACTACCAAGGCCGCAGATTATGTTAAACCACTCAAATTCAAAAAGTGGTTAAAAAAAATTATATGAAGAGTGAACTACATAATAACGTGCTCCTCCAGTGCTACAGAGGATGCAACTAGGCCTGTCGCGATAAACAATAAATCAATTAATCGCATGATGAATGAAAATTATCGACCTCTTTTTCATTTACCGGCTTTATCGTTTCTTTGTGTCTCTCTCTGTGAAGACGCGGCTCAACTCCGGTGCTCTTCACTGACCCCTCCCTTTCTCTTTAAAATCTGTTTTAACCGTCCAAAATCGCATTTTTGGATCGTTAAAAGCAGCTAAGCTGAGAAACTAAGCTACGAGCTAAGCTAACAGGCCGACCACGGGAATAAACCCCCGTCTTGTCGAAGCTCCAAAATTCACGGTTGAAACCTGTGCCTTCATGTAAAAAGTAGTTTTTCTCTGCAAAAAGAAGTTGAAAACTTGTTTACCGATTTTTTATTAAAAACATTGTATGAAAAATGCTATGCTAAAGAGCTCAAATCATGGAGCGTCTGCCATGTCAGCCCATGTCACATCAAGGGCCCTCACGCCCATTTTTCTTAAAGAGACACGCAGCTCAACTATCCAGGCTTTGATTCAAATCGTCTTATAATGCCATCTGGTGGTCAAAAAAGGTACTACACACCAAACAAAACATTTCTTCTAAAATTTGACAATTAATTATTGTTAAATTTCAAACAATGTTATCGTTTATCACAATAATTTCTGAGACAATTAATCGCCCAGCAAAATGTGTTATCGTGACAGGCCTAGATGCAACGCCGTCTTTGTGTATAGGACAACAAAAAAGGTTTACCATATTTTTTCGGATTATAAAGCGCACCGGATCGTAAGGCACAGTATCAATGAACGGATCTGTTTTCATACATAAGGGGTACCAGATTCTAAAGTGCATTAAGCGAAACAAGTTCATTTTGACAGATTTTTGAGCGCCAAGTATCACATAAAATCGGTTTGAGGTCAGTAAGCACAACCAGAATTAATATATAAGGCGCATCTGATTGTAAGGCTCACTGTCGATATTTGAGAAAAATAAAGGATTTTAAGTGCGCCTTATAGTCCAAAAAATACAGTACATTGTGGCAAACTGGCAAAAGGCACGTCATGAACAAGACAATAAACTTAAAAATAAAACATGCAAAGCAACTTACAGGACATTCTGCAAAGCCCCGAGCTGCAGAAGCCGTTTAACAATGGCTGCATGTCCATTTCTTACAGCATCGTGGAGTGGAGAGTCATTTTCATAGCCAGTTGTGTTCAGCAAGGCTCCTCTGGAGACCAGCACCTCGACAACTGGCAGGTGGCCCAGGTTACACGCTTCATGCTGAAACAGGAAGTAAACAGACAGACAATCAGAGTCCTCCTCATCAATTATATCTTTGAAAAAAACAAATCCTAAATTATATTGCAAGTATAAATTTCAAATAGCACACTCAGATCAATGTCTAATTATAATGTTTTTTAGTTTATTTTTCTGTTTAAGAGTCGGGTGAAGCATCAAAAACTGCCTTCGTGTACAATATTAACCAGCATTTGCTTCCTCTTATTTGAGCTAATCAAACAGAAACGAGTGCTGGTGTTTATATTAAGCAATTATAAATTTGGAGAAATTACCTAAAATTGATACATTTCCAAATATTGTATAAATGTTTCCAACTCTTACTTTTTTACTCTACATAAAAAGAAAAAAAACTGCTTTAAAAAAACGATAACGTTTTAGCCCAATTTGAAAGATGTGTCAAATATAATTAAGGCTGTAAAGCAATAACAATAAATAAATAAAATGGTAAATAAATTGGTAGAACTGGTGCAGACAACTACTTCATGTAGAAACCACTTTTTGTTGTAGTCATTACATTTTAGCTTAAATGTTGATAATGTAAGCGTTTTAGGAACTCTTCTTTACAAAAGTGTAAAAGAATACCCTTTTATCTTCATTTTAAAGAAGAAAAAGTATTATTTTAATATAACTGACTCCAAGTTAAGAACCTCCTTCCCATCTTTCCCAGCCCACCAACTGTTTTATTTAAAGTCTGGGACGAAACCAACTTTCTTTAGTGCTGACCATCTGCTGCAGCAAATACAATGTTTGTTTTGCTCACAAGAACGAAAATCTGTGGATTTGTAAAGTGCACATTAAATTCTGTTCCATTGTTAGCTTAGGGCTTGTTGAACATGGTTAAAGCCGACTCACGTAAACCCTCAAGTGGTGTTAGTAGAATAGAATAAAAAAAAGAAGTATTTAAAAATGGTGCTGAAAGCACAGCACAAGAAAAAGACACACTAGGGGGTTTTAAATGATTGGGGCATCTGAACTCAAACAGATTGCAGCCTTACAACGCTGCAAACGAGTAGAGGAGAAAAAAAATGAAAATTTCAAGCTCTGAGCTCATTGTAAGCATTAAAAACAAATGTGCCGACTGTCAGAACTTAAACTGAATACTCAAGCTTGAGTGGAGCTAGCAGCTGCATGAAGTGCTGTAATAAAGTTAGAGACAAAAATACTGACACATGCTCTCAAAAGGAAAGGAATGAGAAAATGTGTAACTTGCCAACAGATAAAATGAACTTCTAGCTCTTTATGTGGAGGAATTGCTAAAAAGGACAGACCATTTTAAAATAAAAAAATGGCAGCACTTTCAATATTTAACTGAGAATTTTTAACCTTTACCATGTTTCACCACCAAACTATTTGACAAGCTGTGGTCACTGAGTAAAAATGCTCCAATATACTGTGTGTAGAAAAACAAAGTGCATACTTACCAGAGGTGTCCATCCAGCATTATCCTTGAGGTTGGGGTCAGCTCCCTGGTCCAGCAGATCCTTGACAGCCTCTATGTCTCCCTACAGGGCCAAAAGAAAACAAGAAACCTGAGCTGAGCATTACAGACATCTAAATTCAACTCTTCAAACACAACAGCTGATCCTAGTGAGCTAGAACCCTTTGGTTTATTAATCAGACTCCACAGAGGGACATTGATCCCTTTGTCTGGGATGCACAGAGGGATTCTGACTATGTTCACAAGGATTACTAAAAAGCACTACACTGATGCGTTAACTTAGATCCAAGTTCTAAAAGGAAGAATTTTCCACGTAGATTTGTGGTATTTCAAAGGGAAAAGAAAAGCAAGGAACGTAAAAACAGCATCTTCGTTTTACTTTTAATATAGATCATTTGTAATATAATTTATGAAAGAATGGAAATAGAGAATTGAAGCAATTGGAGACGCTTCTTAACCTTAATTGCAGCGAGATGCAGCGGGGTCTCTCCTTTGTGGTTTCTCTTCATAACCGCAGGACTTCCAGAGCTTGATCGCCCGACAGATGATCCAGGACTACACGGAGATTTGCTGTGGACTTCTATAGACACAGAGTCTATGACAGAGGGACTACCCCTTTCCTCTCTGGAGGTTTTGCTGCTCTTATCACTCCTGGGGCTTGCCGAAGATAAACGGTTGATGACAGCCGGAGATATCCGACCCAATGATTTTGTCCTACGGCATGGAGAAGCCCTCGGTCTTTTTGGAGTATTCTCCAAGGTGCAGGCTTTCTCCTCTCTTCCCCTTCTTTTTGAGGGATTCTCTGGAGGAGATATGTTTTCCAATTTTTCGAGACTGTCACTTGGATAAGAGTCATTTGCAGATAGTTTCTCGTTCAGCGTGCTCTGACCAGGCTCAGTTTGGTAATTTGATGCATTTATCCTGTCTTTTGAGTGACTCCTTTTGGTTGTGCTGCTGGCAGGACTGACTTTGTTTGTGTTACTCTGTGGTGCCGCAAGCTGAGGCTCATCTGAGGTGACAGGAGGGCTGAGGAAAGAAACCCTTTTACTAGACCTTCTTGCTCCATCAGCACAGGGCTTCTCCGGTTTAGATGGAGCAGGCTCTTCCTCTGTTATTCCCCATTGTTGGTTTATGGCCTCCAGCTTTTGCTTCTTTATATTCTGCTTTGTCTGTCTACGTGTGGTTTTAGTTGGTTTTTGCACATGGCTGCTGGTAGCAGTTTTCTTAGACCTCTTCTTTCCTTTTTTGTTTACGTTGCTGCATTTTTGAGACGAAGAAGAAGAGTCCTGGGAGGATGAAGTAAAATTAAAAACTGACAGGTCTTGGCACAGAGCAGTATCGGTTCTTAGTTGTGATGCAGCCACTTCAGCAGAAGATTGGACGTCTGGTACATCGACCTCTGAAGGCTTCTCCACCTTGCATCGCACCTTACGACTGCGTGGACTGAACCAGATCTTAAAGTTCTTCTTGTGTTTTAAGACTGCAGTCTCAGGTTGTGTTTGGACTTCAGCAGCAGATGAGTCTGCAATAAATCATAAAAAAAACAGATGCATCATTAACCACACAGAATACCGGTTAGGGCTGAGTACCGAACCGAGGTTCTTAAATGGCAACCACCGAACTGCACCGGTCGGTGTATGGATTGAAACGTCACTCTTTTTTCGGTGTCAAGTTTCGGTATTAGCTGTAAGGTGTCACGTGGTTTCAGCACGTACACATGTAAAACACCGGACGTATGACAAACAGACTACGTGTTTACACCCAGAGCTGCATAGAGCTGCTGTACCTAATCTATGTATAATGTATGTCTATGGTGCTGGTGACGCCCACAGACGGGGTTCACGTGTGCAGCGCGTATTGTCGAATGGCTTCGACAACACACGAGCAGAAAGTTGCTCTGTGACAGAAGTCAGATGGACCCCCCCAGCGTTAGTCAGTCTGTGTGTGTTAAATGGACTCAATCAACATTCCACAGCCGGACTCGTCTTCATCAAAGAACTCCCGAGGACGGCTCCGTGTCTGTGTTTCAGCTGGTGAGTTTACGTTTGTTAACGTTACTGCAGCTTAATACGTACATCGCGGTGAATTAAACTAGAATCCATGTAACGCTAACTTTAAGATATTAGTGTGTAAATTTATTTTTTCTACGTAGCTAGCTAAACTCAGAAGCTAACGAAAGATTGACAGTAACAGATGAAGCTTAGCTTGTAAAAATGTGCTCATCCATCCAGTCAGCTGCTTAAACAGTTCACTAATGTTCAACGTTTATGTTAATGTTCTCCTCACAGGAGGTTCTGACCCAGACGTGAGGACAGAGACTGACAAAAGGAGGTGCAGATGTCTGCCATCAACCCTAACCTCAGTGAATCCAGTGACCTGCTGGTGGAATGTGAGGGACAATATGTCAGTGCTATCAAACGGACAACCAGGTATCTGTGTGTGCAACAATCATCATCTACAGCCTCAGAGTGAACATGTTCTACTGTTGGAGACACCATCAGCCAGGAGCGGGCTTGTTTGTATCCAGAGAAAGCAGACATGTTGTTTCTGAAGACAAACTGTTAAGTGAAAAGGTCTTCAGTGTGTAGCAGTGAGCATTATACACTGACATGTCACTGGTTGTTTGCAACTGGTCTTTTGAACTGGAAATTATTTGTTTATTTTTATGTAAGAAAACTGCTTGGAATGGAAATACCAAAGTTAAAAAAATAAAATTCACAATATGTACTGTAATGTGTAACGTAATTTTATTCTTGTTAGAATTAATAGTAATTACAAAATTGGTACCGAAAAAAGAACCGTCCAGGAACCGACACCGAAGTGAAGGTACTGACACCGGTACCGATACTGATTTTTTTTAGAAAGGTACCCAGCCCCAATACTGGTAATCCTTTCTTGGCTTTTGGAGAAGCTCTTTGTAGTAATTTTACATTGTACACACAGATTAAATTAAAGTAAAATAATAACACAATCAATTTTCCATCCTGCTATAGATTTGTTTGTACATTTAGAAAACAAACAGATGATTTGCGCACAACTAACTGTTTATTTAAATGATTTGTAACTGTAGGGCTTTGAAAAGTATGGTACATTGACTTTTTTTACCCTCAGACTTCTGCTTAAACTTCACTGTATTCCACAATTACAAGTCAGTACTCAATAAATCATTAATACTGCTTTATGATAATATAAAAGTCAGGGAAGTGTTTAATTTAAAAAATAAAATAATTGTGTAATGTCTACCAGGTTGTTCTGTGGAATTTAGCAGGGACTCCAAATCACTGAAGAGCTGTACGATGCCGCTGAGCTGTCTGTTGATCTGGATGTCCTTCACCCACGCAGGGCTGTGACACACCACACAGCCGTCCCCTGCCTGGGGGCCAGCACAAGACCTGAGCAATAAACCTTTGTTAGATTGGAGTCTGCTTCACAGTTCAGTACAAAGAAATACAGCTATTGATTCACCCTCTAAGTAGATTCAGTCATGAAGACAGGGAACAAGGCAGCTAGTTTATCCCTATAGAGACATTAACTGTCTTCACAAGTGTAAACTATGTGTTGTCAGCATTTTCATCTAGAGAAAGAATAATCCTTCTGGATTAAATAAATGTGTGTGTGTGTGTGTGTGGGGGGGGGGGGGGGGGGGGACAAGAATATTTCCTCCATGGCCATTTTGATGCTTCATAGCAGGGGAAAAAAAAGCACACAGCTGATTTTTAAACACCATTTTAGACATGCCAGTTTGCCCTGCCAGTAAACCAGCATGTACAATTTCACATTCTCAGCAGCAGCAGCCTTAAATGGACTGAAGCGATCATTACCATTATTAGCTACACCTGTATAGGGCGAATTAAAATTCCTGCCACGATGCAATTATATGTGAAATAAGCATATCACAGGTGAACACAGCGGGGTTACGTTACCTGCACAGCATATGCTCGCACGTGCCCAAACAGACGGGCTCCTTCATCAGATCAGAGCTGGAAAACAAGGCAAAAAAATTCAGATGTAGTCAGTGCAACATCACCTTTGCTCTGCAAGATGCAATCTGAATGTATAACGTAGATAAGCAGGGGTTGTTGTTGTTTTTTCAGCTTTACGGTTATTAGCAATGGTTTAAAATTTTCCAGACGTTGTATGGTATTGAAAATAAATCTGAACCTCTGGAGTACTATCTTAGCCCAAACATAAACCTATAGAATCATCAGAACCTCTGTCCTTCCATGTAAACACTCCTCCACCTCTGACTAACAGCTTATTTATTTCTATGGACACCTCGGCATCCTGTTGCATCCAAATAAAACACTTACACGAGCTGAAACAAACCACCACAATCATAAACAAGCAAACAAACACAAACCATGAAAACCCAGTCGCACCTCGGAATATAACTCATTGTTCTGTGTCTGTTTCCAGCACCTCATGGTGCCGTTCTTAAGCTTATTCTACCTCGAAATTAGTTTCCAAAATGCATCAGGCTGCTGTGACTTGTACACTACACACGTTGTCGTCGCACCATATATACATCATGTCTTTCTTTAATGCTGGACAACTGTCTGCTAATAGTGACATTCTCACAACTCGCTTAACCATTCGAGATGTATGATGTTTTGATAGAGTTGCTTTTTTTTCCCCAGCAACATTCCTCATATTTCTGCATTTGATCAAAATTAAATTTGTTTGGTTGATTGTTAAATTCGCGTCAACTCACCATTTGGAGCAAAGCAGTAGTGTGCGGAAGTTTGCGACCGCCTGTTTGGTGTTTTTCCACTCCTCGGTCTGGAGTGAGGAGTTTCCATCCATCCTTAGAAGAAATGTTTATTTCATTTATTTATTGTCGGAGTTGTCTGTGGTAACTTTACCTCTAGAAAAAACGGCAAAACAAATCGACCTTACTTCCTGGTTTCTTGCATCTCCCGCCAAGAAGGGGTCTCTGCAGGCAAATTCGGAAGGCGTATCTGGGCGCTCATATCTGATTGGACTATAGGAAAGTGGGCGTATCTGGGCGGTCATATCTGATTGGACGATAGGAAAATGGGCGTTTCTGGCCGGCCGGATCTGATTGGACGATAGAAAAATGGGCGTGTCTGGACGGCCACATCTGATTGGACGATAGAAAAAAAAAAGGCTGAACGATAGAAAAAAAAAGGCTGAACGATAAAATGCCGTAACCACAGACACATGATGTCTAAAAACAAGGCGTTATTGGCAGATTGTGTTAACCACAGGCATATTATGTCTATGGTGTTAACCGGTTCGACATTAGCGGCGTCTCGGTTCGACATCGCTCCAGTATACTGCCGCGGCGTCTCCATAACTTTTTTCGACTCTCTTAACACAGAACTTCCGGTTACATTTCAAAATAAGAGCAACATAACTGGGTAGTGGGGAGAGCTAAATGTTAGGTTTTTTTTTTAATACCTAGCCATAACATTAAAAAAACAAATTCCATTTTGTTTGTTGAAAAATGTGAACAAAGTTACAATCGATTCATAAAGAAAGAAAAATATTAATGATACTTAAACTGGCCTTGGGACAAAGGAGGTTTCCTTTAACTTCACATTTTCTTGTTCAACCTGCAGTCACTACAGATGAGTGATTTTCAGTTTCTGTAAGATTTCTGCAACTGGAGCCGGTATTTCTGTTTACTGGTTAACTTCCTCAGCTGTCTCACATTTTAAAGGTCAACCCTACTCCATGTTTCAGTAGAAAACAAGCACATTTAGGAGTCAGTACATAACCAGACTTTTGGTCCTCACACCTGTACCCAGTTGCTTATGCTGCATGATGAGATCAGATTTATCCATATTTTAGAAATTACATTTAGCTCAGTCGACAAAACAATACAAATGAAGACCGTCTTAAAAAAACTCTTGGTTTTGCAGTAAGCAGCCTGATTTCAAACTGACATCTTGGCCAAAGGTAAAATAAAAATCTTTGTGTTCTCAGAAAAGTTGTTTCAGGACCTCCAATAAACTTATGTACACATCAAAGCACACAAGACAGATTCAGGAATTCTCTTTGTTTTCCAGATTTCACATTTGTTATTACCTTAAAACATACTCAGACAACATTTGATGCATCATTGAATTTTTTTTTATTGTGTTTATTGGGACATCCATTTTTAGAAGTCATCGTAGCATCTGTTGGAAACACAGAACATAGCACAGTTAGGGTGTTGCTAGTTGTTACTTAATCCTGGATTGGATTTTAAAGTTAATTTTGATATTTTTTTCACAAGGAAAAAAAAGTTGATTTCCTAAAGTTTAACTATAAATGAAGGAATTTGTGCATTCAGGTAATTGAAAATTAAGTAATTTCTCTAACATCCAACACATTTTAGCCACTGAGCCATACCAAACACCCATAATCTATTCTTGAATGAATTATTGACTATTATTGACAAATTACAGACTTTTTATTGAATAAGTTATTACTCATTATTGAGTAATGAAAGTCAACATCAGATGTTGGTCAACATTGTTGAGCAACATCTTGGGGTCTTCTAGAGTCAGTCTGAAGTGAGAGTGGTTCCTGACATGGCAGAAAGACATAGATATAATTAACAGCTTTTATTTATTTATTTTTCAGCTAATAACAACTTTTATTTATTTGTTTTTCATATTTTTCAGTTATACACAGCTTTTAAATATTTATTTTTCAAGTATTAAGAACTTTTATTTTCAGCTTTTATTTTGAAAAGGAGCCGAGTGGAGGCTCACGTTACCTCAGTGCGTTACGACAACAACGAGAGAACGGTCGAAACTATCGTGACCTACAATAAACGTACTTCAATAAAATGCATAAGTGAAAACATAACATACTTTATAAGTACAATAAATCATATTTCTTTGTCAAACATCGCAAAGAAACGTTACCTCATCAATAATCCTCGTGACTTTGAGGGTTACCCACAGCCAATCAGTGTTCGCCGCCGACAAACGCCTATTAAATACTGTTAGCCAATCAGTGTTCGCCGTCCATAAACGCCTATTCGCCAGAAACGCCCACTTTTGGTCTGCAGAGACCCCCTTCTCTCTCCCGCCGAAGACCCGGAAGTGATCTCACTTGTTTAAACTCCGCCCACAAAAATGTCAAAAACAAGACATTTAAAAAAGGTTTGAAATGATGTAGTTATACATAAGTACCGTGCATAAGACATGTATATGTCAGTCTTTAATTTTTTTTTTTAGTTTTTTTTTTTTTAGTTTGAATATAACTTCTAACTCTTGGTTTGTTGTAATATAAATGAAGTTTTTGTTTACTTGTTTATTTGTTTTTCATTAAAATTTATTTATACAGGCTAGTTTCATTGAGCGGCGAGGACTAATTTACAAGAGGGACTTGTTACAGACAAAACATGATACATAACATAACAGTAAACAATAGCAACAAATTACAGTAAAAATGTAGTTAAATACAAGAGTAGTGTATAAAACAATAAAACAGCATATGTGATCATATCCCTCAATAAATAAATCACCAAGTATAATATTTTTGTCTCATTTGTTTAACAGTGTTCTTTACTTTTAGGACTTCTGTGAAAATCTAATGTTTTAGGTCATATTTATGAAGAAATACAGAAAATTCTAAAGGGTTCACAAACATTCAATGTTCACACATTGCTATATTTGTTAGTAGAGGCAGCATGGTGGCACAACTGGTGGAGATGCTGCCTCTCAGCAAGCAGGTTACCCTGGTTCAAATCCTGGCACCCCTCTGGGTGGAGTTTGTTCTCTCCGTGCATGCGTGGGTTTTCTACGGGTATTCCTGTTTTCTCCCACAGACCAAAAACATGCATGTTAGGCTGATTGGTAACTCTAAATCGTCCCTAGGTGTGAGTGAGAATATGAATGATTGTTTGTCTTTATGTGGCCCTGTGATGGACTTGACCTGTACCCTGCCTCTCGCACAGCAACTGCAGGACATGGGCACCAGTGACCTCGTGACCCAAAAAGGAAGAAAATAATGGATGGATGGATGGATGGATGGATGGATGGATGGATGGATGGATGGATGGATGGATGGATGGATGGATGGATGGAACCTATGTAAACACAAAACTAATCTCCTGAAATTTTGTTCTTGCTCTAAGTTTTAGTGTGCCACCCCAGATATTTCAGTGGCACCCACATGGCCACCCCATTAAAACAATTCTGGAAGCACCACTGATTTTTGTGGTTTGGTAATATTTGAATGTTTCTCTGCTTCAGTGCACCTGTTTTAAATTAATGGGTCAATACTTATAGCTTGTACTGACGCCAATGACCTGCCGATAAGGTAACTCAGCCATGTGAGGTTCGTGTGTTGGACCAGGACATGAAAACAATGTCCTTACTCCCTACAAAAGCAGTGGATCTTTAAATCAAGGTTTTGGGGTGGTTATGGTTTCAGTACAACATTAAAGATGGTTGATGTTTTACAGGGTTGATAAAAAGTTCCAAAAAGGGGGTGCAAAAGGCTAAACACTAACTTGTGTAAAAGGGGGTGCAAAAGGCTAAACACTAACTTGTGATGTTTATTATCTTTAAACATCATCCATGTACATTATTAGACATCATGTATGCATCACATAGAGAGACTAAGTAAGACAAATGGAATGGAAAAGACTGTATGTAGGATTAAACAATTCAGGATTTTTGAGATTGTATGTTATATGTAGCAGGAGAAAGTAATTAGTGTCATCTTGGGTTAAAGCTGACATAAGTCAGAAGGGAAATACTGTAACTGAGCTTAAGATCACCACAGAAAACCACCATCAGTGGACAACATTCATCAGTTCATCCTCAAAAACAAGTTATTAGCTGTACCATACAAATAATAAGATTGTGCTGCAGTAGTGTGATGGTCAGTGTTGCACTTAGTACTCATGAGTCTGCAGGTACAAGCCCAGGTTGCATCAAGAAGAGCATCTTAAATCAATTGCCAGATCCTTCCTATGAGTTTGTTCAGTGTGACAACCCATGAAGAAGGGAGCAGCCAAATGAAGAGTAACCATAAAATATAATTCTCATACCTCTAGGCCTTAACATATACAACATACATAGAATAGCTTCTTTTTATTTTTCCCAAACTGATCAAACAAACACCCTGTATCTGTTTTAGGCCAAAACTGGAGGGGAAATGCAATGTTTCATTTAATTTTTTTTTTTTATTTTTATAGTACTTATGTTATGTAATTTATTTTATTTATAGAATTAATGCTTTAACCTCAGTTGATGAAGTTTCAGGTTTTGGGTTCAAATAATAGGCTTTATAGCCTAATATTTAACAGTGTTTTCTGTGTAAGGCAACTGACTGACAAAACAGAATAAAAACAATGAACATAACTACTACATCAATTGAAAAATAGTTTTATTGTGATCATAAAAAAACAGGCTTGGTACACATTTAAGATCATATTGAGACAGTAGAAAAGCAGAAAATCTGTTGAATATTCTGTAGAATCATTCCATAAATGAGACCGTGTACAAGATCTGTTAACAAGGAAAGGAACAATGAATAATGAGGTCTGATAACTGATGCTATCTTTTGTAAAGTTTGATCTAGTTCGAATAATGACACGTGCTTCAGATTAAATCATGAACATCTGTTTTATATTGTGTGACAAGTAGTAAATTTTATGTTTTATACAATCAGAGGATTGTAACGTAAACAGAAGTAAAGATGATCACTTTTTATCTGGATGTTCCCCACCCCAACCACGGAGAGAAAAATAAAACAGCATATAAATAAATTGGATAAATCAAAGGTTACAGTAAATAGAAAAAAAAAAATACATGGATACAAGATTTTTTTTTAATCAACTTCATTTGTGCATTAATGCATAAAAGTGCATATAGTCCTCTGCTTCTCAATACAAGTTTGATTAGGGAAAGATAGAAATGTAATTTAGCCTTCAATTAATCAGTCAATACACTTTTAGGGATTAATCACTTTTCTATTTTACATGAACATATTGTATGCATTTATGTATATTAATGGTAAGTTTATCAAAAGTGGCTGCAGTGTTTTTCATCTTACAGTGAAGCGAATGGAAAAGGAAAGCCGACAGTCGGCTTTATGACGTTACAGCCTTAATGGAGTCCAGCTCATCACATTTGTCTTCACTGTGGATTGGTGCCGTTTCCATGCCGATATTTTCCATGGCAAAATTGATGAAGACCTGTGGAGGTTCAGGGATAGTGTAAGACGCATGCCAGTAAATGCGGAGATAATTATCTCTAAAGGGAAATGTAATTTGTAGCTAATCGAATGGAAGAGCGCCCCTCTCCGACCCCCCTCTCTTTCTCCTGGTTGTGGTGTCTTCCAATCCCAGAGCCCCAGAGGTTTTAGAGTAGTTGAAGGATATCAGCTTTGGCTGCATATAAAGCTCATGGATTCTCTCACTAACTCATATTCCATTTATTTTCCCTCAGGTCTACCCTCTGTCAGTTTCCCCTCTGCCCTTATTTTTCTCTGCTCTTTCTTTCACTCCCGCTCAGCTTCCTTCTGCCCCTGCTTCCCCTACCACCCTATCACACCTTTTCTCACCTCGTGTCCGTTTTTTCTGTCCCTTGCCACCCACCTCTACAAAGCCGCATACTAGTTCTCCCTCATTCTCAGTTTAAGTCCTGTCTTCTTTTTCTCACCTCATCCAGTGTGGTCTGGCTCACAGAGAAGTGTTTGATCAGCAGAGCATTCTTGTTGGACTCCAGCTGGTTGAAGATGTCAGAAACCCCTCCAGGAGCATTTGGTACGTGATACTCCACCATGGCGGAGTGCTGGTCCTGTGTGTTCGGACAGAATGCAAAAATAAGGCATTGAAAGTTTGAAAAAGTGCAAAGGTCTGAGTGACACCAAAAAAACAAAAACAAAAAAGTTAAGACAATAAAAACAACCTATCTTAAAAAATAAAATTCTCTTGATGCTTGGTGAAAAAAATCTATACTTTTGTTATTCGGTGCACAGTACTGTATAAGATGAGGAGTAAAACTGGAATATTGCATGTTCTAATAAGCTCAGATGAGCCAGTCGGTAGCTTCTTGAAAAATGTCCATGAAGCTCAAAAGACACTAACATCAACAAGTAAAATACCCAATAATTAGATTCTTTAAAGCTTTAGTAATCAATATAATAAACATAACAGGGTTAAAAACTTTGCATTGGATTTGAATCAAATACACAAAAATTAAGTTTTAGATCACTCACATATTTCTTAGCTAAACAACTGTTTACTATAAATGGCATTTTATAATTTATAAAATATGTTTGTATTGTATTCCAATTATATATAATTGGGCTTTATGTATTTGGACGCAAACATAAATCTGATTGTGTTGGATCGAGTTGGAGTTGGTTTATATTGGATTGCATACAAATGGATAAAAACATGGATCTGTTTGTCTGTTGTGCTGCCTTCACATGACTTTTGCTATGAAATGTAGCTGTATAAATAAACAGAATTGAAGTAAATTGATTATTTTGTTGTGATTGTATATAAGATTAAAAAAAAATACACAAAAACCTAAACACTTTGTATGCAATGTATACCCAATACCCAAATAGCAAGCACAGAAAAAACTATTTTACAAGAAGTTTGTAAAGACAGAAAAAAGTGTCCAAGAGAAGAGACATCATTACTTGTGCCGCTGCTCACTAGACATGAAAGTAAGTTTGTTGGCATTTTGTTTTGAAACATATGACATACCAAAATGTCTGGAATATGTTTTCAGCCAAGTAAGATAAATACATTTCATGCAGCGAGTCACACAAAGCAACCAAGTCATGTGACATTGTCAAAGTGAAACATTAGCAAAAAGCAGGAAAATGCTAGAAAAGACCCACAAGTAGTGAAACGGTAGAAAATAGTGAGAAAAGGCTAGCTTAGACTTAGTCAAAAGTAGCAAAACATTTAAATTTTACTTTTAGTTTAAAACTGGCATTACTGGCATCATATTAAAAAAAACTACTGTAAAAGTCAAATTATTAAATATATTAACACCCCCCACACACATATACCCATGCAGAGTGGGACTCACTCTCATTTGCATATGACCATTAACCTCTATCTTATACATGTATAAATAAGTTATTTTTCATATTTACAAATATATAATTTATATCAAAATGCATACTGTAATCACTGGACCATTGTGACCTAATCAACACATTGTTAAAACCTGCTGCACGTGAAGCTGCTATGCAATAAGCTTAATTAAAGCTTAATATTTCAAAAACCATCCATTGCCCAAGCATCAAAAGTCATAGTCAGTGTCACACGAGCTTAACATTTAGCAACTATAATAATGTCTTTAATAGGAAAAAGTATGCAGCACTAGTTTTGTTGCAAAAATCAATGGAAAAAATAATAAATAGAAACAGAATCACTGTAGCGTGCAGTGAAAATGTACACTAATAAAGAAAAACAGCAAAACAATAGTGTGAATGCGTGTTAAGCATTCAAATAATAAAAAAGATGTATTATGGAAAATATGTTAAACTTTTTGGTACTTTTGACTTTTAGTTAAAATAAATAAATAAATAAATAATTTCCCAAGCCAACATGTTTCTTTATATTTATTTCCAAAATAAACTAGTGACTTTTATTTCTCCTCTACAAAGTACTTCGGACTGCTCAGGATAGTTGAGAAAGCTCACCTTGAGGTAAGTGCTGGGGAATCTGCGCTGCATGAAAGCAGTGATTGCCTCTGCGTCACATGAGGGCTCGGCCAAGTACATCTTCACCGTGAACCCGGTGCCAAACCTGAACAGAAAATATTTTATAAACAAAGTCTTGTTCTTGCATATCCTGGGAAAAGAGGGCGTCGGTGAGAAAGGAAGGGGTGGTAGGCTGAAGGATGAGTGGAGGTCACTAACCTGTTTTTAATGTGCTGCAGAGAGCCCAGGCAACGGAACTGACCTTTCACCATGATGGCAAGACGGCCGCACAGGGCCTCACACTCCTCCATGCTGAGGAGCGGACACAAAGAGGACAAAAATAAAGGTCATACAAGGATCCTTAGAGCTTGGAATAATTAGCCTGCATTCACTGTTCCTGTAGCTCAACATCGTATAACCGGCTCTGCACATACGGATATCATTTTACATGAAGTCTTATCCAGAAAATTGCACAATAATTAGTAATACCGAGTATTAATCAAAGTGTTTCAGTAGAAAATAAATCTGCATGTGATGCACTTCTTACCTGTGAGAGGTGAGGACCACGGCACATTTTCCTCGCACTTCTTCAGAAATTATTTTCCATAGGTGTCGCTTGGTGCGGGGGTCCATGCCAGAGCTTGGCTCATCCTATGGAGAGAGGAGGAATGAAACAAGGTCAGCAGAGTGTTAAAATCAATACGGCGAGATAATTGACAAGCAGATCACTGACAGACGGCATGAAGCAGACACGGTGCACGGACAAGACAAGAGTGAAACCAAATGCGTAAATGTAAATGTGAGGGAAAACCCTGCAAAAACTAAAGGGTGGGGAAAAATAATAAAATGGAGAAAATTAGGGGCAAAACAAGACAATTTAAAAGACACATAATGGAGAAACAAAGTGTACAGCTTCATGGAAGAGCACCACTGGATAAGCTTGTAGCAAATTAATTAACTGTACGAAATCTTTCCAATAAAACAGATCAATATCTACTTTAGTCAAAGACCATTTCAAGAAAAAACAGGCACATTTGGCCTAATGTTTCTTTTCTGGTCACCAGTTAGGCAATTACTTGGGCAGGTGTGTGTGTGTGTGTGTCTGCCTCACCAGGAGCAGGATTTGTGGATGCCCGATGAGAGCGAGTGCAGTTGAGAGCTTCCTGCGGGTGCCACAGCTGTAACCATCAGTAATGATGTTTCTGTGGTAATTCAGCTCCAGCCTCTTCAGCAGGTAGTTCACCACCTATAAAAGATGCATGCTGGGAATTAGATTGTGGATGAGCAGAATACCAAACACTACAGTTATTATTATTATTTATTATCCACCCTCCCGTTTTTATGTCTAAAGATAACAGAAACTACCAACCGCAGTTGCTGCTGCATACTTCTAATCAATACCAAAGAAATATGTTGGTGTAATAGTCATCGAATAGGTGTCAAAAAGTGTAATGTTTACTTAAATAAAAAATACTATTAAGAATGTCCATTTCATAACCATACGCTATGTCCAACTTGCAAACATAAAATCCAGTCCTAGCAGATCTAAACAAATCTTGCTTATTTCTTGTATCTTTAATACTAAAATAAGTAACACTTTACAATAAGGTGCACAAAATTTGATTAGCTACTAGGGAACGCCTCAGGAACGAATCAGGAACAAATCAGGAGCTAATGGATAGTTAACCAGTACTTACTGGGGAACACACAGACAAGCCTTATTAGGGGACTACTGGTTTGTTACCACAGGAACAAACCAGTAGGTAATGGTCAGGTAGTGATTAAGTAATGATTGGTTCCTCAGTAAGTACTTGGTATGATGCTTCACTACATCAGTGAACAAAATAATAGCCAGGGAATGATTTGGTACGCAGTAAGTGATAGTCAGGCATGGTTAAGATGACACCAGTACAAGATTGTGAAATTGATAATGTCTTTCATCAATAGGTTTTCAAAAGAGAATATCCAATAAAATCAGTAATCACTAGGAAACAGGTTTTTGACAATTACAAGCTGAGACCTCACTGGTGCAGGGTTTATTCAGAACCCGCATGGAGAATTTTCCCTCTGTTACTGTGGTAACAAACCAGTAGTCCCCTAATAAGGCTTGTCTGTGTGTTCCCCAGTAAGTACTGGTTAACTATCCATTAGCTCCTGATTCGTTCCTGAGGCGTTTCCTAGTAGTTAATCAAATGTTGTGCACCTTATTGTAAAAGGATAGAAAATATGCTCTATGTCGCAGTCCAGTGTGTCCTTTTACTTCTGAGCCTGTTCCAAGCAGCAACATGTTGATTTACAGGGGCAAAGAGCACACAGTGGCCCAGTTCAGATTCATTCTCTTACTGTAATTGCTTATTTTGTCCACTACAGCAACACAGTAAATTACTAGAGGTGTCTATTGGCTGTGTTCTCATGCATATTTAATCATGTTTGCACAACAATGATGGCATTACCTGCTGACTTTATTCTGTCTATGCAGTTATGGGACTGCAAAAACTGATGCAGAATAATTCATTTGGTTCATGTCAGTGAATTCTCTGTGTTTAAATCCCATTGACACCTAGAATCAGAACCTCTCACTGAATCATAACAATTTCTAGACAAACTTTAAAACTTTCTACTCTTGCCTATTAATAACGTGGCAGTGCGTGCTGTAAATACCAGTGTGCTTTGAAATAGCCCGAGGTCATTTCCCATTAAACTATGGCCCTTTTTCCCCATCAGCAAGCAAGTCGGCAAACCCGATCAATGAAGCAAGCTAATGCAATAGATACCTCAGTTCACTTAGTTCATTTAGATTTTCTGCTTTTGCTCTGTAATACGATTATTTTCCTTAAATGTGGGGGTTTTCTGGTCAGCTCACTGATCCAGGGCGTCTAAACTTTGTTCATAAAATGACATGCTTTAGAAAACTACTCAGTATTCTGCATCTGAATTAGAATGATTAGTATGCACAATATATCATAATCTTGCCAGGTTTAGATCAAAATATGATGTTTTTTTCTTTATTTTTCACGTTCTTTCATAAAAGCCATTTTGGAACACCTTTGATGTAACAGCTCATTAAGCCGACAAAACCATGTCAATGTGAAATGACCCCATTAAGGCTTGTCTCATTATCCACAGCTGCGGGACTGTCAGCGGGAGACATCATAAGAGGAATTCTATATATAACGTGATTTTTGTGAATTAGCCTGACACCCATGTTGTGGCTATTACAACCATTGTTGTCATTACTCTGATCAGAGAGCAGGCGCTGCAACAGCAGCGGTGACAGTGATTAGTGTCAGACATCTGTTTCTGTGTTTTATTGTCCATGTGTGTCTTTTGTGTCTCTGAGCGTACTTGGGAATGTTTGTCTTCAGCTCTGCTGATAACACGACTAAGAGTGTCAGAGACAATCAATGCAGAGTCTCTGTGGAAAATGGGGGAGAGTGAAAGCACAGATTTTATTTTATTTTTTGCATATAAGCTAGATTTGGTGTGAGAACTGCAGTTGCTGCTGTCTCTACTTTTGAGAAATGACATTACATTTTTTTGTAAATTACAAAAAAAAAAGTCAAGAAAGCCACAAACCCATCTAAGTATGGTGATGACTTTCTGCCACTTTGTTTTGGATCTAAGACAACATTCTAAAATATCATCATAATCAATCAATCAATCAATCAATCCATCCATCCATCCATCCATCCATCCATCCATCCATCCATCCATCCATCCATCCATCCATCCATC
>NC_056510.1:17202645-17206549 GCF_014905685.2 Nematolebias whitei
ATCCATCCATCCATCCATCCATCCATCCATCCATCCATCCATCCATCGTGACTCTGATGTCACGTGTGCCACAGAATGGCAGCACTGATGGGAACTCCACTTCAACACAATCTTACTTTGTTCCTGTTGCTTTTGTAACTTTTTTTGCGCCTACACTGCACACACACACTACGGGTATGACCGTAATGCACTTTTGGAGTTTTCTGTGTCGCTGTCGTGCCATCCTGCCATCATGGTTCCATTCCAGGCCCCCTTCCAGCCTCGGGCTCAGGCTATGCCCTTTCATGGCAGCCGTCTCCACGATCCTCTGTCTGCCTGCATGGAGCAAACTCTACGGATCTGTTCGTTTCCACAGGGAAAGCTTGGATGTTCTTTGTCTGCCGGACCCGGTTCTGGAGGGCAGTTGCTGCGGTCATTATAATCATCATGCTGCTAATGGGATCTGCTAACAGAACCACACTACTAACAGTACCATGGTGCCAATAGGACCACGCTGCTGTAGATTTATTTCTTTTTTGCTTTTGGCACCTTGTTTTTGTATTTTTGTTGCACGCTTTGGTATTTGCTGCTGTTGTTGTTTTGGCAAGTCGAGATGGTTCTTCTCGTCCTGAGCATTTCATTGCATTGATGACCTTGTGTTGATTTGTAAATGACAAATAAACCATACCTATATATTCATCCATCCATCCATTATATTTACTTCTTCCTTTTTGGGTCACGAGGGTCATTGGCGCTCATGTCCAGCAGTCAGTGTGAGAGGTGGGGGACTCTCTGGACCGGTCTCCAGTCCATCACAGGGTAATTCATAATTCACTCTCTATATTAGCTTTTAGAGACTTTAACTACAGTATCTGAGTTGGTAAACCTTTGTGAGGTCATACAGGGTTGAAACTGCAATGTGTGGTCAGTGGGTTGAACTATAGAGCAAGATTAATGGGGTGACCAAACTCTTCTTTTGTCCTGGCTGTGTCACCAAGGTAATTTACAGATTTAAAAAATTAAAAAAAAAAACAGCTTGGGAAAAAAAAAAAAAAAAACTGCTGTATGTGTTGCATTGCCATGGGAACAAAAACCCTGCATTGCTTGGCATTTACTTCAGTCAAGTTATGAAGAAAATGCATAAACTTAAAGAACGGTCCATTTTACATAGGACACAAAGGTTTATCTGGTATTTATCAAAGATAATATTGAATCAATTCAGTGTTATTTACTTTTTAAACTTTAAATCTAATGTGATTTCCAAAAAAAAAAAAGTTCATTAAGAAACTTCATGAGACGTGAATGCTATAAACAGAACACAACCCAAAACAATGTTACATTTGAGTCCTTTCGATTCAACCAGTGCACCAAACTAAGTCTGGAGTAGATCAAAAAGAAGCTTAGAACAGACACAAAATAACACAGTGGTTGACAGAAAGACAGAGATTACTTGATTTATATGCAAAATGTTTTCTAAGTCCTTCCAAACCCCATTTTATTTTTGTTGCCCTGCTAATTCCTCTCATGTTGGCAGCGGTGACAGACAGGCACATGAAGTAATTACCACAGAAGTAAGATTGATTATTTCTCTCAAGGATGAACGAGAAGAATGGAAGCAAAGTGACACATCTAATAAGATCCTACCACCATCAATGCATCATTTAAACACAAATCTGAACAGATGCAAACAACATCCTTATTGATGGAAACTTCTGCTTAATTCTTGAGCTTGGACTCCGAGCCATGTTGACAACAGAAGCTTTTCTGATTCGCTGGATGATTCCTGACTGTAGAGCTTTCAACGTACATCACTCAACATTTCACACACCCTGATTAGGTATGCATGGAAGCAATAGTAGTCTTGCTGTGAGAATGCATCTTGGAATTTCGATCAGATTCTGTCATTTTCTGCATGATGTTGTCACTATGCAACGCTTTGAAAGACAGTACTGCTTCTGCAGCTCTTCCTTACCCCATCTATGTCCCTCTTTGAGATGCCACGAACGCGAGCATAGAAGTACAAATGCTCTTCTCCAGTGAGCAGATCATCAAGTGCATCCACCTGGGGACAGTAGCCGATGTTAATTCCCTTGTAGCGGCACTCCATGATGTCCACCAAGCGCCTGGGGGAAAGAAAATGCAAAGTAAAACATAAAAGCACAATGAAAAATAGATTGTTTGAAACAAATATATGAGTTTTTCTTCCTTGTCATGTTAATAAGCATCTAAATTTGATTGTTCTACAAATAAACTGATACTCGGAATGAAGCTTTGATGCAAAAAAATAAACAATAAATCAGTACTTTAATGTGCATGTGTGGATAAATCAATCAATCTACAGCTTACCCATCTCTGCCCCTGATCTGTGCCAACCCGTTGGTTGGGCTAACATCTCCAGTCAGCATCTTGAAGGTAGTAGTTTTTCCTGCACCATTCTCACCCAGCAGGCCAAAGCACTAAAAGACAAACACATTTCTTTGAACTCAAAGCATGAGATTGTTAGCAAGGAGTAGATGATGAAACAAAAACACATTTGTGAATAAGTAAATATTGTTCCCCTCAGCAGCCTGCTTTAGATAAGAATTTGTTGTTTTTAATCAAGCATTATTGACTAATCTATAGTTTGCTACATAATGAAACATGAATCAAAACTTTAGTTGTGGAATCAACAATAGAATATGAAAAAATGTATGTCTATTTTTGTAACTTTTTTTTTAATAATGTGGAGTGTCCCAAAGTTAATAAATTGGTATATGATTTGCTGAAAAAATGCTTATGATGACAAAATGTATCACTCACAGTTAGTGAGTGTAAAACTAGTCACCAATATTATATTTCTATGCTTATTTGGACAATTACACAAAACAGAATACAATAACACTTTTCCAACCTCAGCACATTCTGTTTGTATTACAAAATGATTCCTGAGCCTTACCTCTCCAGCAGGGATGCCCACAGACAGCTTCTTGACAGCATGCACCTTCTTATTGAGATGTTGATAGACTTTAGAGAGCTGGTTGACCTGCAATATGTCTGATTTGGCTTCTCCACTAGCAACTCTGAAATGCTCTGTTACCACATCTTCATCCTCTTCTTCAGGAACGAACTCAGGAACTGTTTTTCTGCCCAATATCAGATGCCTGCAACAGGGAACAATATGTTTTGTATGACCATTGGGAGTTAAAGTTGAGAAGAAAAAAAAATCTTATGCTACATGACTAGTCCCTCATTGGACTAATGTATTTCACAACTGTGTTGGTGATGCATAAAGACTGCAAATATGAATGTAGATAAATATGTATATGTATATATATATATATATATATATATATATATATATATATATATATATATATATATATTTATTTTTTTTTTTTTTTTTGTTATTTACTATAATAAAACAGAAACAATGGATTTAAAACATTGTACCATCTACAAGAAAACAACTAAAACTGATCATGAAACAACATTCTGTGCAATAATAAAATACAAGGCTTTGGATGTGCAGGTCTAGCTTTGTTTATAAGCATGCATGGTGTCAAAATTCAACATCTGGTTTCAGTTTTTCTCACCTGACTTTGCGTATGACAGCCTTGTTGAGCAAGAGGCGGAGAGTGAAGAAAACAAAGCCTTGGATGATGGAAGAGATGAACATCCAACCTAAGCTCTCGGTGGAAAATGGGTCTTTATAAGCATCAATTCCATATCCGCTGAGAATCTGGACTTCAATGTTGGATCTGGCCAGCTCTATCAGTCCGTTTCCAAAGTTGAACTGAGGGAAGATGAGGAAAGCATTGCATAGCTTTCTGAAGATATCTTGGATAACCTGCAAGAGAGATATTATAGAAATTATTACCAAAAAAAAAAAAAAAATATATATAATGCTTTCCTCATCTTCCCTCAGTTCAACTTTGGAAACGGACTG
>NC_056510.1:17206649-17214226 GCF_014905685.2 Nematolebias whitei
CTCAATCTTGCTGTCTGATTGATTTAAAAACCTTCTGAGATGGCAGCTATCCCTTATCACAGTTACACTGTAAGCTCTGTTGCTTCCTCATCCCTGTTTTAGAGCTCTAAAGTCTTTGGCTCAAATGGGATAGACATGTCAAGAGTGATTTTTATATCAGCCTTTCAGTTCTGATGCCATCTGTCTACAGAAGGAATAATAATAAAAAAAAAAGATCTGTGTTTACATTTGAACAGCAGCAGCCTCCGTATGCTCTGTGCTGAAATTTAACCTCGTAGCACACACATAAACACCCATTAGAGACAAGAAATCCCAGAGCATATGTGAGGAAAGGCTGCGGTAAATGTAAGAACATTGGAGTATCCTCAGTGGAAAACACAAGGTCCTTTTTTACTGACTTGCATACTATTTGCCAACAAAACTCTTTGGATATTTTGTTCATATGGAGGATGGTGCGCAGGTTGATAACATGAAGCAGTAATCTATGAGCCGTCAATCCTTTTAGTTTATTTGTATAAATGATATGTATCTGACCTCCAACTGATTCCTATTCTTGTTAACTACCGCTGTTGGATCAGAAGTCCTTGGGCAGGAACTGTTTGCACTTTATTTAGCTGCTCTATGAAAAGGCCCAGTCTGACCTAATTCGTCTAAAAAAATCCTTCTAATTAAATTTAGCCAAACTAGCCGCTGGGCAAACATCATATAGATGTGATTTATGATAATATTATTAAGTAATTTAAGTAAAGTTTGACAGTGTTGGAGTTGTTGTTGTTTTCACTGGGAAACGGTGAAAATCACAGACCATGTGAATCGTGCACTCTATAATCATGAGCAGTTTACTTTAGTTATAAAGTGAATTTATTTAACTCTGCAGACCTCTGCCTTTCACAAACTGTTCAACACAGTGAGGACAAAAATAACCCCAGAAGCTTAATACAGCCTTAAACTTTTGGTTTGAGTCAAAGCAGTTTTTTAACAATGATTTTGTCCACACACTAGCGATGTTTGTCTCATACAGTATTTTGCTGCCAGTTTGGGTATTTTTGAGAGATGCATTCATGGTCTTAAGCATTACAGGTCAGTTAGAAAAAAGTCACAACTGACAAAATGATAGATGTACCTATTAAACTGTAGGAAAATGCTCTTTTTTAACAATTAGGTTCAAAGCTGCTCTGGCTTTTTTTTTCTCTTTTTGATTATTCAAATTTTCTGTTCAACAGTGGCCTGATTTGTCATCATATACAAGTTGGTCCAAAATTTTACACCAAAAACAAAACATATGCATAATGCAACAAATAAACTGCTGTTGATTTCAACTTTTGCCCAAAATACTGACCCAAAGAGCACAAAAAGGAGGGTGACAGCTCCCAAATTCTGCTGCTCGGTAAATGCTGGAATTTGGAAAGCAGCGATCACACAGACGGTCAGAGTCACTGGGACCAAATAAATGACCTGTGAAGAAAAGGACAAACGTGTAAATGCTTTAAAACTAAATTAAATAAGGAACAAATTATGAATAAACAGCTGTGCTAAAAAACTAAAAAGTCAACACCTACAATCATATTGCTCTTTTTTTTTTTTTGGTTATGCAGGTTTTAGTTGCATTCAGCCAATTTAGTGAGATGTTACCATGTCATAGAAGAAGTTCACAGTCCAGTAGAAAGTCTCACTGATGCCAGCAATGTGCTGGAGCCTCTTTGACCCACTGTTGTGCTCAATGACTTCATAGATGGCGAAGCTGGCAGTCGTAATGGAAAACCCTGTCAGCACACACACAGCCACGAGGATCTGGAGCACTCCTTCAACACTGTGAAGAAAAGATCATACAGATGATGTGATTAAGTGTCATTTACTGGAATAATCACCATTCAACTATATTTATATGGAATGTATTATTATGGTTTGCCTCTTTATTTCCAGTAATACTGCTGAGGGGGCAGCAGCCAGCTCAAATGAGTCAATGCACTTGGATGGGCAGGATTATGTAGAAAATAGTATTGTAGTACTCGAGACCGGTCTTGAGACCACTTTTTGATGGTGTCCGTTTCATCTTGGACTTGACCACATTTGGTCTAAGTCTTGTCTTGTTCTCGAACATTGAGGACTCGGGCTTTTATTTCAAGACAGTCAAGACCACAACTGTGGAAATATAATTAAATTGCCAGAATATTGTCCAGTTTATTTGTTAACATCCTTGCTTTTATTGGATGCAAAACTTACTGATTCAAATCTAAGCAATAATGTGGCTCTTTGCCAAGCTGATACATTAATTCAAAAGCAAACTTAAAATTGCAGTATGTAACTTTTATAAAAAAAAAACATATTTTTATAAAAGTTATATGTTTTTTACAAATTTGTTAAAACTCACAATTTTGTGATGGTATAAGCCAGATAATTTGTGAAAAGATTGAGCTCCAAGACTTGAGGTCTCGACTTGGCCTCGCCTTCCCTCAGTTTTGGTCTCGACTTGGTCTTAGACCCTAAAAGTCTTGGTCTTGTCTTGGTCGGTCTCGGTACACTCTGGTCTTGATCTTGACTTGGTCTAGGGTTAGGTGGTATTGACTATAACACTAGTAGAAAAATGTACATTTTGCACAAAAAAGTTGAGCAACCCTTGCTAATATATTCATTCAAACTACTGATGTGATTTCCAACAAAAGTAACAATAACTAATAATGTTGCTGAAAAGAATGAGTATGCTTCAGCAACAACAAAAATCAGATTGAAACATTGTCCAAATTAAACCCCAGAAATCTTTTTGTAGCTTGGACCTATTGTTTCTCAATGCATGGGGTTCAAAAGTGGTTCATCCTCCTTTCTATCTTGTTTCAGACATGATTCACAATCACTAATTTCCTCCAGCAGGGTGACAACACCACAAAGCAGACTGAATATCTTGCACGAGGCCGAGGAGAGCACGAGTCTGGCAGAGTGACCGATAGGGAGGGGAATGGGAACAGCAGAGAGGGACATGTGGTGGGTGTTTCAGGGCAGCACTCACTACAGAAGAAAGCCAGGAGCAGCAGCTACAGAGCAGGATTGTTATCAGTGCAGCCAAGATAGCGTTAGAAACGTTTCCCATGGGCAGAGCTACAGCATGGCGAGAATCAAGACATGTTAAGGAATACATCTGCCGTGTTTTTAACAGAGCAAGGGCCAAATCAATATATGTAGTGAGGAAGCCAAGTATCACCCCACAGAGAAGGAGGTTGAATGTATAACTGCAGCTGCAGGGGCATCGCAGGAGGCTACAGCAAAAGACCTGCCAATGAGGAGAAACTGGCGATAAATAAAAATGAATCAGTTAGGGCAATTATGGGTCTGGAAAACAAGAACCTTCACTGAGCTACAAAATGACTGCAATCCACTATCAGGTGGATTTGATTTGATCCGTTGGAACACAGACATGTTTGCATACATGCACACATATATGCAACGTCAACTCTTTGGCCTCTAAAGCAAGACGTGGAGCATTTTTAATAACCTAATATGGGGAAGTTGAGGAAAATCAATCCACCCCAGTGCCACCTTCAAGATAAACACTCATTACACTGGGACTCAGATCAATAGAGTAAGCTCAGAGAAATCCATTTAGAAAATCAAATATGGGGTAAATACTGCTGTCATGTATCCTACAGCACTAAATCCAGCCTGACTTTAACGGCTAGAAGCAGAAAAATAGGATGGCTCTATAAACTATCTCAGGTCAGGCAAACAACACCCATCATCATTCATAGTGATCTGAGTAAATTAGAAATATTTACTCCAATTAAAATGATAACACACCATTCTTTTATTATTCATATTGTTATATGTTTGCCAGCAAATCAGCAAAAGAATATTGAGAATAGTTCTTACATTGAATCTTCATCATCCCTCCGGCCAAAATAGGGGTGGCTGGAAACTGAAATTGCTGTAATAGAAAGAAACAGGGTATTATATTATCAGTGGCAAAAAAAAGGCAAAAAAAAAAAATTTGATAAACAGAACAAAAGTGATTTTTCAGCACAGAAACCAAATGAACTATGATGTTCTCTTAGCCTGGGACACAGTCAATTGGAAAATATAGAGCATGATGATTTCATTTGCCAGTGCGCACAGAGAGAATTGAATTTACTTTATTATTTTCTCATGGACTTCTAGACACTCACAGACATAAACTGCTCCTTTTTGTTTGTTTGTTTGTTTGTTTACATTTCCTCTGATCAGTGCCTTGCTAAAGAACATATAAGTCGAAACGTTGAGCAAATGCTTTTATTATTGACACCTGGGTATGTAGGTGTACACATGAATGACAACCTCAGCTGCAGCAACACCACCAGCCTGATCAAGAAAGCTCATCAGAGACTCTACTTCCTCAGACGGCTGAGGCGAGCTGGTCTGGGAAGCTCAGTCACCTCCTTCTACAGGTGTGCAGTGGAGAGCATCCTGTGCTCCAGCATCAACGTGTGGCATGGAGGCTGCACAGCTGCAGAAAGAAAAGCTCTGCAGAGAGTGGTGAAGGCTGCACAGACGTCTGTTGGAGTCAGTCTCCCCACCATCACAGACATCTACACCTCCAAATGCAGGAAGAGGGCCACCTGCATCATGAAGGACCCCACTCACCCAGTAAACACACTGTTTGTTCCGCTCCTCTCAGGAAGGAGATTAAGGAGCATTAACTCTAGAACCATTAGACTGAGGAACAGCTTCTACCCTGAGGCTATTAGACTCATGAATCCCTAACCAGAAAAATCACTGTAATTTCACTTTAATTGGTAAATGTCACTTTAACTGTGCTGTTGTTTATCCATGATGCTGATTTCTTGCCTTTAAGCTGTTGTGTTCATAATCATCTGCTCACAAAAGACTCATGTTCAGGCTGCTGTTTAATATACTGTATTATATTACATTATTATTGTGTAGTGAACTCCAGGGGAGTGGTGGCGCAGAGGTTAGAGAAGGTGGGCCTGTGATCGGAAGATCGCCAGTTCAAGTTCCGGTACCGACAAAATAAAAAAATATGGGTGAGGCCGGTGAAGCACCCACACCTGCCCCCACCCTAATTCGTCCCACTCTGGGCCCTTGAGCAAGGCCTTTAACCCCCACCATCTGTTCCTCCGAGTGTCCTAGATAGCAGCTCTCTGCTCCACACAGAGGGCTGTGGTAGCTCATTGGGCTGTGGTTGTGTCAGGAAGGACATCCGGCGTAAAAAATAACCGCCAAGTCTTTGTGCAACTTAGTTCGCTGTGGCGACCCCTAACAGGGAGCAGCAGAAAGAAAAAAAAAATTGTGTAGTGAATATCTTAGATCCTTGTATACTGTTTCTTTTCTTGGTAATTTATATTTTTGCTATTTTTGGGTGTAACTGGGACCTTGAGTACACAATTTTGTTCCACCTCATGTACTACATGTGATGCGAAAGACAATAAAGAAACTTGAACCTTGAACTTGATTAAAAAAATCTCGAGGGAAGATTTTGCATATGTGTGTATATTTCTTGCTAAAATACAACTATAGCTAAGGCTACTTTTATCAGGTACTGTAATTGTGTACATATAGTGTAACTAAAATATTCATTTGGATCAACAGTCTGTAAAAAAATCACTTTAGATGTTAAAACCTGTATGGTTTTACTTTTTCATCATGTTTACGATCATTATTTGGACTTGGAATCAGAATAAGATTGTCTATAAGCATTTGAAAAGGGTTTCTTTTCATCTCATTCCTTTAAGTGCAGGTTGATAAACTGCTTAGAAAATGTATATTTTTTTCTCCAGTACAGAAAGTCATCCAGTACAAAAACAAAGTTCCAAGGGGAAGTGATCAAAATCTGTAGTTGTGACAGCAGAGACTGACAGACTGGAGTGTGGTGGTGCATCTGCAACAGTGGGTGGTTATATTCAGAAAAACTGCAAGACTGGAGTGAAAAAACAATTTGTCGATGACATCTAAAGGTTTCTGACCCTCCGTTGCCACTGCAGCACACAAAACAAAGGTTAGAGAAAAAGCCTCGATAGATAAACTGGTCGCCTTGGAAAATAATATCTCTGGATCTGCCCCCCATGTAAACCTCCACCACGGCTAGTAGCATTTAAATGGTTGCACACGTTGCACACCCTGGAGCAGTTCTAGCATGTACTAGTTGATTAACATGCGTGTCTGTTCTCCTGTGCTTGCACTGTATGTCTGTATGAGCTTTTCATGTCATACATTTGTGCATGTGTGCATTTGTGTACTGTTGCTTGGGGCCAGATGGTTAGGGTGCTGCTCAGAGCCGAAACAAAAACTGAGAACGTGGGCCAGCCTTGCTTCTCTTCAGCATAGTTCCCCTCTGAATGGAGCAAATTAGTATTCAGCATGCATAGTGCTGTTAGTGTAAAGACACGCAGCACCCCCTGGCTTAAATCTAGCACAATGATTCATGTGTAAACACGTTGTTTAAAGCTGTATTTTTTTATATATTTCGGGCACTAAAACATGCAAGCTGCAGCTTCTTAATGCAGATATCTCAAAAATCAAAGACATGCTTTTGCTTAAAGGAATACCAAATAATTCCAGCAAAAATATCAATATACCTTCTCCAACATAATGAAATATCTAAAAAAGGATAAGAGAACACAAGAGTAATACTGACTGTTATTAAAATTAAATGTCAGTACCGATGCCCTTTACCTGAAAGTTTTCTTTGAAGTGTTTTAATTATAATAAACTTACAATATTTTTGTGGATCTTTATCAGCAGGGATATTGGAGCGCAGGATGATGTTGTTGAGGCTGTTTAGGTATGCTGGCATTGTGTGGTGACCCTCAGGGTTGTACCAAACCTACAACCGTAAAATCAAACATTAGCTTAAGATCAAAAAAATCTTAAATATAAAGGATGCAGAGAGATTCAGACATCTCCATCTGGAAACATTTACACACAGGAAAGAAAAGCACAATTGCTGCAGTAAAGAATATTTATGATGACACTGATGGCGCAACAATCCAGCTCCATCTGCAAATATTAATCTTGCAGCCAAAAGACTTTAACTGGGAAACCATATATTAACTTTTAACAACTCATCAGTACAGCGTTTCATGAGATAATTAGACATGCAGCAAGGAAGAGAGTTACCTTGGACAGCGTGCGGTTTTGGGGCACTTCAGTAACGTCCAATTTCAAGTCAGGCGGGAGAGGCATGCCAAAAGCAAAGCCGCCATACCTGAAAAATCAAAGTGGACACATCGATCAAAACAAAGAGCTCTGGTCGCCACTGAAAAACTAAATGTGACACACACTGTGTTTTTTGTATTGGTTTGTTTCTTGCAATCACAGTAAATATCCAGCAAAGAGAGATAAGAAGCATTCCAGGGGAAAAGCATTTAACTCTTCTGAACATGTATGAAGATGATGAGCGTCATCAAGAAACGAGCTGCGGCTAGTTTATGTCAAGCAGAGCAGCTGAAACGTAAGCTCTGAGGCAGGAGCATACTGATTTGTGCATAATGGATTTCTACACATTCTTTTATAAAGCTTCTCCACTGACAGGCAACTTTTATTTTAGAATTTGATAGATGGTTTTGTGAACGATCATCTGAAAAATGTGAAAA
>NC_056510.1:17214326-17219920 GCF_014905685.2 Nematolebias whitei
TATATAAAACCCTTTTCAGACTCGTACAATATTCTAAACAATGTTTCTAAACTCTAAACGCTCTAAAAGTCATGAATGTCATGATTTTAGCTCTCTGCCTCCTCTCTGCCAGCTGCACTCATCCACCTGCAAGCGGCCATGGCCACGCTCCCTTCCCCGCTCTGCACGTAGAAAGAGCTGATCAGCATTAGCAGGAAGCTTATCCTGCAGTAAGAGCTGCACAAAGGCAGGAGGATGCTTTTTCTGCAGCTCTGGGCTTCACAAAGATGCAGCAGGTGCTCAACAATTTAAAATAATTAATTTTAAATAAAAATTCCATGCCGATCGTGCAGCTCAGCCATCAATCATCCAATTATGTGTCATGTCCAATCTTATTTTGAAAAACCGCAATAGAGAGAGTCTGCGATAAACGAACCATGAAGCAGTGAGGGACTACTGTATAATACAGTGTTTAAAACATGTTAGTTAATAACATTTTTATGCTCAGCAGCTGTAATAATTAATTGAATATAGTGAATAAAAGTAAAAACATTCTAAAAGTTGATGTTTCTTTACGTATTTTGTAGCATTGTTTGTGGGTTTGCGAGGGGGGCCTCAGCCAGAAGCTAACGCTGTTTAGGGGGCCATGACATGGAAAAGTTTTGGAACACCTGCGTTAAAGCACTTAAGCTAATAAACCATCTGCATTCACCTGTTCCTGATGAAATCATTGGCTGTAGCCACCAGGTAGTTGTCCACATCAAGACCACTCAGATTATAGACAATCTGGGACGAGGGGATCTTCTTATGGGGGGGCTGGAAGTTCTTCTTACAAATCTACAGTTTACAGAAGACACAAATACATCATGCTTGACCCTGTTCGAATGCTCGAGGAGGCGAGGAAGAGAAGGGTGGGGAAACGAGGCAGAACACAAAAACCCACTCACACACACATGCTCTTACTGCTGACCCACTCTCACCTGTTTCTTCTGGGTGCATTTACAGACACTAAATGGTTCGGAGATGTTTCCTCCAGAGATCCAGCTGTTTGTGCTTCTTGTGCAGGCCCTTTAGGAGGAGAGAATAAATCTTTCACAAAGTGGAAGCAAGGTTCAGTGGATGTTTGAATGTTTGTGACGGTGCCAAAAGCCTGCCTCATGTCAAACTCACAAAGAGATTAAAAGAAAATGAAAACTGTGCAACAATAATGGTGAAAATTTTACGCATTATCAATAGAAAATAGAGTAAATTAAACACAGTTTGTCATGAATCATAGAGTAGCTGTGAGTTTGTGTGTTTTTTGTGAAACCAGGAGCTAAATATACTCTGATCACAGCTTTTCAAGCTGTTAAATGTGTGTTGTAATGTCATATTGTGTGAAACTTGTGTTTGTGTGGGCTGGTGCTCAGTTCCCACACAGTTTGTTGTTCAACAAATAATGTGAGGGACATTAATGATGAGCAAAAAGCAAAATGCAAAACGTCCTGCATGTGTGTTTGCAAAGTTATTGAATACGATCAAGTAGCGTAAAACATTAAAACATGAACAGAATTAAGTAATACAATTTTACACATTTATAATCAAACATGCAGCTTTTTTATTAACACCTGCCACCAAATGCCAAGTTAGAATGTTTTTGTATGTTAGTGTGTGTTTTTTATTTTTTTTTTGGCTGTACTGTTAGCAAAATATCTCATGAACAGCTAAAGAAACTTGATCAATTGTGTAATATTTGTGCTTAAATTTACAGCAATAAAATTACTATATAATTGCAAATTATCTGATTAACTATTAGAAGAATTTCAATTAAAGTTTTGAAAAAAAAAATTTTTGATGTACTTTTTTAACATTTAGTCTGCACACTTGGAGACTTACCACACGTTGCGAGATGTGGCCATTGTGAATTAAAACTGTCGTGAAAGGCAGAGGGCAAAATGCATTCCTTCAAGGAATGCAAGTCCTTCAATAATTAATTTTTTTTTTTTCCTCTACTTGTACGTTTAAAACATCCCTTAGAGGTCTGCTTCATGAGTGCCAACATCATTGATTTGAGATCTTGCACGGTGCAAATCTCCCCTATAAACACGAGGTGTTTATGGAATACAGATGACGCTGTCACATCGTAGAGCCCTGCTGCAGGCTTTCAGCCGCATGCATCAGGCTGAGCAGCAGGAAAATGAAGCGAACGATCACAAGAGAGACCAGAGAGAGAGCGACTGGAATTGGGGGAAAAGGCTGTCCAGTAAAAAGAGAGAGAGAGCAAAAGTAGGCATAGTGGGGGGAAAAATGGTAAAATGTGGAAAAGGCTGTTAGGGAAAATGAGTGCACTTTCATGAAATGAGAACAGCTGGAAGCGTAATTACGTACTGGTTATCAGACTTGTCGAGGCAGGCGCTATCGATTCCAGGGAAAGACAGCATGGTGTCCACCAGATGGCTGGATCTTGGATTTTGGTTACTGTAGAGTCAAAAAAAATTCAACAACCTTCACGTAAAGTGAACAATGTGAGGAAAATACATTTGCTAGAACAAATGCTAGGGATTATAAAGCTTCTCTAACGTTGAAAATATCACGCGGGCACAGTGACTCTACCAAAGACAGTGAAGTGGAGAGATGAAAGGAAACATCTGAGGACATTTGACTTGCCACTTTAGATCTAAGTGGACTTGTTTTGTTTGAGCCACCCCCTTCCATTCAACTCAAGGAGAATCCCACTCATAAATAAACATTAGGATCATTTGCATGGTCGATCCAGGCGCATTAGGAAAATAGAACTCGGAGAAAGTTGATAGTTATCGAGCTCGGTGATAATTGAAGTCAAGCACAGAAAGCCTTAAAATGCTTGTAACCTGCTCCTAACTCGCATCTGAAATCTTGTTTAAAGCTGAAAGGAACTAGGAAGAGCATAAACATCAGCTTTGAATTCAGACTTCAGGATCCCTCCCCTCCTCCATGTCCCCTTGATCAACAAGCAGAAGATGTGGAGAATAAAGACATCTCCCGACACTCTTCATCCCTCGTCGTTTGATCTGCTGTCAAGCCCGCTGCATCATCATCCTCCCAAACCCTTCCGTTCCCACTCACACGTTCTGCTTTAAGGTCCAACTGACCTTCAACAAACTACAGTTTCACCATCATTTTAAAGCAAACGTGATGTGTTAACCCATGCAAATATTGATGTTAAATAATTTATACATCCTGCAGCTAATTCACCTTTGGTTGAAAGGTTTTTTTTTCTGTTTAAAATTAAATCATTTTGACAAAGCACAACAGGTTCAGATATTAATTTGCAAAGGGAAATCATATAGAATAAAATGATTTAGACGTTTAAAACATTAGTAAAAACTAATTCAAAGAATGCCCTGTGCTAGTATAAATTGTTTTAGGTTGTGCATCTATTTCTATTAGACTAGCCAAAAAAAACAACTAATAACACAAATGAACATCTTTCCTTTTAATCTCTTTACCTAAAAACTATATATATATTTAAAAAAAAAAAAAAAAAACCTACAAGCTGGTGTCACCAACTGAGAAAAGTGATTGCACCCGAGTCTCTACTAGTCTGGAGCCCTGATTAGCCTGATTTGCTTTTGTGTTTTCTCCCCAGTGTTGCTGTGGTTTCCACAGGTTCTGACTGACCTGAAGAAAGAGTAACTTGGTCCGATGTTATAGAGCGCAGGGCTAAGCTCCAGCTTCTGATAGTGCTGCATGTCGCTCTTGATGGAGCCTAGACCCATAGCAATCATCACAAAGAGAACAGGAAGCAGGATCTGAGCCAGCAGGCCCTTCCAGTCCCTCCGGCTGTGGTGGAACCTCTTGATGAGCATGGCTGTCAGCTGCTGCCAGGCCAGGACCAAACCACTCTCCATGGATGAACTGGTCAGCTCTAAAACAGATTTAGACTGGATCACCAAAAAAAAACTGCACAATCCATCTGTAGACTTTTAGGAAAATATATATATATATTTTAGAAGGATGTGATGTTTTTAGGTGGTAAAAAAGGGCAAACAGAAAGAGTGCATGAGGAGAAAATAATAATAACTCACTGATCTTATCTCCAACTTGGCCAAAATCATCACTGAAGTCTGAAGGGAAGCTGTCGATAGATGCATTGTCTGAAACCGTCTCAGAGATGGACAGTGGCATCTCCTCTTTAGTGATTCCATTAGTCATTTGGAGGAAAACCTGCAAACAGATGTGAAAGTTGAAGTTTACCAGAACATTAACATAAAGCTGTTCTTTTTTCTCTCCATCTGGTTCCTCATGAGCTCACCTCCTCCAGTGTGGTGTCAGAAATGCCATAACCTCCCAGCTGCAGCTCGTCCAAGTTGGTGTCCAACGTTGTCAAAAGTGATCGGTATGAGGAGGCGTTGGATGAGGTGAAGGGGGGCAGAGAGTAGACCAGGTCACCCCCATTGGCTTCTGTCAGTCGTGCTTCAGGTAGATGAGCTTGGATGACAGACTTCAGTTCAGCACTGTCAACGGATTCCTTTACAGCACCTTGAATCTACAAGAACGAAAACATGGGGCTTTAAATTTAACTATCTATCCAAAGGTTGAGCATGGCTTGGGTTTTTCAGCCAATATCAATACATTCGACAAAGATGTGGCAACTTTTTGCGTTTTTATGGGCCTTTTGCTGTGGTGGCCATCTTGAATCAAGTTGACCCCAAAAGTTTATCAATCGTATAAATGTACATCCAACGATTGCATTCTGCAAGTTTCATTAATAATCAATCTTTTGGTTCATTGAATATAAAAGTAACAGACAGAAACACACACAGGTGCAGGAAAAGACAATTTTATTAACCTTCGCCTGTTGGCAGTGGGCACAAGATATCTCAAAGCAAAATATGGAATATCGTGTAGTTTATGACACTTGAGTTTTTCATCAGAGAAGATAAAAAAGAAACCAGGTTGCAAGCTAGGGCTGCAGGTGAACATAAAGTATGCTGCATAAGTCTGCAGCACATCATTTGAGAGGGGGTTTAGTCCATCAGCCAGATTTTCAGTATTTCAGTATTTCCACATGAGCGGTCAAGCTTGTCTATAATAATAGATGGTGCGATGTTACAATTTATGCTGGCCAAGATCTGTCCCTGTTAAGATGTGCCAGAGTCGTGCTCGTACTCCCTGGACGCTCGAGATAAAGGCTGTGGCCTATACAATCCCTCAACCTTCACATATGCTAATGTTATAACATGAAGCACTGGAAGAACACGACAAATTAGATTGAGAAAATAAAAGATTTCTGAAAATATGAATGTTGAGAAGGAAAATGTCAATATGAGAGTTTTGCTCAGTTTCTGTTGCTTTGCACTGACATGACTGCACGTCTGTGAAGATGATTACCTTCTTTGTGAGGGTGAGTTTGTAGCCTTGACCCAGCTTGTCTTTCAAGTAGAAGGGTGATCCGCAGCATTTTAATCCTCCTCTTTCCAGGAAGGCGATGCGGTCACTCAGTACTTCAGCCTCATCCAGGTGGTGGGTGGACATGATAATTGTGCGATCTGAGAGGAGACAGATGAAAAGGTGCCTCATTACTCACACAGTTATATATATATATATATATAGATATACATAAATATATATATATATATATGTAGTAGATGGGG
>NC_056510.1:17220020-17231217 GCF_014905685.2 Nematolebias whitei
AATACAGAGGCATGGGGTAATTCAGTGAAACATTGACATGTTAATTGGTAAAGATGCCTAAATAAAATTTTTTTAAAAAAAATCAGCAATTTAATACTTTTTTAAAACAAAGACACAAGACCATCAGGTCTTGTGCATATAAATGAATTAAAAAGCTGCTTTATGTGTAGTAAACGATGTAAGATGTTTGTCATTAAATACAGTTCCTTGGCTTGAAAACCCCACTATAATATCTGAAATGGCTACAACAATTCCATGCTACATTTATGTGACACTGAAAAGTCATGCTGACATTACAGCTCCTTCCAACTTGTGGATTTGTTTCATTTGTGTATTTTCTTATTTTAAATACAACTTAGTTTCACTGAGACACAATTGTCTCATTTGAAAAGGGGCACTATTTTGTACAAATAAACAAACGATCAATGAAGGACATCAGTATAAAAGATACATATGAATAGAGCCATTTCAATTTTTTAAATATAAGCTACACTGATGGAAACAGCAATTGAAAGACTCTTTGAAAACAGGAGCAAGTTTTTGTGGATGTAATCTCCAGTTCTTACTTGTGGAACACTGTAGGTAATAACAGCCTGAACGTGCAAGCTCAGATGGTGATAAACTGGGACGATTCTAGAATCTGCCCCTTAGGGGTGCTTAGCCCCCAGTGTTGAATGTGGCTCTTGGATTGAACCATGCGGAGGCCATTGGCATCAGAAGCATTTGTAATGTAACATCCAAGTACTTATAACTGGAGACCACTTCCACTGCAGGGGTGTTCGCTCCTTCTGAAATCCACAATCATCTCCTTTGTCTTCTTCACATTAATGTGGAGGTTGTTCTTCCTGCACCAGCTCTCCAGGTGTTCCACCTCCTGCCTGTAGCCAGACTCATCATTGTTTGTGATGCATCCAACCACTGCTGTATCACCTGCAAACTTTACAATATGACGGTTTGGATGGGTAGGTGCACAGTCATATGTGAGCAGATTGAACAGGAGGGGACTCAACACACAGCCCTGAGGGGAGTCAGTGTTGAGGGTTATGGTGGAGGAGAAGAAGATGCAAAATCCTAATGATGGTTTATTTTATTTTAGGGGTGCTGAGTTAAAATTTAGGGGTGCTTCAGCACCCCCCAAAAGAAGCTAAAATAGCCCCTGGTGATAAATATGACAAATATGATGGAATATGATGGAACCAGACAGGTAGAAGACAATAACAGATTTGTAAATAAATGTGTACCCAATATAAAAGTATGTGGATGTGTGAAGCTGCTCATTTAACCAGAGTGTATGAAGTACAGAGATGTGGGAGAGTTTTACTGCCTGTGGTGAATCTCAAAGCTCTGTGGGAGACAGCGTCCAGTAGGCGTAAAGAGCAGGCAGAGGCATTCATTTACACAATATCTCCATAGTCTATGAGAGTCAAGCTGGTGGCAGAAACCTGCTGTTTTCAGGCACAAATCAGATGAAAAGTACCAAGCTTTTAAATTGAGCTTCTTCAGCAGAATGTTAATATGGCACTTGAAACTTAAGTATTTATTGATTGTTATTCCAGGATATTTATTTGATGTGACATGGGCAATGCATAACTACTGTGTGGTGGCAATAGTAGGAAGGGAAGATGGCACTTTTTTTCTCCACAACTTTGTAATTGCGTAGTATTTTTAGTGATTAAAGCCGTGAGCAGAAATAAATCCCACCAGTCTGCTCCAAATTACTGCTCCTCCTTGTAAAAAATATATCTTACATGAGAAAAAAAATAAAATAAAATAAAAAGGATTATTTGTGTCATTTGTCATTTTGTGTCAAACAAAGCAGGTTCACAAGCCTGATCCCTGTGACCCACTGTCTTTAATGTTTCAGATGTTTCCCTGCTTCAACACACCTGACTGAAATAAATTAATCATTAGCAGGCTTCTGCTAAACTTGATGGCATTCTGAGACGGTACCGTATTTTCTGGCGTATAAGTCACAGGTTTTTTTGCATAGATTTGTCTGTCCTGCGACTTATACGCCGAAGCAACTTATATACTTTTTTTTCCCATATTCATTACGCAATTTTTGATCGATGCTTAAAATTTCAAAGAACTGCAACAGCGTGTGCGCTTGCTTCACTCAGCTGGTGCAGATGGAGGAACACTATGCTTTTTTTTACTGATGCGACTTATACTCTGGAGCAACTTATACGCCAGAAAATACGGTAATTACATTTTTTTTATTTTTTTTTATTTTTTTTTATCAGGTGTGGCGAAGCAGGAAAACAGCTAAAACATGCAGGGCAGTGGGCCACAAGGACCAGGGTTGGGGATCTCTGAATTAAAGTAACAATCTGGAATGTGGTGTTATTAATTGGACACAGTTTTAACGAGAATATTCTGTGCTGCAGTGGTTTTAGACCTTTGTGTTTATCAGATTTACTCTGAATTATGACGGTACACTTATATTAGCTTAAATTATCTGCCTTCTAACAACCACTACACAAGACTTCAAAACATAAATATAAAATATAAATCCATAAAACATGAAATGAGAGTCAAAGATGAATGAGTCAAATCTAATCCCATAACAACATAAAACACTGTGATAACAGATGGCAGACTATAAAGTTAGGTAATTACAGGGCTTTAAAAGCAATTGGCTGATGATTAAACTGGACAGCAAAACAAATATGTAGCCAAAGCAAGTCAGCAATGACAGATTCTCTTTTCTGAATTGTATCTTTGTCAGATTTCAAGAAACAAGAAATAAGGTTGTAGATAAGCAACTACCAAAAACCGACTAAAAGCCTAAAAATGTACAGAAAATACCAACGAATAAATAACATAAGTTAATCAGGTCCACTTATATATACAGTTATGCAATATGGTACACTCTAAATAAAACTGTTGATTTTTCACATCATTAAAGCCATATAATTAAATTTAGTGTCTGAATTTGATTACAGTTGTTAATATGAATGTGTTTAGATTGGAAAGCAGTTATAGAGATTTGACCAGCATGGAACGAGGAAATGAGTGAGGAAATAACATTTGTATTTGTTGTCATTCAGAAGAAAGTGCAAATGGGCTTTGGGTAAACAAATAAAAGTTTTGTTTGCTCTTTTTTACAGCGAATGAGTTGTATGGTATGATTGTATGAAAGGTTGTAATATTTTTAGCAGCTGAACCAACTGCAAACTATGGTGTTGGGGAAACAGTGATTTGGGAATGATTGGCTGAGCAGGTTGCGAATTTACTCTGTATCAAATACCAAAGAATTCAAAAATCATAGGATCAGATATATCTGAAAGCTTATACTAAAGTGAAATTGAACTCTAACTCCTTCAAGAAATCAGCTGACAAGAAGAAAATGCATCAAAGTTTTAATTTTTAGTGAAACGTTATCCAGCGTTTTGTGTTATTTTACTCCTAAGCCATCAGTAGTGTTTAATTGAAATACAAGCTTTGCTAAATGGTTCATAAAATCCAGTGAGTGTAAGCACTTTTTAAATTCTTACTTTTCTTATGTTGGATAACGATGTCCCAGATGCTGCGCCTGGAGCACGGATCCACCCCTGTGGTGGGTTCATCCAAAACCACCAAGCGTGAGCCTCCTATGAAGGCGATGGAGACTGACAGTTTGCGCCTCATGCCCCCCGACAAGGTGCCGACCCGCTTGTGTCTGTGAGCGTACATGCCCGTCTCCTCTAAGATCCTGGCAGGGGAGTCAAAGAAAAGCATTTAGCATGGAGCTGGTGTGAACAATTTTTTCTCTGCATTACAACCGCGCCGCTGAGCTGTATTTCGATCAGTTCCATTAGTTGCCCAGCGAGGGTTTTTGAATGCCACATGAGAGGAACAACTTCCCGCCTTCAGGTTCAGGCTTATTACTGCTCCTCCTGTAAAGTGGAAACCCTCCAGGAAGACTCTCATGATGCAATGCAGCTTAAGATGCAACCGAACGAAAAACTGATTTTCCTTTTAAACATATACAAGCAGCTGCAAAGGGTCTAAAACAAGAATAATAGAATTCGCTATGAAAAACGTGAAAATCCACAAGAAAAATCATCATGCAATCATGTCGGTGAAAGTAAAGGATGTATTTTACAGCTGAAGTGAGAGGAATAACATTTTGTTTGACATTCTGACAAATCACCATGGTTATAGAGATGAAATATGGTTCACTAAAACCTCTGAAATATTGATACTTTTTTTGTTTTTTTGTTGAGCACTGACACCTGTAACTAAAGTCACTCATTTTATTCACAGACCATGACAGAAGCTAATCAGTTGAACAAAATCTCTGAAAAGAGCAGACTGTGCAATAATCTTTTATGACAATTGAAGTGTTGCCAGTATGTCATGCATAAACTCTGGCATAATCTTGAAGACATTTTCTTTGATTAAACACATCACTCTCCCTGCTCGGGTTGATTCGTAACTCACATGCGGACTTGTTCATGCAGCTCTCCGCGAGACCAGAGTGGGGCTTTGATTTGGCCGTACAGCAGCAAGTGCTCCTTGGCGGTCATGTGGTCGAAGAGGACGTCATATTGCATGCAGACGCCCAGTTCTTTGCGTACTTTGTCAGGGTTTGCCTGCATATCTTTGCCATACACCTCTATGGATCCGGATGATGGGGCATAAAGACCAGTCAGGAGAGACCTACAGACATGTTTCAATTTGAATATTCATCAAAGATAAAGTCAAGATGTCAGAAAAAGGCATTTTCATTGACTTCTTCTTTCTTCTACTTTTCTCAAATGATCACTCATTCCAACCCAGCAATTCAATTTAGTTTAAAAAAAGTTTTTTTTTTGTATTACTTATATCTGAGTTTGCTGCTGCTCTCATTACATGTTCCCCTGGTTAAGCGCGTCAGCAAAATGAGTCACATTTAAAATGTAAATGTAAGTGCTCCTGTTGATGAAGACCCATCAGACTAATCTCCATCACGGTGCATTTTCTGTGCCAAATTTGAACAAAACAATCTCCCTGTCAGCACCAGACTGCTGAAATGATTAAAGGGATGCACAAATCTAATCTTTAAAAAGCTTGCATATAGCATTCAAGGGTTGTGGCGTGTTTATCTTGGGATTGAGACTTGCTAATATTTCTTAAAAGATAAAAGAAAATGTTGCAGAACGTACATGGTGGTGGTCTTGCCGGCTCCGTTGTGGCCAAGCAGTGAGGTGACATGGCCCTCGTAGAAGGACATGTTCAGGTTTTGAATGGCTGCTTTTTCACCGTACATCTTAGTGAGACCATGGAGTGCAACACCCACAGGAAGTCTTGAAAAATCTTCACCCTGGTAGGACAGTGTGCCCTTGTCTAATAAAAACAATGAGATGGAGGATAATTATAAACCTAACTAAATAAGACAAAAAAAAACCACGAAATACAAACACAGAGATGCCACAAGAGAGTTACAAACCACTTATTCTTGTATATATTGTGTACCTTTTCCTTTGCCTTCAGAGAAGACAGGCTGGTTGTTCTGCATGATGTTGGAAAAGAAGAGTCCTTTGCCTCCGTTTTGCTCTGAACCACTGCTACTGCAGAGGTCGGTCCAGAAGGAGAGCTTGAAGGGGAAATACCACGGTGCAGGGATGCCATATTTTCCTGATGGGTTTAAAAAAGTTATAAAATTTCACATTAACATTATGCAAAAACCCTATTTGGTCATGACCAAGCAAACCTAAACAAGGCATATGCTTTCAACTGAATATGGCACATTATATGCCCAAAAACAAATTATTATGCAGCAATCTATAGCAATCGCTCAGACAAGCAAAGACCTGCATAACCTTTGACCTCGACCTTAGAGCTGGGGTGATGAAAAGATTATGTGACACTACGTCTAGTGACGATAACGTTTCATTAAATTATCTTGAGATCAAAAGTTATGAACGGGACAAGAGAAAATTTATGGATGGAGACTATACAATAATATGTCCAGCTTTCGACAGGCGTATAAAATTTTAAACATTTAGAAGCAATGCAACGAGAAAAAAGAACCACGGACTAATTCCATGAACATGGCAATTGATGGTTTACCTGGGAAAACCATGCGGATGTAAGCCCCAATGATGAAGTACAGGATGGAATCGATGAGTGTGAGCCAGCACAGCCAGCCAAAGGAGGCAGTGTCACCAGCGATGGGAGAGATGTACGAGTTGCTCCAATGAATTCCTAAGAATTAAAAAAGGAGAACGTTTCATTTAGCCACATTACGCAGCAGAGAGCTCCTTGTGGTATTCAGATGACCGCATGCTCGTACCTTCTCCCTGAGTCTCATAGCGAGTAACATACTGGCAGGCGTAGCTGAAACAGGTTGGTGAAAACAGACCCTGCGGGAAAAAAATCAGGAACATTTTAGACTAGACTTAACACTAAATGCAACAAACGCTATGAGAGTATGTTCCGTATACAAGTTGGCCACAAGAAGAAGTGTCAAGCTTGCCTTTTTATTTTGTGTCACTTCAGAGCAATTTTCCAGCGCAAATTACATTATTTGGTATTTAATTGATTCTGCAGAGTGCATGCTTGTTTAATATACATGACTAATGGTGAAGCAGGCTCAGAGCACACTCACCAGAAGGCTCTTCAGGGAAAAGGTTAAATTGCTTTCCAGAGCCATAACAATGATGAAGGGGAAGAAGCAGAGGACGTAGAGGAGGCTTCCACTCAAACCAGCGATGTAGGTCTTATCAAAGAAGGAGCTGACCAGGTAACTGAAGGCCAGGATGCTCAGACCGTAGTTGCAAAGGAACAGGAAGAGAAGGAAGCCGTCGCTTTTTGGAAGGATGTTCCCATATTTGAGAACCATTGTGAGGATGAAGATGCTCACTAACAGATAGGCAGCACACTCCAGGAACCAGGCGAAGAAATGACTGAGAGGGCTGACTCCCATCATTTTCATGTACTAAAAGGGGAAAGAAGGGGATAAATTAAACAGACAACACTTGAGCTATTTAGCCAGAAGTGTCTGCAAATGTGTACAGCACTGAGAAGAATAAGAGAAGTTAACATTTTTGGCTTTTACGTATCCAGAGTCAAAGATTCTACATATCACATCATCAACAGTTTAATACAAAACCATTTATATTCATCAGTCACTGTATTACATTTAAAAACTAAAATGTAAAAAAAAAAGACAATGCAAATGTCAAAATGTAATGGCACTTGTTTTCAAGTTGAGAAAACATTACCTCATGCAGCCTCAGCTCTCGCTCATGAACCAGTTTTTTTACAAAATCTGCCACGAACAACACCCATGGTATCATCAACATGAGAGGGAAGACAAAAGACATGGCCTGCAGGAACCTGAGGAATGCAGAAATGCCAGATGTCAATCAAACTCCTTGCCGCATATTAATTATTGTATTATTTACAAAAATAAACCCATGTGGATTTATTTTTTGTACTTCTACAAATGATACCAGCAACCTAGCGCTTGATGCGTGTATTGATTTTTTCACAAAGATTGTGACAGAATTTGTTCTGTTTATTAATAAATTGGAATAAAGCAAAGACCAGCTAGAGACAAAGGCCCTGTTTGTGATTCAAAGATGAAAAAGCAGCACTTGGTGGCATGCAAGCACAAACATCAAGTTCAAGAATGATTTATTTAAAACAATGTTGCATGTCAATGAAAATGTTAATGTCAAACTCATGTTAGATTGGAAATAGAAGAGTGATGTACTTCCCTGATGTTTTTTTTTTATCCTGAGAGATATTTGAGTGTGTAATCAGTTTGTGTATGGTTTTCAAAAATGAATGCGCAATTAAAGTGAAAATTCATGCACATAGTGCATAGCTAATTACAATGTGACAGGTTCTTGTGAATGACTACTTATTGCCATTCCCAAGTGACAAATGAATAATGAAGGAGCCTACATTATTCCACATCAATGCCAGTTTCCCTTCAGAGACAACGTGTATCCTTTCATGTTTCTTTGCATGCATGCATTCACGGATTGACTGTGTGTGTGCATCCTTGAATTTGAGAAACTCACTCGTCTCGCAGAAAGCACGGATAAGCAAAGGGCTGCATCTGCACAGCCACGTCTGTGACTTTCTGCCCGATCTGGGTTTCAATGATCGCCCGATCGATGTTCTCCTGCAGGTAGATGAATCCCCGGTTGTAGCGCATCGTCTGACTGGCCGAGATGTGTGTATCCTTTATGAAGTAAGAGCTTCGCACTCTGTCTGTTCTCATGACGTTGTCCATGTGCATGCGGATGGTGTAGCTGACTTTGGGAGGCAGAGATGCTGAGGAGGATGGAGAGGACCGGGCCTCACGCCTCCTTGATGAATCTTCAGAAAGCTTGAAAATGACACCTTAAGAACACAATAAATACAGATTTTATTCATAACCCTTTATATCTGTTGCTCTTGACACAGTATTTATACAGTTTATCTGTGGTCACTGTAATTTACAAGGTGGATTAAGATAACACACAGTTGATACAGCTGTTGGTCCAGACATTATCTGTGGGATTGATGGAGTTTGCCTCGTATTTACTCACTCGCATAGAGTTCACGGTTTTTGGCAAGCTCCTGAGCCGCACGGTCGATCTCCTCGATGGAGTTGTAGCCACGGTAACGGTCGAACTTGATACAAGAGGAGAACTTCATCATCATTGTGGACAGGGCGCTGATCTGATCAAGAATCTGTTTGTTCTGTTCCAGCATCAGTGTCACGTTAGCTGTGAAAGGAAACGCGTTTACAAAGTCAGCTAACGGGGAAAAAACTACCGTACCCACTGCTGTACAAAGATGACACTCTCAGTCGAGCCAAAGGATTTGAAAGTATTTTTTCAAGTGAATAATAGTAAAAATAACTGGAAAACATTAGATTATTGTTCATGAATCAGTTGTCTTAACTTTGAAACAAACAAATAAAGCTTCAAAATGACATTCTAATAAACTTTGTAAAATCTGAATGTTTAAATAATTGTACTTTTTTCACATTTTTTATATAAGGATAAAGAACTTTATGAATGCTACGATTGTTTTTCCCCCATTAAACAAATTGTATCTTCCATAACATTCCAGCAGGGTATTTTTGTTGATCTGTACCCTGAAATGATCTAAGTATTACATCAGTAATGACAGCAGGCCTCTGAATCCAGTACAGATTCAGGTGTAGGCCCAGTTCTGTGTTCAAAGAAGAGTCCCTCTGATTTAAATCTAACCAGAACCTTTTTAAAACTACTTCAGTAATAACTTGGTGAGGGTGCTCACACCTTAGTAGTTGAGCTGGTTTATTCAAGCCGCATAGGACTAAAATATTTTTTTCTCGCATTTTTTCCCCATTTTCACCATATATAATGAAACTGCTGTATAATTATGCCCACCCTGATATTAGATGTAAATCACTGCCGCCACATCATCCCACATACTATAAAAATATGTCATCTGAAAATGATTGAATCTAATAGGCACTTGTGTTTATGCTGGCTAGGGTTGGAAAATGTGCAGAGAAATGTAAAAAAAAAAAAAAACTGTTTAATTAGTGTAGACATTTATTGACCTCAGTGTGCTTCTTTTGATGTAAAATATAAAGAGAAATGTGTTTAATTGTCATTCTTTTATGTGTTAAATGGGATGGATGTAAGGTCTAAAAAAGTTTCACGTTCAAAAATCTGTGTGCCAAAGTTGAACCGTGTGTGAGAAAACAATAATCAAGTCTGCTCTTACAAAAGAAAAAGCCCCAGAAAATATCAAGTACCATGTGTTTTGCAATCAAAGTCTAAAAAGCTGTCCTATTTTCAGACATTAAAGACATTTTAGAATCAAAAAGAGTAAATATAAATATGGTATGTGCTGCTTACAAAAGTAAGTCTTAAATTTTTACTCACAGAAACTGTTAAACATCTTCTTTATATTGTCCACATTTATGTTTGTCTGCATCTCAATGAAATTCTTCACAAAGGCGTTGTTGAGAGAGTTCTGGCAGAAGGATGGAGAAAAGATAGAGAGAGGAGAGAAAACTATGAGCATCATCAAGATTCAGCTGCCGAATCTCGTCGAAAACCACTGCAAGGTTTATCTTGAGATTTTCAGATGACAGCGGGGCATAATCAGATATAAAGAAGAGCACGTCTGAGTCTTCATACCTGCAGCATTGGCAAAGTGTTGCTGAGTATTTCGGCTGACTTCATGATGTAATTTGAAGATTTGATCCAGTCCTCAGAATATTTCTTCAGATCTGCAAACTCTTGCAAAGTGGCATTGGCCTGGGCAAAGTCAAGACAAGGACGCAAAAGTGTGAAAATGGTTTTGTGTCAGAAAAAGAAAAAAAAAAAATCACGCCTTCATTTTTTTTTTTTTTTTTTTTTTGTGCATCGTGGTTTGAGTCTTTGAAGACTGCACCGAACTGAAAACAGTCTCGCTCAAAATAGAACCAGAAACATGTGGTGCATACAAACGCATGCACACCTCGTGCAACTTGGAAGTTCTTGTGTTGCCAACGGGGTGTGTAAGGACAAAAAAGTTAATATGACCTAAACATTCTAATAGGAGCCGTAGAAAAAAGACGATGAAGGATATTTAACAATTAGAACAATGACTTTGGAGGAGCTAGGGAATCACTGAGCCCTAGTTAAGATATTTAAGCTGAAATGGCAATGAAAAGCAGGGATGCCTACACAAAATGTAAAAATCAGCTGTTTTGTTGCAAACTGCAGGCAGGTAAGTAAATAATTTAACCACCCCAGTCAACAAACCAACACATTATTGTCAGTCAGCAGCAAGAAGAAGAAGAAATGCTATTTTAGTCTACTATTAAATCATTAAATAAGGGTGATCAATGGGAATGTTCATGGAGCGAAGTCTAGAGGAGGTAATGTGTTTGTTCGTGTTGTGCGAGTTTGAAACCTTCTGCATGATGTCCCTGGTGACGGGCGTGTCAGGTGTGAAGAGGATCTGTCCCATCAGCATGGGTTTGAGGAAGGCCCAGGCGATGGCTCCTCCTGTGGTGTTGACCATGTCCAGGTACATGTTCATACAGAAGGGGGCTGCACAAGGACACATACAAACGTGTTAGAAGTTTTCACGAAGGAAAGTTGTTCAGAGAAAAGTTGCTGTCTTAAAGTAGATATTTTTTAATCACATCTACAAGCGGTGACAATAAAAATTACTGAAAAAAGTCTCCAAAATAAATATGTATGAAACACATTTTTTTTGCACAGATTACAGTTTTAGCTTCCAG
>NC_056510.1:17231327-17234392 GCF_014905685.2 Nematolebias whitei
GAGAACGTCGTTGCCTAGGTGTATATATATATAGATAATTTAAAAAAGTATTCTGAAAAGGATAAGAGCGGGCGCTCTCAAAGAGCAGTAGCTAGGTGCACTCCGCTCATCTTTCGGACGACTGCACGGACATATTCTCGCTGTATCTTGGTACAATGATAATAAAAGCTTATTCTGATTCTGATTCTAAATAGGAAAGGTGAAGCATATTGTGGGGTTAAAAAAACCCACAACGAATCTGAATCCTCAGACCTAAAAAGCCAAAACAAGCTCCACAATGATATTTTAATTTGATACAGTGATGTATTGTGATATTTAAAGTGCATGTTTTCCTGACTCAACTAAAAAGTGAAACTCAATCTGCAGAAAATGATGATAATGTTTTATATGGTAAGAAAACTTTCTGAAATAAATGGAAGTAGATCAAAACATGTGACTGTATTTTAACATAGAGAAGACTGATTATTTTAGAATAATAATAATAATATGTATGTGTTGTCATCATTGTATGTTTTCATATAATGGTGAAATAGGCTCCCTGCATTTAACCCATCCACCACCAGGTGGAGCAGTTGGAGCAGTGGCCAGCTATTGAGGGTGGCCTGGAGCAACTGGGGATGAGGTGTTCTGCTCAGGGACACCATGAGATGTGCAATGACTGGGGATTGAACCTGGAATGACTGCAGATTGAACCTGGGACCTTGGGGTCCCAAGTCGGCTGCCCTGCCTCTACACCACCTTGACCCCCTAATGATAGGGCAATGGCAATTTTGCAGCTTGTTAATTATAAGTTTGCAAATGTACATCTAAACATTCTTAATGCTGTCTTTAACAAATATTTTCTAAGAACATCTAGAAACAGGACGCTTGCAAATACATTTAGAGCAGGTATATTTTGTGAAATAATGTTGCTGACCATGAAGAAAACATACATGTGACCTGTTAACATGGAGATGGACTAATTATTTTAACTCATACTTTGTTCAAATAAAGTATTTTTAAAAATTATACTTAACTATATTACTTGATTGAGTTGCAGCCAAGGTGAACAATTTAATAATAGAGGAAGAATTAAAAAAAGTTTAAATTTAGACTAAAAAAAACAAAGTCTAGTAAAATCATGACAGCTTTTAGGAAATTTTAAACATTTAACATTATATAAACTAGAATTGCTCTAAAGAACAGATGTTCCTATAAAAAGCATTTAATCTCAAGTCCTAAACTCATTTCAGCTTACAGGAATCTCGTGGAATCTTGAACCTCTCGATCATCTCTTCCTTCTTTTGCTTGTTAAAACGTGAGGACTCTGACAAATCAGGCATCTTTGAGATTCCAAACAGAGCCAGGATACCGTTAGAGCACATCGCACGAGACAGTGTCACAAATGTAGGTTGGGTGGAGCTGCTAGACTTCATCCCTCTTGCCATCTGGGGAAGAGAAAAAGATCTGAGTCATTGGACACAGATTTCTATTTTGAATCACAAAATCTGACCTTTTTTTTTTGTTTGTTTCTTGGCTGTATGTCAACCACAAACTATGAATACAAACACTACATAAGAATTAAAACCTATAGAATGAGAAGACGCACTTGTGAAAAATCTGCGTTGGACACCAAGTTGAGATCTTGGATGGAGCGCATGTAGCTTTGCAGTTGACGGACAGCAGGGAGAATCTGTGTCATCATGCCCGTTACTGTGTCAGCCGCCTGAACCATGACTCCGACTAGACCCTGAATTTCATCAGATAACACCGTCTGCAACAAAGAAATGAACAATTAAATTCATAGTTCCTCATTGTAACAAATCCCTTTTCTTTTTATTCAACAAGAGTAACTGATATGTGTCTTGAAGGTGATTAAAAGTAAATGTAGTCTCTCGCTAATTCGCGGTTCGTTTCTCACGGACTCGCTCTATCGTGGTTTTTCAAAGTAAGACTGGACATGACACACAATTGGCTGATCGATGGATGAGTTGCACGATCGGCATGGAATTTTTTTTTTTAATCAATTATTTTAAATTATTTAGCACCAGTGTGCAGCCCAAGCTGCAGGAGAAGCTTTTTCATGCAGTGTGTCATATCTCCATGCAGAGCAGAGAAGTGGGCGTGGCCAAGAGGCTGGCAGATAGCAGAGAGTTGAAATCATGACATTCTGTGCTCTTTTAGAGTGTTTAGTTTAGAAACATTGTTTAGAATATTGCAAGATTGTGGGAAGGGTTTAAAACGCATATATAGTTCCAGGAACTCGTCTTAAGCGCAGAGATGACAGGGCCTTCTCTGTAGCAGGACCAAGACTTTGGAACGAGTTACCTCTGCTTGTCAGACAGGCCCCCTCCCTCTCGGTCTTCAAGTCCCGTTTAAAAACCCACTACTATTTGGTAGCTTTCGACACCAGATGATCTGTGTTTTGAACCTGTATGCTCCACACTGGTTAGTCGTCATTATCTGCATCGTTTTTATGTCTATATTCTGATTTACTTCATTTTGTATATTGCTTTGTGTGTTACCTGTTGTTCTGTTTGAACAGCAATTTGGTTGGCCTTGTCGCTGTTTTAAGTGCTCTATAAATAAAATTGTATGGTATAGTATATATATATATATATATATATATATAGGGCATTAACAGAGTACTCGAGTAATCTACACATCGATTGCTAGGACCTCTATCGAGGTAAAAATTTAATGTCGAGTAACCGTAGTGACGTCATATTATGTGACCACCGTATGACCGTAGTGGGCAGTGTTTGCAGGTCACAGAGTATGGTGTAACACCGGGTCCAATCCACCGCCCATCCACTGTTTTAAGTTTCATTTCTGACGTGCTGCACTTTTCTTCACGTTTGCAGTTTAATAATAATAACTAATGGTTTAGTTTTTCCTGTGACTTATTTGCAGTATGATAAATGGTAGGAGTATAATATACGCTCCCAATGTTTTGTTGGTCTTTTTTTTTTGTAAATAATTACCTTTTATTGCGGATTTATTTATTTATTTATTTTTGTATCTTGAGATCTATGACGCCATCAAATACTCGAGTTCTACTCGGGTTTTATTACGTTAATGTCGAG
>NC_056510.1:17234492-17235901 GCF_014905685.2 Nematolebias whitei
AATGAATATAACATGGTATCATCTACATACGAGTTGATCAACTTTATTGAATCTGTTATAGTGACTGACAAGATGATTCTTCAGAACTTCGATCAGCCTTTTGGGAAGTCCACGGTCCAAAAGGCTGATAGACCTCCTTTTAAAAGGACACTTACTCATATTACTCATATTATTAAAATCAACTTTCCAAACACAAGAAAACAACAAATAGACCCAAGAAATTAAATAATTTTTAATTAAAAATATATACAAGCTTAGTGTTTATGAGGCTTTTAATGTTTTGGATCTACAACAAATTAAAACTCTTTGTCAACCAAAATTAGTAAACTTTTGTCCTTTCTCCAAAATATTGTTCACGTTAAAAGTTAAATTCACATTTTTTGTGGCCCATGAGTCCTGTTATCTGGAAAGTTTTGGCACAAATATGAAAATGTTTGGGCACTCCTGACTTAAGCATTTAAAGTCTTCACTGATGTGTCATTATCAATAGTTTTAATAACACCACAATTTCCTGTAACTTGACAAGATAATTATGATTCCACAGATGTTTACACCTGTACACTTGTTACACCTGTTTGTGTATAACATACCCTCTAACTACGCTCTGCATGTGCTTTACAATGCATTTTGGAACAGATGCTGACTTGGTTGATAAACCTGCAACAGTGCAACTCCACAGAATCCACAACCACTCAGGAGCTCCTCTGCTCCTTGTCTGCTGAGGACTTGTTCAAGTTCTCACTGCTGATGGCCAAACACGTCAACACGGAGAAACTCGTCTACAGAGTAAGACGTCATGTTTTTTGTTATTTCTTTTCTTCTTTTAATCTTCCAGAATGTGTGAATCCTGTAATTGTGTGCAGCTCTGCAACAGTTATGAGCTGCCACAGAACAAATTTTGTTTGAGAAAGGTGTGTTAGAAAGAAAGGCCTTTTCACAAGCACATCTTTGTTCAGCAGACAAAGCTCCGTCTGTTTCCTGCTTGAATTGTTTGTTTTGTATTGTTTCTGTTTGATCTGAAAAATACACTCTTGTACATTCCAAATACCTCAAAAAGCAGCGCAATATATGAATACAGATCTGGATGAGCGGTTTGTTTATCAATGGTATTATTCATGTAACAGAAAAAACAATTTAATAACAATTTAATGGCTTCTATCATGGCTGGCTTTTCGTTGCTTCTGTCTATTTTACCATAAAAAGTAATTTCAAGTACAGTATTTAAAAAAAAAAAAGCTTTATGAAAATTTCTAATCTGCCTCAGCTTACCTTCACAAGTGTAGAATACAGTAGCCCCTCGTTTATCATGGGGGATCTTTGCCCTGAAGCCCTGCAATATGTGAAAAACAGCTAAGTAGGAATAGTAGTACAAGTAGTAAGTAGTAGTTTATTTTAATATATATATATAT
>NC_056510.1:17236001-17252951 GCF_014905685.2 Nematolebias whitei
ATTTGATTTGTTGGGTCTATGTTTGTTGTTTTCTTGTGTTTGGAAAGTTCGTTTTAGTCTGTTCTCTGCAACAAAAGAGTAATTCGAGTAAGAATTATTTTAAAAGGGGATCGATCAACCTGCTGGACCATAGACGGCCCAAAAGGCTGATTGAAGTTCAGAAAAATCATCCAGCTGTCAGTTGCTATAACAGATTCAAAGAAAGTTTGATAAAGTTGATCAACTTGTATGTAGATGATACCACGTTGTATTCATTTAAAAATGTCCAACTTCCCTCTTGATTATTTTATCAATTTTCAATTCAATTCAGTTTATTTATATAGCGCCATATCACAACAAAGTTGTCTCAGGGCACTTTACAAGAACATTCACATACATAGAAAAGCTATTTAGTAAAGTTCTCTATCTAAGGAATATAATATTTTTAATATAATAATAATAATAATTAGACAAGATATATGAATCATTATCCAAAAGTTTCCTTTCTGGTAGAAATCAATAAAAGTTTTTGGTGTTTTGCACCATGAAGTGAAAAAAAAAACGATTATAGCCAAAGTTTGTATTTTGTTTAATATTGCGCATTTTGAGAAAATATTTTTTCCTCCATTTTGCTGTTAAACCTAAACATTATATAAAAAAGGATTACCAACTAATTTGCAGAAAGTCTGCATCGACCTCTTAACCTGCTGATAAAAATGATACCGTTCTTAAACTGCAGCTGGGGGTCGCACAAAATTACTCTAAGGGCCATTTTGGACACCGGTGGCTTAAGTAGTTAATACAGAACGTTAAATGGATTTAAAGAGTTGGCAATTCTGAAAATGTGTTTCTACACATTTACTAAATACCTGAGATATAGGTTTTCCACAAGTTTTAGTTGTTAGGTTAATCTTGTCTAAAAAGTGAGATTGACATACTGCATTTAATTTTGCCTGCACATTTTGCTAAAGAATCAGCAGTGCATGAGCAGATATTAAACCTTTACTTGTTCTGTTGCTTTCCTGATAATGGTGCTGTTAAACCTAAATGTAGAAGAAAGTTGCATTTAAGAAACACCGTGTAGCAAGAATCTTAGGAAACTAGAAAGGTCACACGCGGAAAGTGTAAACAGATCCCGGCTCACCTCGGCATTGCTGTTCGGGAAAGGTGTGTCCATCAGGAGGAGGAGAGCAGCTGGATCGATACCTAGATGTTGTTGAGCGGTCAGAAGAAAGGCTGCTTTGTCCCTCAGCATATCCCCAAATGTCACAACTCCTGTGAAAAAATAAATACATAAAATGCTGAAAGCTCCGCGCATAAAAAGCAAAACATCTTGAAGTAAAAAAAAAATAAAATACAAGTCCAGTTCTTGTTTTTTTTTTTCTTGTTTTTTTTTTACACCTTGTCTGTAAATATATGAAGACAGAAGGACTCACCTGGATAAGTGATGTTCGCAGTCGTCATATTGCTGAGATCCAAGCCAAAAATGTTCATGAACACAGAGCTCCTTCAATTACAAACAGAAAATCCAACCTTAGTAAAAATAAATATACGGTAATGTTTTACTTGTGTCGTTTAACAGAAAGAAAAGGTCACAGCAAAGATCTAACATGAACATAAATCACAGTAAAATGTTTGTTGTATTTTTCAAACCATCAAATCGTGTAAGTAAAAAAATTCTACTGAGCAAATTGTATTAAGAAAATATAAATAGCAAAGAGCTAGATAGTGGCGAAAGGAACAATCTTTGCAAAGATCATAACTTTCTGATTCATCTGAATAGATTTCATATAACTACCAGTTTGTCTGGATGTTGTAGCTCCTGGGGTCTCCCATGACAGCCTGCAAGACAATTTCTGGAAAAAGGTTTTCGTTTGTCTGAAGATTATCTGCCAAGATCTGCAGGCTGGGTACAAACGTGTGACAGAGCTCCCCAGGTACAATGGAAACGTTTTTCAACACCTGAGTAACAGAGTCCAAATTCTCCACTATGCACACCTAAAACACACAAATCATATATAAACACAACAACAAGGTCATGTTTGATCATTAAAGATTAAGTTCAAGTGCAGCTATTATTAATGTCATTCACATCACATGTGGTGCATGAGGTGGAATGAAATTGTGTACTCAAGATCCCAGTTACACACAAAAATAGCAAAAAAATCAAGTATAAAAAGAAACAGTATATAAGGATCTAAAATATATACACTAAATGATATGCTAAAAGATCTAAGATATACAGCAGCATGGATAAGTCACATATCACCAATTAAAGTTAAGTTAAGTTGTTAAGTTATTAACAATTAAATATTAAACATGGCACATTGATTTGTTCAGATTATGGCACATTCTATAGTATACAAGCAAATTTTAAAAAGTTGCACTACTCCGTTTTCACTTTTTTGAGTAACCTTTTTTTTTTTTTTTTACTGTAAAAACCTTAAAAATGAAAGTGTCACGCTTATTAGACAAACCTGGTTTCTGAGTTGTTGCAGTTGCTCTGCGAACGTTGTGTTTGATGGGCTGATCTGAAAGAGCCCGGCGGCTGTTTGGATGGCTTGCTGCATAAGCATCAGGTTCTCTGTGACAGGTCGAAGAAACAGAAAGACAGAGAGGTGAGAAATTAGCTATGAGAGATGCTATTAGAGCCTAGAATCTTAAAAAGTTAGGTCTGCAAGGTGACAGAATAACATGGCGTCCCACTGGGCTTCATTACGACATGCACCATTACAGGTTATCGGCATCAAGCCGTGAGCAGCAAATGATGTGCATGAAGGGAAGCTCTGTGCGGGACTGATGGGGCCAGGAGGGCCAGCTGTACTAGAAGCTGTCATGCATTAAAACACGTTTGACAAGCCCTAAGAAAGGCACCACCTCCGGCGGCAAGCTGGGATGACAGAATGTTTAATTAGTCCAAAATTAGACAATGGTAACGTTTAATCTCAGGCTGCTCAACACCTAGAGGCCTTTGCAATCACAACAGTTCGTAGAGCGTTCGTTTGCGTGAGATGGAACGTGAGTGGGGTTGCAGAGAAGCGAAGCTGCTTACAAAGTGATTCTGTGCACTAAAAGCATTATCATGCAAGCACAGAGGCAAATTAAAAGGTGGTCATAGATGCCCACTTGTGCGAGTGCAAGGGGAGACGTTTAGTGAGGGCAGACAGGATAAGTGATTAAATTCTACTTTGCTAATGAGATTTAAAAAGGTGCTGAGAGGCTTTCTGCTGGAGATGGGCCATATGGCTTTGGGCTCTTGGGAAGCTCAAGCTAAGCTGGTGTGAAGTCCTATTCCTCACATCTCCAAAATGAATATTTGAATCACTATAATCATCTTTACAGTTACAACAGCAATAACAAAATGGTTTATGGTCTTCCCTTGGTCTTGCAATGGCTATAAATTGCAGGGTGGCATCATTCCAAGCTGTGTGACTGTTTAATGGCTGACTGTACTTATGCATTCATGGTGTCACAGAGTATCTAAACACTAGCTGCTGTTTCAGGATGAACTCTGCAGTACACCAGCGTCAGAAGTGGAGAAGGACTCTGGGAAGGGACTTGTTGAGAAGTTTCCATTCACCACAACAAATCTAAGATGGGTTTGAGAGACAACCCTGGGACTATTTTGAAAGAAAATTTGCCTCTGTGGCTCCAGCAAGAAAATTGAGAAGCCCCAGGAATACCACGAGACAATCTGAGGACTTACTTGCAAATGTTCTTAGCCAACTAGTCACCAACACTCACACTAAGGTGGGATAATACCTTAATCTTATACAAATGTATAAATTCAGTTTGTTTGACAAGAGGACCCGCTGATCCTCAAATGCTAACTAGGAATGAAAAAGTTACTGGTTTATGCTGTTACGGTGTATTTTCCAATGATTAGCCATTCTGAACAAATCTGATTACCATTTAAATAAAATCTGAATTCTTTCATTTTGCAGTGTTTCATTTGCAACCCAAAGGCAATATAAGTGCAACAAGCAGCAACAAGGCTGAAATGATGTTCTAAGGAAGGTTAAAAAAAAAAAAAAAAGTTCTTTTTTTAATAATCATTGGTCTGCACAATATGCAGTAAGGAATTCATTACAAAAGAGCAAAACCTGGATCTTATAGGTCATTTGTGTGACCCTAAGCTGCTTCTGTACAGCAAACGAAGAGTAGGTTGACCTTCTGCCTGATGTACGTGGACTTTACAAGAAGTGGTTTTTCTAACTTGTTACTAGCTTGCCAGATTTGTTTACTTAGACCACTGATATCATTTCTGCTTGCAAAAACACTTGAGATTGCCAAGTGCTCAGTGCATCATGTGTCAGCTCTACAGACTGTAATTAAACTGGAAAATATTTGTTCTTTTGTTAAAAGGCACTTGTCAGAGTCCTTGGTAAAGTTTTAGAACAGGAAACTAATGATGCAGCTCCTTCATGTCTCTATTATGTGGATTGTTGGTCTTATATCAACAACAATCACTTTTTCACCAGGGGCAGTTGTGTCTGAGTGATTAGAGCGGTCATCCTCCATTGCAAGAGATGGGGGTTTAACTCCACCAGCAGTCACATGCTGAAGTGTCCCTGGGCAAGACACTGAACTCCTCATTGCCTCCAATGCATGCCCCATCGGTGTATGAATGTGATAAAGCACTGATTAGTCTTTGTAGAGATCTAGTGGAGTGCTGTATGAATGAGTAAATGAGGGCACAGATTGTAGTGTAAAGAGCTTTGATCATCTGGATAAGATAAAAAGAAGCTATATAAGTGCAGTCCATTTACCATTTAAAAAGTAACTGTTTGTTGTGTAAATTTAGCTATTTATAGAAATATGTAATTGTTTTTACAGGGCAGAAGATGAAATGTGTTGGTGAGGAACTGGATATTAGATCAATGAAATGATACTTATATTAGTACAACTACTAGCAGTAATACTACTAGGTGTCATCAACAATTTTATAATATGCCAGTGTATGTGTAGGCTAGTTATCCTTTATTTGAGTTTGGATAGGTTATTTACACAAAAGACAATGTTTTTGCAAATTTAGGACAACTGATTGTGGCTAAGCTTGATTTCTATGGACTTCCAGATCATTGCATCTTTTAAATGCATAAAACATGTATAACACTTGGAAGGAAAGTGGAAAAACATGAAAAAACACAATTCAAATTACCTTGAGACTCATTTGCCAGTGCACTGGCAATATTTTTAATCTCAGAAGAGAAAGGAATGTCATTAGGGAGCGTGTTAACAGCATTCATCAGAAGGTCCATTGACGGGCTGAGGAAAATGTAATGGAACAAAAAAAATGTTTATGAAAGGCCAACACGTATACAAGCAAGAAAAAAATGTTTCAGTGTTTGAGATCATTTAGAAAGGCACAGGAAGCAAATTGTTCTACTTTGATCTAAAAACATACATGTGAGCAAGCAACACTTACTTCTCTAACGTCTGAGGGTGGGTGAGGAGAGAAGCCACCCCGAGGGCAGCATCAATGGTATCCTCCCGTGAAGCATTTAAACCCCACTGCATGTCACTTGTAGCCCCTTTAACCACAACATTCAGATGTGGATTGTCAAAGAAAACATGGGCTATCTCCATTACTTCTGTTGAGGTTGGAGGAACAAAAGCAGCTCCGTATATGGATGAGTAGTCAATGGAGAACATAGCAATGATGTCATCTATGGGCTGTCTGGTCATCGGCATCGTTGAGACGTCACGTTTTCGTCTGACTCCATTCACTTGTGGAACACTTGCCATTTCTGATTGCAACATGACTTCTTGTTGGTTTCTGAGACTGATGTTGCTTGAAAACTGATTGAACACTGAAATAATGTTTGCAGCATAGTCTTCATACAGGGCCAGATCCACTGGTTCAGGCACATACAATCCAGTCAAGACATAAACAATAGGCTTGATGATGTTATAGAGTTTGAGAGGGGCCTGACTCAGCAGATCCATTGCAGTTGCTTCAGTTGAGGTCAGCCACACAAACATCTCAAAAAAACTTTCCACCACTGTGTTTGTGCCATTGGATGCCAGAAATTGTTCCATGCCTTGGTAAATAATGGGCAAATCTCCAAAAATCTTTGTCTCGATCACCAGCTGGAAAGCACCACTTATTAAGTCAGCAAAAAAAGTCTCATTGGCGGCAGAAACATTCCCCCACGTCATGGAGATGTCAACCGAGGTGATGTTTGCAGAACTAAGGAAGACCAGGACTGCTTCTTCAGACACATTCTGGGACGAGTTTTCACTGAGATGGTAGTTGTTCAGGATGTGGCTCAGCGCATTTATAAAAGCATTGGTGTAGGGCTGAAGGAAAGGAGCTTCTCTAACCAGCTCATCTGAGTACTGTTTAAGAACAGACAAACTGTGGAAAAGAGAAATTCATTAAATGATAGTTATCTCTTCTGATTAAGCATCATGCAAAAACTTCTGTTTTCATTTTAAATGGCATAAAGCGCGTCTAAGTGGAAAAAAGACATGATTTTCAACTAATTTGTTGCATTTTTACCCATGTTGTTGATCTATTTCCTTAATGTAATGATCCCAATGACAACCATTTTTTCCACAACTGGAAACAAATACAAACATTTCCTGGCCCTACATGTTCATTCAAACCATGCGATACTTAAGTCTTTCCACTAAAATCTATAAGTCATATAGTTAGTCCTGTTTGATTCTGGGGATATGCAGAACATGATCCTTAACACTATGCCTGGCTCATTACTGCAGCTGGCATAAAATGGGAAATCAATTTTAAAATGACGTCTCAGTTAGCTGAACCAGAGTTAAGCTACTTTCTGTTCAGGACTGCCTGTTTTCAGGCAGACCTGCATTACATTAATCAATCTGAATGCAAATGTGATCACTTCAATTTCTCGTGTCATTATGTATGAATCAAATGGGTTTGACTGGTGCATTGTGGATAATGTGATAACAGCAAATTGAGTGGTAAGGTCATGTTGAGTTCATGTATGCTGGAGGAGAAGCTTTGTCTTTAGGTCTGTGTAGGAATGTAATGAAGTCTTAGGAGAAGTTGACTTTTTTCCTATTGTAATCCTTAGAAGTGTCACCGAACTGGAATTATTGCCCCCTGCTGAAATGAAAAGGCGGACGATAATGTTTTGTCTATAATGAGTATTACCAAAATATCTCATAAACAAATGAATATATATGAATGATATTTGCAGGATGTGGAACATCAACAACTGATTCACTTTTGGAGTCAACTCAATTCAAGATGGCAATCACAATTAATAAACAAAGAAAGCTACAACTGTCATTTTTACAGATATTAAGCCAAAAACATATGTGGCTGTATCCGAGACCCATTCACAGCACTCACATATAGAATAAAGTGTAACCAAAGTAGCTACAACTCTATCTTTTTGTCAACATATGATGATCTTACTCTAAAATACTGATATAAAAAGACACTCATTCCTTCAGAGGAAGGAAGTCTTTATATTCTTATTGAGATGATTGTTAAAAAATAAAAAAAAATTTAACTGTTAGCTATATTGACATTTACATTCTGCATTTTTAGCAACTAATGGGTTTTCCTTCCTATATGCTATTTTTAAAATAAATAACTAATGTCCTGAATGTAGATTTGGACAAATAAATAAGTTCTATTTTCTTGTCAGAAACATCTAATGCCAGATTTGGCACAAACATATTCCTCAGTGATGTCATTATAACAAGAGTAAGTGTTAGCAGTAATATAGTTCATTTATAGCTGACCTGTTCAGTAGCTGCATGTCCAGGAGCTGCTTGGACCAGTTAGACTGCGCCTCAGGGCTCAAAGGCTGGCCTGTCAGCACAGTGAGCTGGTTGGACAAAGTCATGATGGACTGCTGTATCACAAGTGTGTAGTTAATGTTGACTTCATAGAGGAGCTGTATTGTTTTGACAATCCTGCCGGCTGCAGCGCTCACACCTATTGGTTCCATGGCCATGTGCTGTGCAGAGGACATTCAACAGAGATGAACCGTTAGCCAAAGGCAGCTTTTTTTCTGTGTATCAACACTGCCACCAAGTGTTTTTTAAACACATTTTGCAGTGGTTTACAGCTTTCTATCTGATTTGCCATGCATCTTACTCACATTTATGTTCAGGTTTGAGTAGTTGGTCTTAGCTGCAGCAAAAGCCTCCAATGCAGGCTGCAGGCTGATGTGGCACCACATCGCCAATACAGAAGTGTTTAAACCTGCTGCCTGTCGAACAGGCTCCCATTCTTTGAGCACCTCGTTGCAGTCCAACGTGCCATTTATCTAAAGACAAAAAGAAAACCCCCAAAAAAACCATCATGTTTCACATATTATGAACCAGTTCACATACTTGCAATACCAGCAATAAAAAAGCAAAATTATATGGTGTGGTAAGTAACACATCTTAATTCAGATACTTGTGGAATTTAAACAATTAAATAAAGGGGTATAAGACATTGTTCATACAGGTATTATTTCTGCCAGTGTTGTTACTGCTGCACACCCACAGATCTACTGAACAAAAGCACTTAATTATCATACAATTTATGCATAATCAGATATCTGAGGGCAGTGACAAGGTCTTCAAAGTACTCTAATTTTTCTGCATAACTGGGTAGTTTTATGGCAGAGATAACATCTAGTCTGGCTATTTTTCAAGTCTGATCAGATAAATGGAAAATCTGTGGGAAACAAATATAGTAGCTGTAAGTGTACATTTCAAATGACAAATCAAGGCAAATTAAATGAGTATAATTAATGAAGCCAAGCTGTTGTTTATTTTCTGGGAAAATGAACCAAGACCTGAATTATCCAAAACCACCTGAGTGCCTGTACACCAAATGAGCCAGTAAAGGTGAACTTGATAACATGTTTACAGGATCTGTTTTGTTTGTGTCTTTTAGAAAGGCATCAGAGGGACATCTGCATCTCCAAGCAAAGACAGGCTGACTCTTTTCTTTTACTAGAATACTTTATCCAACAAAGTTCAGTCAGGTCATCTGGACTGTTTCTTTCTTTTTTTTGAGACGTTTTGTCCTTCATCCAAAGGACTTCATCAATCAGAGCAGCCACAATAAACTCAGTCTCACATAGTGGGCCAACCAGTTTACTAGTAATAAGATGGTCTCTGGGGCCCTCCCTCTCCCCCAGTGACTCCTCTGAGGCACCCATAGCCAAAGTGGTTCAAAACATCAAAGTTCATGTTCAATAATACAGGCAAAAAAATCCAGCAAATTTCAGTCAGTTCATCTGGACGGTTTCTTTTTTTGTTGTTGTTGTTGTTGTTTTTGTTGAGAAGTTTCGTCCTTCATTCAAAGGACTTTGTCAGTCCAAGGAGCCACAATGAACTCAGTCACACAATCAGCACACTCACATAATGGGCCAAGCACAAGCAGCACACTATGTGAGAACCACATACTGTGTTCACACTATGTGATTGTGTTGCTTGTGGGACTGAGTTTGTTGTGACTCCTTGGACTGATGAAGTCCTTTGGATGAAGGACGAAACTTCTCAACCAAAAAAAAAAAAGAAGAAAGAAACCGTTCAGATGACATGACTGAACTTTGTTGGATTTTTTTACCTGGATTATTGAGCATGAACTTTGATAGAACACTTTATGTTAAGCTGGATAAACTACCTGAGTTATATTGAGTGGTTAAAATTAAATCTGACTTGTACTTTTTGTAACAACAATTGCAAATCATTTGTGTGTAGTGTAAAACAAAGGTATGCTAAAGTTTCATGTTTGCTGAGTGCACTTTTCTTTTAAAGAAGTCAACTTTTTAACTCTAGATGATTATCGGTACGAGCAAAGGAACATTTTAACACCTGTTGCGTGAAAAGCTGTTGAAGAAGCATGCTGTCAACACCTAGTGATCATCCTGATAATAATACAAAGAGTTGTCCTATGAAGTCATGCCCTCATGAATTATCTGCTGGTGTGACGATGCTCTTTCTCAAAACTTGTTGAAAATGTAAACAAATGTGCGAATGCCTCTATAGGCTGACGGAATTGACAGACGCAAAGAACAAACTGTTTTTCTGCAAATATTATGTGTTCGGAAATGTCTGAAAAATGAAGCATTATAAAAATTGTGCTGAGAAAGATGAGAAGCAACATTTGTTAAATGCAATAATGCATGACAACTGATGGAATAATCTTTAAAACATGAACACAAAAGGTACAAAAACTTGATGAGTGCAACCGAATGACCGTCAAAAACGCAAACGCATGCAAATTCCAGTGTTGAGAGAACATGGCAAACCTGCTGAGCTGCTTGAAGTGTACTTCCAATGGCGAGCTGCAGTCCCCCTGTGAACTCTGACAGATTGAAATGGGTGGTGTTCGCAGATGTTACAATATCTCTCAATAGGGCCAACACGGGTGTCTGAAGGCTTTGTATTAACACTGGAAAGAAGACAACAGAGGGACATACCAGCATGAATTACTGATACAAGTTACAGGAAGGATAAAAGCTGTAGTGTAACACGATACACTGAAAGAGTTTTCAGACTAGTCCACATTTCTTTTCCACGTTTATTACATTACAGACTTATGTTTCAAAGAACTCTATGCACAAATACAATAGGCTACCTCCATACGATAAAGGAAAACTAATTTTTGTGTAGTTTTTATCTATTAGAACATATGCAGTGGTGATATATTAGATGTCATGGAAAAGAACGTCTGATGGTATGTTTTTACTGACACAACTGACTGAATGTTTCTGGTTTAAACCAGTTTTCTGATAATGGCTGGCAGTATTGTGTTAACTGTACTGATAAACACTGAGATAGTTTTCTCAAAGTGTATAAATGTTACTCTTTTTTCTTCTATCAACTTTTTCACCACCAAAGGCTGATGGTGAGAACTTCTCACCACCACCTTCTCGATCAAAAGGTCGGATATCCTGCAATGTAATTTGAAACTGTCCAAAATGATATCCTAAAAAGTAATAGGTTTGGAACCATAACTGGATAGCCAAAAATCTGACTGCTCAGTCAAACTGTGATCTAAGATGAAGCAGTTTTGCAAGAAATAATACCTAAAACTCCACAGATGACCTGGCAGGAGATACAAAGTGTCTATACTTCACCTTCTTTTGGAACATCTACACAAAAATTGTTCCAACTCTCATTTAAAACTTGTTTTGTAGAGTATTATGCACAAATGAATTTAAAATAGTTTCAATGAGGCTGAGTTTAAATGTACATTTATTGACTTTCCTTGTACGCACTTTTTAACTTATAACACAAATGACAAAAAGCACATTGTGGAATGATTTCTGCTTGTTTCTCACTTGGCAGAAACATTCTTAGTTTAAATTATTGTTGTGTTTTTTGTTGTTTGTCCTGCAGCAAATGTGTGCAAAAACTACAAAACCCTAATATAATGAAAATTGCCAGAATAGATTAAGTTATTAAACAGAAATGCCTACTTAATTTTTGTGAATAATGCACAAGAGGGCCTTGGGGCAGCAATGTGCTTCCTTCTTTTCAAACTATGGCATGCATTCCTGCGTGTCCTAATCCTTTCTGCTGTGTAAATCTGATTATTCTGGTTTATTGAACAGAGTTTCTGCTTTAAGACAACATTTTAGTGTTCTTGTTGTTCAGCTGTGTTCTCACCGTTCTGTGCTTGCACGTTCTTCACTATGGTTTCTGTGAATTGTTCGATCTGAGGCAAAACAGAAGAGGTGCCGTTCCATTCTTCTTTTCCTCCAAGCGGTGACAGTAGATCTACCAGAATCTGCTCAAAGCTGTAAAAAAAAAAATTAAGAAAAACACACAATGCATTTTGTTCATGGCAATTCCAAAAATAAACATCAGTATTTATATTTAAAAAATGGTATAAGCTAAATTTAATGAGAAATACTTTTAACAAACTGTACAACAGCTCCCAGTCATTACTTGTTTGATTTGTTCACATTATATTTGATGGTTGGACTTACTGGTTCCATGTTCCTTGGTCAGCACTCCCAGTCATCACCTGTTCCAAAACTGGAACAAGATATGTAAAACCAGTACCGGAGCCGGAGCCACCAATATAAAGTTGGATAGACCCGATCAAAAACCTGCCAAGCTGATTATCACAAAAAAGTGAACAATTAGATGGAGATGAATGATCCTCTTTGTAGGATTTAAAGCACAATTCCAACTACAGTAACTCTGACTTATTTTTACATTTACGTATAAATATAAAAAAATAAATTGTGTTTTGAGATTAATTGATAATGCATATTTTTGTCCTAATTATATATATTGATTATAATTTTTATTTTCTTACTAATAGAACATTTTAAAACATGCACATATTTTCAATTGGGAATAAAGTTTACCTGGCCTATAATTTCCGAGCTTGTTTCAACTGATGTTCCTTTCAAACCTCCCTGGAGTGTCATGTTTCCTGTAATCATGAAATATGTTTAGAATACACAAGGATTGGAACACAAATAACAAACCTGCAAACACAACCATGCACCTAACGTTACAAATAAAACTACTTCTGCTTTATCAGATCAAAATTCAACATGTTGTCCCCCTACAGTAGCAGGGAGACTTCAACTTGCCTTGAATAGACTGCAAGATGAATTTACTGAGGTTAATGAAGGTGGCGATGAAGGACTGTTCTGTGCTGTTTGGTGGCAGGAGGCTCTGGATTGTCCTCATCTCATTCAAAATTCTTAAAAACAAAGCAGAACAGAATTTCAAAACTCGGAGTCTAAACATTAGCACGTTTTCTCAGCAAAACAGAAAAGTCTTCTGCACATATTTTGTTTAAATTACACAGAACAAAGGATAAGAATGTAATTTTTGAACCCAATTTCTGCACATATGTATAGAGCACTAAAATAAACAGTTTTGTGGGGAAAAAATCCTCACGTATAGTATAGGCTGAGTGTGCTGTGTTTAAGACAATATGTAGAAGGTAAAAAGATCAATAAGAGATATTTCTATGTGAAGTTGAAAGTCAAACTATAAATCTATGTGGTAAAATGGTGCATTGTGGAGCTAAAATGTAGTAAAATCAGTGGATTTTTTTTTTTGCTTCATCTAAAATTAAAAAAGTTTTATCCACTTATTGCCCTTCAAGTCCTATGGAAAAACTAGTTTTGTACCAATTTTATTTAGTGAAAGATTAGCAATAAATAACCTTGTTACTCACATTTGATCCCACTGGTTTGGCCCACTGCTTTTAGTGCTTTCAAAGTATGTAGTAATTAATTTGCCAAAGGAAGGAACATATTCGGCAACACATGGTGGTGTTGTTTGTTGAATAAGCCTCTCAACTCTCTCCAGGATGAGTAACGTGGTGTTAGATGGTTGGGCAAAACTAATGTTTTGGCTCAAAAGGAGTGTTAGTGAATCTTGCACAGTTTCCAGAGAGTCCTGTGTTACATTGGGCAGCAGGTTTGAAATCTGCAGTCCACTGTGGACTGCTCCCATGAGGGCAGCGACAAAGTGTTCACTCTGTAAACCACCAGGTTGTTCTGCCCTGGTTATGGCTTCACTGAGAGACTGTGTGATATTGGTTATCGTGAGAAGGTAGGTCTTTTGCTCATCCGTGAGAAAATTAGCCGTCACATTCAGCAAACTATTCAAGTCTGTTTCTATGCTGGATGTAATTGTAGAGGAGTTTCCCCATTGGAACATACTTGTTAGGAGCATTTGAACAGTAGGCTGTTCAATCCACTTTTCTGTAAGTTGGAGGTAGAATTTGATTTGAAGCTCAGTGAAATACAGAGCACTTGTGTTAAACAGCTGCAGACTTTGATTGTTATTCTGCAGCTCTATGATATTATCAAGGCAGTCCAATAAATGCAGAAGAAGCTCATGTGTTGTCTTCACGATTGTGTTCATGCCTGTGCCATCTATTGGGTACTGGAGCATGTTAATCAGGAACTCAGTCTTGTTAATGACAAATGCAGAGAGTTCTGTCTGAGACAACTGGAATGCCACTTGCATTTGGGTGAGGTAAAAAAAGGGCTGAAAGAGTTCTGAGATAGAACTGCTGCTGGTGGCATTTTCCAACCTTTCCAAGTACCACTCCACAAGCTCCAGAGAAACTTTCTGGGCATGCATTGGATCATTGATCAAGGTGGTATTAAATGAGTAAAATGGTTCCAAGTTGGTGACCAGCCATATCAGTTGTTCCACCACTGTGATTTCATTCATGATTTCTGGAGTGTTCAGTTGGTTAAGCTGGAGGCTCAGCTTGATATTGGCCAAGATGGTTTCCAAAGTTTGTGCAACAACCATATTAGCACTAGAACTGAAGTTTGCCTGTATGAGTTCACTGGTAGTTTTATCGGCAATTACTGGGATCAAAGAAAGGGCTGCAGTGTCATTACAGAAAGTAGGAAGTTGGGTCAGAAAGCCACTGATATCATTTATTAGTCCCATGGCACACTGACTTGTTTCCACCATGGTGTTTTGAGGTTTAAAACACTCACTTGCATCAACAATCCTCATCGCTTTTGTCATCAGATCATTTATGTTGGCAGCTCCAACCACAACAACAATTTCATCCAGCTGGTGAATGGTTAAATTTGATTCCAGCAAAGCACTCTCAACACTGGACCCTGTAACATCTGTCAAATTTGTCACTAACCGGAGGAAATGAAGAGCCTGTTTGATTGTTTCTACATAGGCAGTATCATTTGGTGACAAGAGAAGTGAGAAGAAGGTAGTTGTAATTACTTCATATTCCTGACTCCAGGCAGCTGAATTATTTGGAGATATTTGAATAGTTACCCCGCCATTGGTTGCAAGCATCATTTCTACAATTTGAGAAAGAATTGTGGGGATTTCTAAAATTCCCTGCAGACAGTTCTGTCCTGTTTCTTCTGTGCAATTAGCCACCTGGTTCTGCAGAGCTTTGAAATCCTGGAAAAAGCTAGCAGCATCTCCTTGCACACCCGATGGTAGTAGTGCTACAAACTTCTGAATGACAATGTTTTGGGCAGCATCTGGTCCAGACTGAGTTAGCACCTGAAGGCTCTCAGGTGTGAATAGGCTGAGAACGTTCATCAAAACCATGTGGAGATCAGTGACTTGGGTTGTATTCAGCTGCCCATTTGGCATCAGGAGATATTCAACTGACTGCAGTCTAAAAGCAGAAATCATGAACTCTTGAAGCTGTTGCAAGTACCCAAGAATGATGTTAGTTGGGTCACCATTTGGAGAATCTGTCAGTGTTTTTAGAAGTCCAATAGCTCTGAGGATGGCTTCTACAATACCAGCTGTGGTCTGATTGGTGAAAGGTTGGATGGCTTCTGTGAGACTGGCCACATATTCAGGGGTGAAGTAGCCAGTATAGTTTAGCAGACTGTACCCCATGATGTTAGAGAGAGGAATTGTCAGGTTACCCTCCACTGAGAAAAATTCCAATATCAACCTCTCCAGTTCAGGAAGTGATGAGTCTGTTTCATTGAAGGTAAAGTTGTATTGGTTGAGCCTGCCCAATGTTGAAGCTATATCAAGCAATGTGGAGGTGTTAAATGGACCATCACTGTTGAACAGGGGGAGGAGTGGCTTCAGACCTGCTGACTCTAATAAGGTGGTAATGAGTGGTACTATAAGAGCAGGGCCTGTGAGGTTTTGGTTTGGTTTGGTTTGGCAAAATGGTTCCAAGTTGGTGACCAGCCATATCAGCTGCTCCACCACTGTGATTTCATTCATGATTTCTGGAGTGTTCAGTTGGTTTAGCTGGAGGCTCATCTTGATATTGGCCAATATAGTTTCCAAAGTTTGTACAACCACCATATTAGCACTGGAACTGAAGTTTGCCTGTATGAGTTCACTGGTAGTTTTATTGGCAATTACTGGGATCAAAGACAGGGCTGTGGTGTCATTATGGAGAGTAGGAAGTTGGGTCAGAAAGCCGCTGATATCATTTATTAGTCCCATGACACACTGACTTGTTTCCACCATGGTGTTTTGAGGTTTAAAACACTCATTTGCATCAACAATCCTCATCACTTTTGTCATCAGATCATTCATGTTGGCAGCTCCAACTACAGCAACAATTTCATCCAGCTGGTGAATGGTTAGATTTGATTCCAGCAAAGCATTCTCAACACTGGACCCCGTAACATCTGTCATATTTGTCACTAACCGGAGGAAATGAAGAGCCTGTTTGATTGTTTCTACATAGGCAGTATCATTTGTTGGCAAGAGGAGTGAGAAGAAGGTAGCTGTAAGGACTTCATATTCCTGACTCCAGGCAGCTGAATTATTTGGAGATATTTGAATAGTGACCCCGCCATTGGTTGCAAGCATCATTTCTACAATTTGAGAAAGAATTGTGGGGATTTGTAAAATTCCCTGCAGACAGTTCTGTCCTGTTTCTTCTGTGCAATTAGCCACCTGGTTCTGCAGAGCTTTAAAATCTTGAACAAAGCTAGCAGCATCTCCTTGCACACCAGATGGTAGTAGTGCTACAAACTTCTGAATGACAATGTTTTGGGCAGCATCTGGTCCAGACTGAGTTAGCACCTGAAGGCTCTCAGGAGTCAATAGGCTGAGAACGTTCATCAAAACCATGTGGAGATCAGTGACTTGGGTTGTATTCAGCTGTTCTTTTGGCATCAGGAGATATTCAACTGACTGTAGTCTGAAAGCAGAAATCATGAACTGTTGAATCTGGTGCAAGTACCCAAGAATGATGTTAGTTGGGTCACCATTTGGAGAATCTGTCAGTGTCTTTAGAAGTTCAGTGGCTCTGAGGATGGCTTCTATAATACTAGCTGTGGTCTGGTTGGTGAAAGGTTGGATGGCTTCTGTGAGATTGGCCACATAGTTGGGGTTGAAGTAGCCAGTATAGTTTAGCAGACTGTACCTCATGATGTTAGAGAGAGGAATTGTCAGGTTACCCTTCAACGAGAAAAATTCCAATATCAGCCTCTCCAGTTCAGGAAGTGATGTGTCTGTTTCATTGAAGTTGTATTGGTTGAGCCTGCCCAATGTTGAAGCTATATCAAGCAA
>NC_056510.1:17252961-17289418 GCF_014905685.2 Nematolebias whitei
AAATGGACCATCACTGTTGAACAGGGGGAGGAGTGGCTTCAGACCTGTTGACTCTAACAAGCTGGTGATGAATGGTACCATGAGAGCAGGGTCTGTGAGGTTTTGGTTCGGAAAGACTGTGATGGTTTGAACAAAGTCATCCAAGTTATGCAGCAGATTTTTGAGGTATGCAGAAAAGGGATCTCCTCCTTGAATTTCTTCCAGATACAAGGCTGTCAGATTTTTGTAGACTTCTCCATACATGTGTTGCAACAGTATTACACTTCCATTGAGAACACTAGGGAATAAAGACAAAAATAGGACAGATTTTATAAATTATGTAGGTGTGGCAATATGATAACACAAATAGTTGAGAATATTCATCTAACTCTCACAAACTGAAAATTCCATGGCCAATATTGTTGGTTGAGGGTTTTTTTCTAGTCTATCCATATGTTTAGTCCAAACTGTAAGTTATTCTTACATTTAGTTGCCAGTCACAAGATATTGTATGAAGAAATAACAGTGGCAAAACATTTAATTGTGTAAGATATTTTAATAAGTAACAGTTTTTGATTAGCCCATAGAAAATTAATGGTTAAAAGTCAATAAAAAAATCCCCAAGCACATAAAGCCTATGACTCATTTCCACAGGAAATGAAAATAAGCAGTGTTAGTCACTTACTTTAATAGCACATCTGGGTTTGGTGACATCAGAGCTTCTGTCACAGCTGTGGCCAACTGTGGCCACTTCAGGCCAGTGTCACAATAAGGGACAAAAGAGCTGATATTAACATAACCTAAAGAACAAAGTAGAAACAGTTATTCCTTTATCCATAACTAACTTTTTTCTTTACTGGTATAGCCTCTGCATGCTGGTAAGGATAAGCTTACTTAGGTTAGAAGTAATTAGAGCAGTGAGAACATTGTGCAAAGATGATGATTTTAGCCTTTTTGCAGAGTGGAATAAAGGAAATGAAAACAAAAAGGCTCACAGTTTGGTGGCTGTGTTGTAACACCAGGCCTGTAGTTCAAAACCCAGTAAACCACATGGAAGTAGTCCTTCATCTCGGGCCAGTAATCACTCTCCTCAAGCTTTTTTCCATACTTTTCAGCAAACAGGATGAGGCTGCAAGCAAAGCAGAAACATACCACTGAAGCAGTGAAAATAAGACACCTCATTAAAAAAAATAAAAAATGAAATGATTGCAGTTTTTGATCCTCATATTCACCAACATTTAACTTGCACATTTCTAGAGTCTTTGCTTTTAAACCTCTTTTGAGTGAGTGATTTTTCTAACATTCCTGGCTGTGTTCATTTTCCTCATTGTAGTGCTATGTAACATACAGTATCTATGAGAGTACAGTACTGTCAACACTGTGTCAAACCTTTGTTGAAGAGCTCCAGGAAGATGATCAACACTTATCCCTGGCATCCAGTTCTTCCATTCCACTCCACCCAGTTTTGTATTCAAATATTCAGCAAATTCCAAGTTGGTGTTGTAAAACTTGTGCCACTCAGCGAGAACCATAGGAAGGGTTACACTGAGCTCTGTTTGACCTCTGACAATGCTTTGCACTTCTTGCATCTGACAAAGATAAATAAAATATGAATATAATTAAGAAAAAGGCAACCCACTGACCTAAAGCCTTTATAGCCAAATCAAATAAATTTCCTAGGATTGTCTAACAATATTAAAAATAAAATATAAAGGCAGACTGACGAGATGGATTATTTATTCCTTACATAATGTGGAATATTTAGTACTTATTTATCGATTGAAACAAAAAACCTCAAATAAAGCATGTTTTTACCTGTTGGACAACCGGCATCCAGTCCACCATCAAAGCTTGACTCAGAGAGGTGCTGTTTTCGCAGAACATCAATCTCCACACTTCTATCTTTATGGTCTTGGAGGGCAGGAGCCACTCAATGGGTTCAAGAAGTTTTTCACATGAATTATACTGTGAATCCTGCGTCTAGTAAAACAGATGAGGGGAAAAAAAAAACTTCACCTGCCAATGTTTTAATTCTCCTTCACAGTTTTTTATGTTTAAAAACTAAATGCTGTTCCTTTACATTATATACTCCTATATCCATTGGGATGCTTTAGTGATATGTTTTGTTTTATTTGTTTATGGAGTGCACCAGAACTTCTACTTTGTACTGAAAAGATTTTTAATAAGGTCCTTTCTGTGACTCCAGCTGCAAGTAAATGACACTACAGCCTATAATACTTTGTATAACTTATAACTTACTAATTCTAACACACCACAAGTCAACTTGGAGTAAGATCCTAGAAGTCAAGGGCATTGTTACATGAAGGAAATTGTAGCATACCTTGATAATTATTTCCGTCACACTTTCCAGAATGTGGCTGATCCAAGCACTTGCCCCAGACTGGTTTGTCAGCAGAGGGTGAAACATCTGTTGGAGAGTTTCTGCATCGTTCAGGACATTATCCATGACTTCTGTACATGCAGAAGATAAATGTATAACAATCAGACAAAGGCAGATTGATACATGTTCAGTGGGAAATCTTGTGAAGACATAAACTTACAGCCCTTATTTTTGGGTTTATTCCAAGTTTTTGTGTAAGACAAGACACTTTTAATATCCTTTTAAGTCTACATTTTCTGTCTTTCATCATTCCCCAGAGAAAGGGTGTAAACTTGTTTTATTCACCTTTTGGTTATACAGTATAGAATAATCCATGTCAAGATAACAACAGTGACTGTTGAAAAATATTACGTGAAAGGGAAAAAACTAAGTCACACTCGCAAAAAATGAAGTCATGTTATTAAGAGTCCTTGGTATAAGCAAGAGTTAATTATAAGCTTACTTTCCACAGTGGATAACATCACCATCTCTGCCTTCATGGTCTGGAACACAGAACTGAGCGATCTCTCAACAACCATATCAAACTCAGGATCAGTGTTTGCAATCTCCACAAGCAACTGGCCGATACCCAGAAATCTGACAAAACAATAAAAAAAATTTTTTTTTAAATCATTACTCATTACAACAGGAGTTACTAATGCACATACAAAACTGGAAAAAAAATAAATAAAAAGAAGTAAAAATGGCTCCTTTTACTTAAGGATTATTTTTTTCAGTGTAAAAAAAAAAGGCAAAATCTACATTTTTTTTATTTATTTTAAATATAAACAGAAAATTAGAAAACACGTTATCCCTAAATGTTAGCTGTCAAACAGCAAAGGTTAAAAAAAATAATGTAAAAATTTAGAAAATTAAATTCTCTTGTCTAAAATTTCAATGGGTTATAATCTGATTGATAGCTTAGCATAGCCACTAACTGATACTGGTTAGAAATATATATATATATATATATATTACGTCCAATTGTTTTATTGCCTTTCCACAAAATTTAACACAACAAAAACAAAAATGCATATTGTGTGATGTGAGAAGCCTATTAGCCATTTACTATTTAACTTGTTTTCATAAAACGACGGAAAATTTGAATCTCTTCACAACAACAGCAGCACATAGGGATGACACAGCCGAACACTTACAGCTCCTCCTCTGAGTTCTGTGGTTGTGTATCCACGCTACGCTGATATCTCGTGGTGTTGGAGACCCCTGAGGCTGAACATCCCATCAGATCGCAAACCAGTTCTTTGACGAAGGCGACATCATCCGCTGCCACATATTTAATCCATGCCAGGAAAGTCTAAGATTGACAGAATTTAAAATAAAGAGGAAAAAAAAATTAGAATTAATTTCAAACTTAAATCTGTTCCACAAAGACAAACTAAGACTGGACTTGTGCAATTAATGCAAAATAAAATAAAATAAAAAAAAACTTAAACTGTAGTTTGGGAGCCTTATTGCAATATTTTTATATGATCAGTGTTTAACATAAAATTAACCTAAAAACTTTTTTCCCTTTGTTTTTATATAGTTTTAAAAAGGAATGCACTCATGCCTTCATCTGCACATGAAACAACCCAACCGAGAAAAGGAAAGGCTAAATTTTTCAGTAAAGCATAACTCAACAGGAAGATTATGAAATGTTATTATTTGCAAGAAGTCATAAAACCATTTTCATCCACAAATATGAAATGTCATTTGATATCAGTCATCACCTGTTCTTTTTTTTTGTGTCCAATCATTTGTGGTTAATCTTTTTCAGCCTTGGCTTCAGTTCCTTCTACTCATTTTCTTTGAAAAGTCCTCACTTCGTGACGTGTGAACATTTTTATGACTCCCCGTTCTATTATTGTTTTCCCTTATTCGCTCCCGTCTGTTCAGTTTCTCGGAAATATTTCTCACCTGGTTGAATTTCTGATTGGTGGACTTGAATCAAGCTATTCACGACATCTGTCCGAGTTTATATCCGTCCAATTTTCTTTCTGCCTCGCCAGATTATTGTCATGCAAACCAGTTTTTATTTGCCTGTTATTACATACAATTTATGATCCTTTAATTTAAATCCTTAATCATTGACATTTTTTTATTATGTTATTTCATATTGTTTCACATGCTTACGTAAAAACATTTTAAATAAATGTTAATATATATGCATGTACACATTTCTAGTCTATCTTTTACATATAAAACTGTAACCTCCAGCAGATAATCTTTAATTTGTTCTCTTTTATGAAAATAAATATTTCTGTTAACCTAAGTGGCAAGTCAGTGAAAGTCTGTAGGAGCTTTTCTACACACTTGGTGACAAATTAACATTTGCAGATCCCTAACAACTAAAATAAAAATTTAGCTTTTATTATTTTGGACATTATCACACCACAGACCAAACCAAGACTAAAACAAGAAATTAAAACCAGAAATTTGCATCAATTACACTTCCTAAAAGATTACAGATTCAGGCTTTAGGGGGAGTTATGTGTTATATGCCAGTAAGGCATATAGTATGTGCATTGACACGTTCGTATCCAGTGACTTTGAGCTTTTAAGCACATTAATGCTTTGTACCTGTTACCAATTAGTTATCATTAGTTTGAGGTTTTTTTTTCTTTTCTCAAAGGGCTTCTTGTATCTGTAATTGCCTGTTGCTACAGCTACCAGCTTCCTTACAGCTACAGACATCCCATTTGGTTTACGCAGCAGGGTGACATGGCAAAAATGCAGATAAACAAGCGATGCTCCAATGTCAAAATTTAGTGTAGCATATATTCATAAATAATAAAATAATAATATTCATATTACTCAGAAATAACAAAAATTCTCAATATCCTCAATTTCTGAAACACTGTTTTTTCATTATTTATAAACCATAATCATCAAAATTACAAGAAACAAAAGCTTGAAATAATTCACTCTTTTTGGAATGAATCTATAAGCATATAATTAATCTATAATGAGTTTCACTTCCTGAAATTTTCTGACATGCACCTGAAATGAATGTTTGTCATTTTCAAGATGAGTGCTTTTCTGAACTGTAATTGAACAGCCAATGCAAGGGCACCTTTCTTGTGCAAGAAATTCAAGTGGGTAGGAGTGTGTAAGAATAAAGGTAGCTATTTTTTTTTTTTCTTTTGCTGCTTTTGACTTATCTGAGGCAGCACAGAGAGAAAGATCCTAGCAAGTGGAGGAGTAAGGTTGACCTATAGAGTATATACTGTACTATACTGTATAAACTATACACACATATTGCAGCACACATTTTGACATGACAACCCAGTTTTCAAAAGGAACTTTTCTTATGCCTATATCCAACCCCACACCAAAATGGAAGTCAGTACCTCATTTATTTTTCAAATTGTCACGCTTACAAATTGGACAAACATACATGGCAGCAACTAGAGCTATCATTTCTAACCCGAACCCGAAGCCTGGCTTGGCCCTAATAATGTGCTTAATGTGCAGGCCAGGCCGGTGTCGGGCTTTTCATTGCGTCAGCGGCCATTCGACCACACGCTGACCGGCCTTGAAAGAGATAAAAAAAAATGTTCAGTTAAGCTTCAGATGGACAGAAATAAGTGACCAGCACGAACAAAGCCAATTGATATAAAATGGATGCTCATTCAGCCGCTGCAATCAGCGGACTCACTCAGCCGACGACCCAATCAGGTGAGGTCCCAAAATATCAGACATGTCAGAGCAGGGTCCGTGTCTGAATAATGCAGAATGCAGGCAGAAGCAGGGATTTAATGCGTTTTGACGACCATGAAAGGACAAACACCCCCTCAGCTCCGATCTTCTGCCCCCATAGCTGTGTGCATTCACGACCGTTAATAACTATAACAGTTAAAGCTTAATTAAAAATGTTGTGTGTGTGTGGGGGGGGGGGGGTCGGGTGTGGGCCTATAATTACTGTTAATTCATAGGGGTTCGGAAATGATGGCTGCGGGCTAGGGCTGGGTCAGGTAGGCCTATTTGGGCCCGAATGCAACTGTAGCGGCAAACTCTTGGAGTTTACATGGCTAACCAATATTTGAAAGAAACTTTCTTACACCTAGATGTAGCCACACACCAAAATGGAAGTCAGTCCATCCATCCATCCATTTTCTTTACCCGCTTATTCCATTTTGGGTCACGGGGGTCGCTGGTGCCCATGTCCAGCAATCACTGTGCGAGGGGCGGGGTACACCCTGGACGGGTTGCAAGTCCATCACAGGGACATATAGAGACAAACGAGACAAACAACCATTCACTCTCTCACTCACACCTAGGGACAATTTAGAGTTATCAATCAGCCTAACATGCATGTTTTTGGTCTGTGGGAGGAAACCGGAGTACCCGGAGAAAACCCACGCATGCACGGAGAGAACATGCAAACTCCACCCAGAAAGGCCCCCGGACCGGGATTTGAACCAGGGACCTTCTCACTGAGAGGCAGCAGCTCTACCAGTTGCGCCACCGTGCTGCCCGTGGAAGTCAGTATCTCACTAATTTTCAAGTTATCATGTTCGCAATGTGCACCAACAAACAGACAGTATTTCGGATTCCCCCTCTTTGCTCCATGACACGGGACAACAAAAGGAAGTGAGGTTGTCATGCTACCCACATAAATCCTGTAGCTGACTCATTATTGATGTCTGTAATTCCCTCTGTTCTGACAATAACAACCCAGACTCCATCCTACCTGTTTGACCACTTGTTCTGGGTAGATCCAGCTGAGAAGCATGTCCATGGTGCCGGTACTGCACGCTGCTGTTAGCCACAGTGGCTTACTGTTGTCACCACACAAGTTAGAATACACAGCTACTTTATCCCATGACAGAGCAATGGCCTAGGACACAAAAAATTAAATTAAAACATTTATGAATTTTGAGCTTTTCTACAAATTGTAGCCATTGCAATTGTATGTTATAGACACGATACCAGAGACTTATCTCAGAAGCTGAATACATGCTACATTTACCTAAATGTCATGGAAACCAACCCTTTAACATATCTTTGAACATTCAAAGTATCTTCTTGTTTTGCAGCTTTAAAAAATATATAATTGGACTAAAGTACTTGCTGGAGGGCAGAACATAAAGACCAAAGGAGCAACTGCTTCTTCACTTTTACTTGGAAATTAGTTCTTTTTGGAAAACTCCTTTTGAAAATGTGTGAAGGAAGTCAAACATAGCTGTTTCACTATCATTTTTCAGTATCGCAAAAATAAAATGTTTGTGGAGGATTTTCAGTAAATTCTGGATGGAAAAGCATAATGTCACATACCATATGTAGTGGGATCTGAACCTCTTGCAGAATGCGTTTTGCAATTTCACTAATTGTGTCATTGGGCAACGTGACGACATCTCCAAGGGATATTGTAACGTCTAAGCAAACAAAAACACATGATCAGAAATTTGGCATAAAATTTGAAACATATTTTCTGTTAAATTTTCACAAATTGTCCCAGTAAATTTCAAAGTAATTACTTTTTCCAGGCCAGTTGTTAGCGTAGTTGATCACGTTGAGTCCTCCATGAAGCACTGGGCCAATTGTGGAGAATGAGTCAGCTGTTTGAGGGAAATTGTTCTCCAAGGAAAGCAAAATACTAAAGACAGATAGGGAAAAGACAGAAGTGAGAGCAAATATATATAAAAAAGGAATACTGGTAATCAAATTCAATTACATTTTTTGTAGGCCAGTTTTCTAAAAACTGATATTTCATTGGGGGAAAAAGGGAGGACTAAACCACTTCAGTTGTGCCCTTCTATCATAACCCATTTGCACATAATGTGGTGATATATCACCTTCTGTTAATTTTGCACTTTTGTACTGGTAAAACTATGTTACCTTTGCAAATTTGTGAGCAATGCTTCACTGCTGTTCAGAATTTGATCAGCAGAAAGAGAAGAGACGATCTCGGGAAAAGCTAGAAGGCTCTCCCACAGTGAAGTATCGTTCTGCAGCTGATCAAATGCTAACACCGACATCCCAGCCGACGTCATCATCTCTTCTGGGTTTTGCACCAACAGCTCCGTTAGTATCTAAAAGCAAGGAAAACAAATGTTACAAACAAGTACTGGCAACAGTCCCAGTTTGTTAGGCGATAAAAAAAGATGTCTTAAATAAACCCACAAGCTGCTCAAACGAACCGTGTTCACTGTTTGAAGGGAGACTTCGAACAAAGTGATGTTGGTGTTGCAGAAAATGTCTGCAGCGTTGGTGACGGTGCTGGGTGCTTCACTCTTTATCCAGGGCAAAGCCACAGCACAGACGGCTCTCTTCAACACATTCACAGACTCAAGTATTTTGTTCATGGTTTCCTGCAAGAAATATGATGTAATTCACTGCACACAGGCCATCACTACCAAAACTCCCTCCTGTCACTAACACTTGGGCTGTACAGATATTTGTAACAACTGGCATGATCATATTTTTACATATGCTTACATTTCTTTAACAAAAGACCCTGTAACCTTCAAACAAATTAATAAACAGATGCTATTCAACTCCATAAATATGACTATTGCAATGGTTCATTATCTGGGTGTCCAAAAAACTTCTTTAAGAAGCCTTCAGTTGATCCAAAATGTTGCTGCCAGAGTTTTAATGAGTTCAGTTCAGTTTATTTATCAGAGTCAGAGTCAGAGTCAGAGTCAGAGTTTCTTTATTGTCATTCGCACCTCATGTGGTACATGTGGTGGAGCGAAATTATGTACACAGGGTCCCAGTTACATCCAACAATAAAATGTATAAGAAAAACAGTAATAACATCTAAGATATGAACTAAGAAAAACATCAACTAAATATACACTAAGCACTCATAACATAAAACATTGAACATCACCACAAACATGAACATGAGTCTGTGAGCAGATGTGCACGCATGAACACATCAACATTGAAACAGATCAGCAGCAACATGAAACAGATCAGCAGCAACATGATATGGTTTTTCACAGTGATTATTCTAGTTAGAGATTCATGAGTCTAACAGCCTCAGGGTAGAAGCTGTTCCTCAGTCTAGTGGTTCTACACTTAATGCTCCTTAACCTCCTTCCTGAGGGGAGTGGGGCAAAAAGTGTGTGTGCTGGGTGGGTGGGGTCCTTCATGATGCAGGTGGCCCTCTTCCTGCATCTGGAGGTGTAGATGTCTGTGATGGTGGGGAGACTGACTCCAACAGATTTCTGTGCAGCCTTCACCACTCTCTGCAAAGCTTTTCTTTCTGCAGCTGTGCAGCCTCCATGCCACACATTGATGCTCGAGCACAGGATGCTCTCCACTGCACACCTGTAGAAGGAGGTGAGGACTGAGCTTCCCAGACCAGCTCGCCTCAGCCGTCTGAGGAAGTAGAGTCTCTGATGAGCTTTCTTGATCAGGCTGGTGGTGTTGTTGCTCCAGCTGAGGTTGTCATTCATGTGTACACCCAAGTACTTGTAGCTGGAGACCACTTCCACCGCAGATCCTCTTATGTTCAGGGGGGTGTAGGTGTTTTTGTTCCTTCTGAAGTCCACAATCATCTCCTTTGTCTTCTTCACATTGATGTGAAGGTTATTCTCTCTGCACCAGCTCTCCAGGTGTTCCACCTCCTGCCTGTAGCTGGACTCATCATTGTTTGTGATGCATCCCACCACCGCTGTATCATCTGCAAACTTTACAATGTGACAGCCTGGATGGGTAGCTGCACAATCATATGTGAGCAGAGTAAACAGGAGGGGGCTCAACACACATCCCTGAGGAGAGCCAGTGCTGAGGGTTATGGTGGAGGAGGAGAGGTTGTGGATCCTCACTAACTGTGGTCTGTTTGTTAAAAAGTCTAGTACCCAGTTGCAAATGGAGGGGCTTAGTCCTAGTGTGGATAGTTTGTCCATCAGGGTTTGGGGGATCATGGTGTTGAAGGCGGATGTGAAGTCCACAAAGAGCATACGGACGTAAGAGTTTTTCTGCTCCAGGTGGTTGAGTGCAGTGTGGACCACAGAGGAGATTGCATCCTCTGTTGATCGGTTCTCACGGTATGCGTACTGATGAGGGTCCTCGTTGATGTTGATGGTTGTTTTGATGTGAGTCATGATCAGTTTTTCGAAGCATTTAGCGACTATCGGGGTGAGGGCCACTGGCCGATAGTCATTCAGACCAGTCACTGTAGAGCTTTTTGGGACTGGGATGATGGTGGCAGTCTTCAGGCAGGTGGGAACTGTCTCCAGGGTAAGTGAGGTGTTAAAGATGTCTGCCAGCACCTCACAGAGCTGATCAGCACATTCCTTCAACACTTTTCCGGGGATGTTGTCTGGGCCAGTTGCTTTGTGCGGATTAATCCTCCTGAAGGTACTCCTTACTTCTGCTGAGGTCACGCTGAGATGCTCTTCATCCGGTGGTGAGGTGAGTCTGGTGCTGGGTGGTCTGTTCGGGTCTTCAAAGCGTGCATAGAACTTGTTGAGGGCATCAGGCAGAGATGGGTCTTTGGGACATTGTTCACTCCTTCCTTTATAATCTGTTATGCACTTAATGCCCCTCCACATGCTCCGAGGGTCTTGTGAGATGAATTGACCCTCGATCCTCTTTGCATATGTGGCCTTATCAAGCGCCAAGTCACAACAGATGTCATCTCAGGGCACTGAACATAAGCATTCATATATAAAAAAATAATAATTTAACATTAATTATCAGAGGAGCAGACTGCTTTGAGTTTAACTCCATTACAGAACTCTCATCTTGAGCAAGCATGAATGCAACAGTGGAAAGAAAAAACTCCCTCATGAGGAAGAAACGTTTAGCAGAACCAGGCTCAGGACAAGCGGTCACCTGCTTCAACCAGCTGGGTTTGAGAGGAACAGATACACAATGGCAGGTCAAGAATCACATGTTCGGATAGAAATAGTATCAAATGAAAACTATTCAATTGTAACAATTAATTTAAGGAAATTAGGTCAATTTGTCCTCCAGTAGTCTAAGCTTATAGCACCGTAACAAGCCAACTCTAACTATAGGATTTATCAAAAAGGAAAGTCTTAAGCCCAGTCTTAAACTGGACAATGTGTCAGCCTTACTGACAGAAACTGGAAGTTGGTTCCACAAGAGAGGAGCCTGATAACTGAAAGAGCTTCCTCCCATTCTGCCTTTGGAAAATCTAGGGACCACGAGCCTGCAGTCTGAGAGCGAAGTGCTCTGTTAGGAAAATATGGAACAATAAGATCTCGAATATAAGATGGAGCTAGGTTGTTGAGAGCTTTGTAGATTAGAAGTAAGATTTTGAATTAAATTCTGGATTTGACAGGGAGCCAATGGAGAGAAGCTAAAACTGGAGAGATATGATCTCTCCTACTAACTCCAGATTAAACTCTGGCAGCAGCATTTTGGATTAACTGAAGACTTTTTAAAGAAGTATTTGGACACCCAGATAACAAACCATTGCAATAGTCCAGTCTAGACGTGACAAATGCATGAACCAGTTTTTCTGCATCATTTTTAGATAAAACGTTTCTAATTTTAGCGATATTACGTAGGTGGAAGAACGTGGTTCTAGTAATGTTTATTTTTATTTTTTTATGTGGGGGGATAAAAGACATGTCCTGATCAAAAATAACACCACGATTTTTAACATTAGATCTGGAGGCCAGATTAATGCCATCCAAGGAGGGCGAACGACTGAAAAAATTAGTCCTAAGATGCTCAGGTCCAAAAACTAAAACCTCAGTCTTGTCTGTGTTCAAAAGCAGGAAATTTAGGGTCATCCATTGAGTTGAGGAGAGACCATATTTCTCCAGTTTTAGCTTCTCTCCACTGGCTCCCTGTCAAATTCAGAATATAATTCAAAATCTTAATTCTAACCTACAAAACCCTCAACAATCTAGCTCCATCTTATATTACAGATCTTATTGTTCCTTACTTTCCTAAAAGAGCACTTCACTGTCAGACTGCAGGTTTACTTGTGGTTCCTAGGGTTTCCAAAAGTAGAATGGGAAGCAGAGCTTTCAGTTATCAGGCTCCTCTCTTGTGGAACCAACTTCCAGTTTCTGTCCGTGAGGCTGACACATTGTCCAGTTTTAAGACTGGGCTCAAGTCTTTCCTTTTGATAAATCCTATAGTTAGAGTCAGCTTGGGCTTCCTGAGCTATCCCTTAGTTATGCTGCTATAGGCTAATACTGCTGGAGGGCAAATGGACCACGTTTCTTCTCCTGCTTCTGTCTTTACTCGCTTTACTTCACCTGTTTGTACATGTATTTGTAATTACAGTATTTCTATCCTTGTGTGTTTTTTGTCTTTCCTCCTATAGAAAGTACACCTGGACCTGCCATTATGTGTCTGACTGTTTCTACTTCATGTCTTCTGAACCCCAGCTGGTCAAAGCAGATGGCCGCTCGTCCTGAGCCTGGTTCTGCTGGAGCTTTCTTCCAGTTAAAAGGGAGTTTTTTCTTTCCACTGTTGCCACTGTGCTTGCTCAGGATGAGAGACTGCGACAAAATGAAGATTCAGCACAATCTGCTGGCTCCTTTAGATAGATAACTTTTACTAATTGGCTTTTATAACGTATGTGAAAGTTTTTGTACAGTGCCATGAGATAACTTCTAATGTGACTCTGAGCTATATAAAGTATATAAATTATTGTAAAATGTTTTCCCACTTCAACTGCTCATGGCAATCCTCACCTGATCGGTCATAGTGGTGTTGACTGGACTCACAAAGGTGACATTATTAGAGTTTCCTTGATAGGAAGAACCTGTAAGATGAAAACAAATAGTTCAAGACAGCCAGATATAAAATTTAACACAATAACAGTAATATACAAAAAGGCAAATTTATATTGTGTTTATTTTCTTGTAAAGTTGGATTAAAAGACAATTGTCACTTTAAAAAATATATATTTTAATTTGTGAGTATCTCCAGTAAAAAAAGAAAGAAGAAAAGTCTCAAATGGTCACACACATAACCATCTATAAAGCAAGAAATACATACCCACAAGATTTTCCATGACATTAACCAACATTGCAGTGTCACTGTTGGATGTACTGGGGAAATCAAAGTTGAAAAATTCTCCTTGAATCAACTTTTCCAGTGGGGTTTTCTCTGAAGAGTCAACGGACCTGTGAAACAAAAACCAGCAGGATTTGATAAAGTCATAAAGACTTTCTATTCAGATAACCAAAAGCATAAACTTGCAATGTTGTTGGCTTCAAAGTTCATGCTCAATAATCCAGGTTAAAAAAAAATCCAACATAGTTCAGTCAGGTCATCTGGACAGTTTATTTATTAATTTTTTATTGGTGGGGGTGGGGGTGCGTGAGACGCTTTGTCCTTCATCCAAAGGACTTCATCAGTCCGAGGAGCCACAACAAACTAAGTCCCATGAGCAGCAGCACACCCACATAGTGCACCAATCAATTTGCTGGTGATAAGATGGTTTCTGGAGCCCGCCCTCTCCCCCGTCGACTCCTCTGAGGCAGCCATAGCCAAAATGATTCAAAACATCAACGTTCATGCTCAGTAATCCAGGTTTAAAAAAATCCAACATAGTTCATTCAGGTCAAAACATCTCAACAAAAAAATTAAAAGAAACCGTATAGAAATAACCGTATAGAAATAATAAACAAAAACTTGTTATCAAGATACTCATGAAAAACAAAGGGAGTACTGAATATTTGCTGTCTTTTTGACTGTATTCTGCTCATTTTCTTCAGCCTATTAAGCTGAGCTTATTTCCAATCTCCAGCATTTCTCTAAGATTTAAATCAAACTTTTAATAAATAAATGCTTCATCATTTCTTCATGTTATTTCATTCCACTGCAGAGCTTCATATCAATATGCTGTTGTCAGGTCAGCTTGGATTGCAGTTTTTCTTTTCTGACATGTTATCTTCAAGCATTCCTTTTGATCCAAAAAAACGCATTGGCTGCAAACTCCTCTGAGCGCACTGTTCTAAACATTTCCAATGTTCCAACACACCTGATCTTATTAAGTTCCTCAACAAGTTCTACAAAATCCTTTATATTCAAATGAAGTGTGCTGATATAAAGAAACATTTAAAACATGCAGACAGTGCACCCAAAGGATCAGGGTCAGGACATGAGCCTTTGAGCATCCAAGTGAGATATTAACAATTAATAATCAACATGTGAAATGGAAAGATGGCTTTGCAGCTACTTCCTGTGACGACATAAGATCTTGTGCAACAACCCAGCAGTAGGATTTAAAAGCTTAACATCAAGGAACAGATTTATCACTGAGGAGGAGATCGGTGATGAGGCGCAGCAACTTGACATTTAGTTTGAAATTTTGGTTAGACGGAGAAAAGGTCGCTAAGCTGAGTTATTTGTCATGTTCTAAGGTAGGTGTCGTCTACAACATTGGCATCAAAATGCAGGAAATGGCATCTACTTTATTCAAAATTTTCTGAGGGAGGAGCCCAGACCCGCACCCACCACCTCCGCCTAATATTTGCGTTTCGACATCGATGGGTTTGCAAATGAAGCTCTGTTACTTGGTGTGGCTACTACTGTTATGATTCTGTTTTATGTAAAGAGTTTTCTGCAATAATTTGAAGAAGTGGCATTACATTTATGTTCATTACGTGAAAAGGTGAAGTTTTTAAGTGTTTTGTTGATGCTGTTAATTTTCTCAAAAGTGTCATTTTTTTGTAAGTTGAAATTAAAAATGTTGCTCATTGTGTCTTGAATGAAAAATACCCCACGTTTAAAAGTATAAAAATTATATTAACACCATTAACGAACAGGTCTTACACATTTATGCTACACAAATATTGCCATTGCATTAAAAAGATACATTGAAGAAAATTATTTTATAAACATGAGGGTTATAAGGGGGTCCCTGAAACTTTTTCTCCCCTGTAAGGGGTCCCTGAACCCAAAAAGTTTGAGAAAACCTGGTTTACACAATGTGCAGTGCTTCACGTCAGCTGGGTTCAACTCTATGCCTCTTTTGGCTTCGCTTCATTTCTGAAAGCTCTCATCCATGCAGGAACTGACGAGCTCAGTTAGTGACTGATCAACAGTCACTTATTGACCGTTCAACGACGAACCAGTTTTTGTGTCTATTTCCCAGAAGCTTTCGTGAAAATGTCTTTAGATATTAAAACGGAAATATTCTAGAGTTCCTCAAGTCTTTCTGACCTTCCACACACTCATTTCAACCTAACAGCAGTTTCCAGAAAGAAGCAGAACCATCAGAGCTTCTTTCTTCATCTGTATATACTGTATAGATTCGTTTCTCCAGTAATTACCTTAAATCGACACGTTTTTATAGAACTTTGTTCATTTTTACATGACTGTCCATACTTCTAAGAAAATACACTAAGATTTTTTTTCTTGGAAAGTTATTTTTAAAGGTCTCTCATAATGCCAAGGCTTTGTTTCTTAAAATCCACACAGGCTTGACTAACATGAGCTGGAGGTTGACCCAAACTATTTTTTCCACCAGCTGCCATGTTTTCCTGCTTACAACAATAAAATCTTGAACTTTTTTTTTTTCTAAGAATACCTGATTGACAAGAAAGCAAACAGATTACACGCCTTTGAATGTAAACCTGTTCATTTATGTATAGGAGTGTCGTTTTATGGTTATCACACACAAAAGATCCTCAAATAATAATTGAGTGTTTCAGTGTGAGGCACTGCAGATAATTTGTAGTCTAGCAACACAGTTACCTTCTCTTTCTTGATGACGTTGATGCCATTGGGTTCACCAGTTGAGATGTGTTATGACAGTGGCTGTCTGTGTTGCACAGGACGGTCTGCAGGAAAGGGAAGAATCCAGCGCTGGGTAGGTTTCGAGGCCCAACATAACCTAAAAGATGTTTGATAAGTTAAAGCAACACATATAAGCATCACTATAAAACATAGTGAATATATGTATATATATATATATAGAGAGAGAGAGTTTAACAAGTACATAAGCCAAACTCTTGCAATCAAGTCAGTTTTATGTCATTTCTGAGTCATATACGTATTTTTGACAACAAAAAAAAAACAATCAGAAAATTTGTTCAAGAAGATTTTCAAACTGTTCCCATATAAGAAGCTTGAGCTTTATTATTTTAGGTCATGCCACTTTAATGTGCATGTAACTTAAAGCATCTTTTGTTCAAGAAGCAAACAAAGCTAAAGCGCAGGACAAAAGAAACTGTTTTGTGAATGGCATGGAGATTAAGTTGCAGTCAAGCAACTACCCATGCACGGAACAACTGATTTCAGGTATTCGTTCCTGGTAGCTCACAGCGTATGACTGATGAGCCTCACGAGTCTTATGGAAGTCATGTTTAAACCCAAAGCATAGAAGCCACCTTTGAAAACATGAACTACAGACGCTGTGGTTGTCCTGTGCATTCACACACCCAGGTTTCATTGTCTCAATGTAAAGTCGGCACAGTGACGTACGGAAAATGAGCCAAAGAATAAACTCTTTGGAGCATGACATGTAAACAAGGAGAACAAAAAAGGGCATTTTAGAAATTATGTGAAAATGATGTGTCCATACACTTTGAACAGCTGTTTAACAAACGCCAAGCACATAATGGCTGCATGTTTTATGTAACTGCAGTGAGATGAACTTTGAAATGTTAAAGACCTTACTCTAAAAATGAAGAATAAAGTATTTACAATGGTGTTTGTTTCTTAATTCCCTTCCAAATATAACACAATTTCAATACAGGAGATGCTAACTTGTTATATAGAGAAAATTGATTTTTTTTATTTTTTTTATGCTATCAAACCATTTAAATTGTACTGACAGACCTATTTGAAACACAAAAAATACATAATTTATGTTTGGTCTCGTCAGTCATTCAGTCATGCTTGATATCGAGGACGGTTTTGTTGTCTGTTGTGGGTGTGCTCAGATGCCGCATGTTTCTAACACATAAAACAAATGGTTCTATGGTTTTGATATGGTGGATAGTTTTTACATTCAAGCCCACATGGATTATCAAATTACAAAAAAAATAAAAAATCTTGCTGTCTCATGATACAGTCTATGCATAATAGGCTTAAAACACAAAAGAAGGTGGGTCAATGTGAAAACATAAAGTTACACACCTCAGTTCCAACCTGTTCATTTTTTAACCAGATCATATACAGTTTGAGGAGGGGAGGCTGTTTATTTAAACAATAATGCTGTGATCTAAAAATACTGTGGCATTGTGAGATTAGAACCTCTTGGAAGCCAAATGCCAAAGCCTGACCCTCCCTTTACAAGAAACAAGTGCAAATGGAAACACAAAAGACTGAATGTGACACTCCTTTTTGAAGCACCTTCACCCACATCTACCACAGGTGAACCAGTATATCAACAGGATTTAATTAAATAAAAGCCTACAAATGCCATGTCAACAGCTAACAGGTCCAAATCTGAAGGACTGTTAATTTTTTTTAATTCAATCCGTAAGTTGTTTACTCTGCTCTCGAAACTGAAAAGTCCACAAGTGTCGCGCTGATGACCTTTAATAACTCCAGTCAAAAAGTCCTGCCGTTCATGTAGTATCACATTAATGCTTATTTTAGAACCAGTTTAAAGTGTATATGTCAAGTGTACCCTTCATTAACTCTGTCTGGATCATTTGAACAAGGTTGCAAGAATTTAATGGTTTAAAAAAAATATGTCAAAGAAAAATACATACTAATACCATAAAGCCTTAATGTGGATACAGAAACCTGTACCTGTTAATAATGGGAGTTTTCATTGGTTACATTTGCCAGAATGAATAGATTTTCTTAGGATTTCCCAGAAACAGCTTAATATGTTTTTTTTTTGTTTTTTTTTTGTGGTGTGTTTAGCCTGTATTTTATATGCTACCATTCATCATTTAAGTGTATTTAACATCAGTTTTACACTCACATGTATCTGTTGGAAATGCAGGGAAGTGGTATCGGGTCACAGCGATGATGAGGAAGATGACCAAAGGCCAGATGAGCAGAGTCAGGGACCACAACTACAAAAAAAATAATACATCCACGAGCATCAGTAATGAAAACCAGGTAAGAAAGTGCTCATTTAATTGCATTATATTCAAATGCAGATTCATTAACGCAGGATATTGTTTTAAATATGAGATTCAACTAATCTGAAGTGGTCACGGTGCTTCAGTGTCACCCACCGGCTGTCTGATGACCGCCAGTCCATTCTTCCAGAGAAGAAGCCGCAGCTGTCGGAAGAAGGCCATAAGTGCAGGAGGCTAGAATAAAACAATACAGCAGTCCATTAACTTGTGATTCATAGTTTAGAATATACTGTTTAATATAATGTTTAATATACTGTATGTTTAATATACTGTTTCAATAAGGACTTGCTACAAAGTCTGTGAAATGTATTTAAACTTTTCTTAACACAGCCTCAGCATGGTTCACTATACTAGAGTATGGATAATGGATATGGATATGGATATATATATATATATATATATATGGATAGAGTGTGTTCTAGAATTGTGCCGCTCAAGGTGGTTGCATGTTGGAGCAGCTCTGTTACGTTCATTCTGAGATTTTGCTTTTGGAAACTTTAATTCCTGTTTTTCTGGATGTAAATCACATTTTTTGGATGATTGTTTCCTCTGGTATCAGATGCTGTGCAGCTGGAAGGATTTTTACTGAAACTTTTTTAGTTTTGGACATTTGTTATGATGCGTAACCATGGCCACAAGGCAGTTTTCTACAACCAACAGCAGCTGATTAACATCGCAAAAGCTCAAATAATATCTCAACTACAGCCCCAAATCTCAAATGAGTTGAAAAGGATGTTCTGTGGACGCATTCTCATCTACCTGCCAGCTGTGCTCGAGTGCCTGACCACTGAGATCCTGGAACTAGCAGGAAACACGGCTCATGACAGCAGAAGGACAGGATCATCCCTCGGCACCTACATTTGGCTGTCCGCAGTGACGAGGAGCTCGGCAGACTGCTGGGAGGAGTGGCCATCGCTCTGGGAGGAGTTCTGCCCGGCATTCGGGTGGTCCTACAGCCCGGGGGAACCGAGAGGCCAGCCAAGACTGGGTGGACTGATCGGACGGCATGTTTCTTAGGATCCACTGTGGGATGGACCTTTACAAGAGATCTTTCCTGCCTACAGCCATCAGTATCTATAACATCTCTCAATGAAATGAGGATAACGAGTTACAACAACAAATAATTTCCCTTTGGGATTAATAAAGTATTTTTGAATTGAATTGAATTGAATTGAATAAGCAGTATAGAACAGAACTTTCATTGATTAAAGTAGTAATAGTGATTAAAGACAGACACAGATAAACCTGTCACACTACCTTTCATGTCAGAGTATTAGACTAAGAATTTCTTATGCTGGGAAATAACTGAATTGTATCTCTTTTATTCCTACCTTGAATATAACATCATGTGCTATCTCTTGAAATATCATGTTCAGAGTAAAGTTTGTGTTATGAATTACTCTCAGCTACTACCACCTCCAATTTTAGCTAGCTCTCTATGAAAGTGACTGAGCTGTAGCCATTTTTATGTTAGTCAAAGATGATTAGCTGTAGAGGTCATCCTGAAATGGAGTGACTTGAAAAGTTAAAGAGTTGTAGATGTTTATCAAGTGATGTATTTCTGAAAGTCTCATTTTAATCTCTCCAGTCGTTCATGAAATATTTTGCTAACAGACAAACAAGATTGACACCGACAGTAAATGCTGGGATTGTAAACTTAGTTTTTGCACACTGAGTAGCACTCAGATTATGTGATGTGAATGACTCACAGCTACAACCACGCCACAGTTTACCTCTAAATCTGTAAAACTGATTGAATTATAGCCGGGTTTGTGCTTTCTAAATGCAGTTGGCAGTGGCATCCATATTGAACTAGATTGCCTCCAAAAACTAACGACGAGAACAGGTATATCCAGTGAATATTTACTACAAGTTTCATCAAAATCAGCCCAGTGGTTCATGGGATATTTTTGCTAACAGACATGAACAGTTCATTTTAATCAAACTAAGGTTTTTGCACACAATAGGCTGTGCCAACTCACTAAACTAAATGACAACAAAGTAACATACAATCTACGAGGAAATTAAATGTTATCCAGCATATTTTCCTAAATACGCTTAATAAAACACTGTAAAGTACTTACCTACTACTGTCGTCCTCCTTAGTTGAGTAAATTGTTGGTTATCTTAGCCTTATTAAGGACATCATGCTCCCTAGCAGGATGTCCTGTCCATCAGTTGCTTGGTGAAAATAAAAACCTGAACAAATTCACCCTTAAAATGCAAAAATAAGCAAATCCAAACAAAAAAGAAAACTGAACCAGTATGAGGATTTTGAAGTACCTGTAGTAACAAGCTGCTGTCTCCTAACTGCACCTGTCCTGACAGTAATGAAGGTGCTGAAGCTCCTCCTCTGCTGAAGACATTCTGTTTGAAGGGTAGGTTTCTTTTCTGTTTCCAAAACAGCAACAAAAAAAAATAAAAATCTCATGACTTCTTACCGGTAAGGCCTCTAAGTCCTGCTTAATCATCAACCATTCTATTATTTTTATGATTATACTGAAAGGTATGCCTTTTCTCTCTGATACACGCAATTTTTAATGAATAAGAGATGTCCTTCTTGAGCAAATTAAAATAATCAGATTTAAACTGTACTTTACTCTAAGTATTATAGTTCTTGTTCAGGATATATTGGACTAAAATATCGTTTCAGATCATTGTTCTATATACTCTGAGAACACGTCTTAAAGATGGCCAGATTGGCTCAATAGCATCATATTACACACTCCTTTTGTAACATGTTGTTGAGAAGGTGTCTCATCTGGGAACAGTCGCACAACATGAACACTCTCCTCTGGGAAACGTGGGCGAACTGAGACTTTTCCAGACGTTTTCGCTCTCCTCAGCTTAAAGGAGCCAAAAGATTTCAAGCGATACTCACAATTTAATAGTCATGTAAGTAAAAGTATAGACTTGAGAGGAAATGTGTCATCGGGGTTAGACAGACTAGATTTCATCCCATTTTTTTACTTTTTTTGAAAGGTCAGCATCGCCGAGGCTTCTTTGTTGCATAAGTTTCGACATTATTCTGGCCTTAAATTCTTTGCATTACCAGGGTGAACACAAAGCTCTATAGCCGCTTTGTTAATTATCATCAAGGTAGTTCTACTGGTTTGTCATCTTGATAGCTTTGTGTGGGAAGAAAAAAAGAAATTCCCAGAATCAGAAAGGCAAAGTGCGGTGTGAACCCAGCAGGCACGTTTCCGACAAAAAAAGTTCCTGAACACGTTTTTACAGTTTGATCCATTTTCAGCATTTTTTTTTATTTTTTATTAACTACAAACTCAAATATATATATGTATATATTTTAATTAATGGCTTCTTAACATCCACCGATTGGAAACAGCTACTGAAGCACAAACAGTTGTCTTCTGTTTAAAATAAAACCATATATTTATTGAATAGTATTGAACTAGTATTGAACTAATGTCTCTCAAATGGAAGGCGTGTGGTGTTCGAAAGAAGTTTTCAAATGAAGCGTATTTTCAGGAAAAACCTAGTTTCTAAGCAACAAAACGATTTTAAAGCCACTTGTCTTTAAAATCATCCCAAATTTGACATTATCAGCTTTCAAGTTGTCGGCAGGCGTGGCTCAGTTGGTAGAGCTGCTGCCTCTCAGAGAGCAGGTCACCCTGGTTCAAATCCCAGCCAGGGGCCTTTCTGGGTGGAGTTTGCATGTTCTCTCTGTGCATGTGTGGGTGTTCTCTGGGTACTCCAGTCTCCGCCCACAGACCAAAAACATGCATGTTAGGCTGACTGGTAACTAAACTATCCCTAGGTGTGAGTGAGAGAGTGAATGTTTGTCTCATGTGTCTATGTGTCCTTGTGAGGGTCTGGAGACCTGTCCAGGGTGTCCCCCGCCTCTCGCACAGACACTGCTGGATATGGGCACCAATTAAATTCAGTTTATTTATATAGCGCCAAGTCACAATAGAAGCCGTCCCAGGGAACTGAAGAGAAACATTCATATCTAAAATAAGTTAACAGAAACATTCTTATTTAAAAATAATAATTTAACATTATTTATCTGAGGAGCAGAGTGCTTTGAGTTGAACTCATCGCAGAACTCTCATCTTGAGCAAGCATGAAGGCGACGGTGGGAAAGAAAAACTCGCTCATGAGGAAGAAACCTCCAGCAGAACCAGGCTCAGGACAAGCGGCCATCTGCTTCGAACGTGTGGGTTTGAGAGGAACAGATGCACAATGGCAGGTCACGAATCACATGTTAAGATAGAAATAATATCAAATGAAAACTATTCAATTGGAGCAATTCATTTAAGGAAATTAGGTCAATTTGTCCTCAAGTAGTCTATAGTAGCATGACAACCCTAATTATAGGACTTATCAAAAAGGAAAGTCATGAGTCCAGTCTTAAAACTGGACAATGCGTCAGCCTCACGGACAGAAACTGGAAGTTGGTTCCACAAGAGAGGAGCCTGATAAATGAAAGATCGTTCTCCCATCCTGCTTTTGGAAACTCTAGGAACCACAAGGAAGCGCAGACTGAGAGGAAAGTGCCCCCTGACCTGAACAGAAAGAAGCAGGTAAAGATGATGGATGGATGGAACTGCAAGTTCACACTTGAATGAGATGGGGAGAAATCTTTAGCCAAACATATCTGAAATGTCTTATCTGATGTGTGGGGGGGGGGGGGGGGGGGGGGGGGGGGTCATCATTCAAGACTGAACAAAATAGTCAATAAAGTCACCGTGAGGGTTTTGTATTAAAACAGTTTAAGTGTTGGGTTTAAAGACTTAAAGGTGAACAACACCTACACTAATCAACAAAGTGTTGCCAAACATTTCTTATCCTTTCTTCAATTCAACTGAAAAATACTTTTTAAATCCCAAATGAAAATTAAATGTCGTAATTCATCATCCTGGTTTTGATAGAGTTGTTACAGATGCTGATGGCTGCAGGCAGGAAGGATCTCCTGTAGCGGTCCGTCCCACGGTGGATCGGAAGAAATTTGCCGCAGATGCCGATCCGTCCACCCGGACCCGATGGGTCTCCTGGGCAGCAGGAGGACCGAGTGTGTCTTTATTTTGAAAATCTAAAGGGTTTTCTTTTACTAACTAGCAGAAGACTGGCTTTTTTGTTGCATTTTAGCCTCTTTCAGTAAAAGAGTGATTGTTTTGCTGTATGAATTGATCATTTTATAAAAAACAAACTATTAAGTTGAACACATACAGAAATATGTATTTTATTTATGAGCTTATGAGCCCTCTTTAATATTAATTATCAGCATAAACTCACCACAATCATTTGATCATGAGTCATATTAACCCTTTAATTGACATGAATGGTTTAAACTCTTCTTTAATCGTGTAAACTTTTTTCTTTAAAATAACAGGTTTTTAAATGCCCTATGCAGAAAATTATGTTAAATATTGCCATCAAATATTAGCGATTAGAGGACACTTTTCACTGTTTGCGTAGCTTTTAAATATAAAACCTACAACTCTGTAAAATACAAACCTCATAAAAACAGAAACACAGTAACCAAGCGGTCTATAAATATATGTAGATTTAATGGTTGAACTTTACAATAATACAAATTTGAGCCTTTTGAGCATAAAGTTCAAACACAGAAGCCATCTGATTAAAATCACTGAAATACTGAGGAACAAAACGTGTATTTTGTTTTAGACAAAATATCACTGTTAACACTGTTTTTGGCACTTGAGTGTCAGGAGAGTCGGCGGTAGCATCAGTAAACGATTTTCCAGTGTGTGGGCTGCTCGCACTGTTTCTCAGAGTCTCCACAGAAACGGTTGTATGTGGTTTTCGGGTCAAAACCCAGAATTTCTCTCTCCTCATGGATCCGGAAAGAGAAAGTTGACACTGATGTTCCAATGAAGACTCTGGAAAAGAAAAAAAATTAAAAAAATGAGGTGAAACCAGAGGGATAAGTGATGAAGACGAGAATGTGCCAATCTTGAGTCACCTGGACTCGTTTTACAAGTTGAGGTATTGTTTTAGGCTTGAATTAAAGAAATGGTGTGGCTAAAATATCTAAGCTATTTAATGTTACACAAGAGTGTGTCCCAACTGGTTTCCCATGAATAATCTCAAACATAATAGAACAGAAGAGATTACAAACTTCAGCTGATGCAGTTAATCACACATGAGGCACACATTTTATTTTGACAAACAAAAACCCTCAAAAAATGCACCTGCTAATATTGCTGCAAGTCTAGAAGTACAACTAACAGAAAAAAATATATATATACATATACAACCAATAAGAGAGGCCAAGAGATACAGCACAGCAAACTTTTAATAGCAGGCTAATTTGTTTCTGTTAAAACTCTAAATGTTTAATTGAGTAGCTTTAACCTTTAGCATAATTAGGAAATCAAAATGGTTCAATAGTTTAATTTCTGACTGTGTGAAAAATATCCTGTAGAGAAAAGAAAAATTTTGATTGTGAATATTTCTACACAGTAGCATGGCTCAGTGTTATACAATAAAAAAATTACAAGATATTTAAATTGGTTTCCAAAGAAAACAACACATTAAACTTAAAATTGTCATAATTAGCTCAAAGCCCGTTAAGTTTTGAGGTTTAAACTTTCTGACATCTATTTTATAATTAACATTAACTCATCACATTTAGACAGATTATGGATTTTTATACAATGAAAAACGCACTTTTAAAGACAAAAAATATATATAATTTGACTTACTGCTGGTGCTAAATTACAAATTTTGAAATAATCTAATAGAAATTGAGCTAAACTGCACTCTTGTAAAAAAGAGTATTTAAAACTAGGTGAAATGTTATGTGATATAGGATCAATGCTGAACATCATACATGCATAAAGTTTTAAATTGTATAGACATAATCACCAAGAGATTACCTGCTGTATGTTGGCTGACATTTTTAATTATTTATTTTCTTCATATTTACTTTTTGAAAGTCTTTAAATGTGACAGAACAGACAGAACTGCTGAAACAGCACATTATTTGTTTTAATCACAACTTTTTTAAGTACACAGAATATTGCTTTAAAATTAGTTTAAATCTAAATAAGTGCCACACGTCTATTATTACATACTGTGCATTTAGCTTATTTTTAAAGTCATTTTCTCCTAGACATCTAAGCAAACTAGTTTATTATGCTCTATGAAGATGGTGCCCCCTGCTGGTCATTATACACACTACATATTTAAGATAACCTAAAACAGAGTAAGAGTCAGATATTTATTTGTCATACACACCACACGTGGTACATGAGGTGGGATGAAACTATGTACACAGGGTCCCAGTTACATCCAACAAAAACACAAACTGTAAATGAAAACATTAGTAAGATCTGAGTCATGAACTAAAAATATACTACATTCACTAAACTAAGAATACACAAGACTAAGAATACGCTAAGCACTAATAGTACAAAAACAATGCACCAAAACAACAGCTTCATTTATTTCTCATGAAAATCTAAAGCACATTAAAGACAAAATACCTTGCATGAGTGCAGATCCACTGGTCAATAATGGCCACGCCTCCATCTTTCAGCAGCTCCAAGTCTTCTTTGGATGGCTCAAACCGAACCATGTCAGGCAACAACCTTTTCAGCTCCTTTAGTTCTACAAGATTACAGAAATTTCACATGGTGATAACTGTTTATTTCCTTGTCTTCTAGTAGGTACATTCCCATGTATCTTCTTTTGGGTTGGTAATGTTGTCTGAATTGTTTTTGAGTTTTAATAAAAATAAAAGTCATTAGAAAACATCAGAAAACCCTTAGCTTATGTGAATGAACAAAATTGTATTTGTTCCTAGGATTGCTGTGTATTACCGTCTCCATCTGCATCCGTTGCAATAAACACAGAGTCGAGTTTGTGCTTTTTCATCAAGCTTCGGACTTTCTTAACGGCCCCCTTAAGGCTGGGCACATCGTCTCTGTGACCCCAGATGAAGTCCTTACGGCGCAGATGCACCCCTACATATGGACCACCTCTGGCTGAACCAGGTTTTGCCTAATAAGGAAATAAAATAAAAAAGAAGCCAAATGATTAATTACTACTAATGACTTAAGGAAATCCTTGATATCCTTTACAGTGCCTTACAAAAGTATTCGGCCCTCTTGAACTTTTCAACCTTTTGCCAAATTTCAGGCTTCAAACATAAAGATATAAAAATTTAATTTTTTGTGAAGAATCAACAACAAGTGGGACACAATCGTGAAGTGGAATGAAATTTATTGGATGTGTCAAACTTTTTAACAAATAAAAAACTGAAAAGTGGGGCATGCAATATTATTCGCCCCTCTTGCGTTAATACTTTGTAGCGCCGCCTTTTGCTGCAGTTCCAGCTGCAAGTCTCTTGAGGTATGTCTCTATCAGTTTTACACATGGAGAGACTGAAATTCTTGCCCATTCTTCTTTGCAACACAGCTCGAGCTCAGTGAGGTTGGATGGAGAGCGTTTGTGAACAGCAGTCTTCAGCTCTTTCCACAGGTTCTCGATTGGATTCAGGTCTGGACTTTGACTTGGCCATTCCAACACCTGGATATGTTTATTTGTGAACCATTCCATTGTAGATTTGTCTTTATGTTTTGGATCATTGTCTTGTTGGAAGATAAATCTCCGTCCCAGTCTCGGGTCTCTTGCAGACTCAAACAGGTTTTCTTCCAGAATTGTCCTGTATTTGGCCCCATCCATCTTCCCATCAATTCTGACCATCTTCCCTGTCCCTGCTGACAAGAAGCAGGCCCAAACCATGATGCTGCCACCACCATGTTTGACAGTGGGGATGGTGTGTTCAGGGTGACGAGCTGTGTTGCTTTTACGCCAAACATATTGTTTTGCATTGTGGCCAAACAGTTGGATTTTGGTTTCATGTGACCAGAGCACCTTCTTCCACATGTTTGGTGTGTCTCCCAGGTGCTTGTGGCAAACTTTAAACAACACTTTTTACGGATATCTTTGAGAAATGGCTTTCTTCTTGCCACTTTTCCATAAAGGCCAGATTTGTGCAGTGTACGACTGATTGTTGTCCTAAGGACAGACTCTCCCACCTCAGCTGTAGATCTCTGCAGTTCATCCAGAGTGATCATGGGCCTCTTGGCTGCATCTCTGATCAGTCTTCTCCTTGTTCCAGATGAAAGTTTAGAGGGACGGCCGGGTCTTGGTAGATTTGCAGTGGTCTGATACTCCTTCCATTTCAATATGATTGCTTGCACAGTGCTCCTTGGGATGTTTAAAGCTTGGGAAATCTTGTTGTATCCAAATCCGGTTTTAAACTTCTCCACAACAGTATCTCGGACCTGCCTGGTGTGTTCCTTGGTCTTCATGATGCTCTCTGCGCTTTGAACAGAAAACCTGAGACTTCTTCTTCTTCTTAGTTTTTCTTTGGCGGTTGGCATTCAAGATTTTGAAGCATTACCGCCATCTGCTGTTTTAGATGGTCAACTGGAATGTCGCTAAAAAAATAAAAAATAAAATAATAAAATAAAAAATAAATAAATTATATCCATAAGAATAAATAACGCTCATATTCTCTCGAACAACTGAGTCCTTTTCAGGTATTTCAACAAGATGTTGGTACCTGCAGAACTTGAATTTTCTTGTAACAGCCCTACAGGGTCAAATCTGACATTTATTGCATTGAGTCTTTGAATCATTTGTCTTCTTTCATGATGGTAGTTTTGGCAGATCATTAGCACATGTTGTATGGAACCCTGAGACTATCACAGAGCAAGTGCATTTATACAGAGACTTGATTACACACAGGTGGATTCTATTTGTCATCATCAGTCATTTGGGACAACATTGGATCATTCACAGATCCTCACTGAACTTCTGGAGTGAGTTTGCTGCAATGAAAGTAAAGGGGCCGAATAATATTGCACGCCCCACTTTTCAGTTTTTTATTTGTTAAAAAAGTTTGACACATCCAATAAATTTCATTCCACTTCATGATTGTGTCCCACTTGTTGTTGATTCTTCATGAAAAATTTAAATTTTATATCTTTATGTTTGAAGCCTGAAATGTGGCAAAAGGTTGAAAAGTTCAAGGGGGACGAATACTTCCGCAAGGCACTGTATGTAGGGTTGGTTCAGTTGTACTAATTAACAATAGTCAACAACCTACTAAGAACAGCTTGTAGATGGTGTGGCCCAATTTTGCAGAAAGATGTAGGAGTATTGGCATCAGCTCTAAAGTGTCCTGATATTTTGGGGTCAGCTATGTTATAATTAGAATAGTTTGACCACTTTACTACCACCAGACACCCAGTTGTTTTGAGTAACTGGGTTAATCTTCTTGGGCTTTCTTCAAAGTCACCAGCCTACTTGGAGAAAAGCAATAATATTATGCCTAGTAATGTCTGGCTTGGCTTATTTTTGTGATTTTAGTGTTCTTACAAGTTACTCTGACTCCATCTTAATCTTTTATAGCCCTGTGTTCTTGTAGGCAAGCAGATATAGAATAATGTTAGGTATCTATCACACTGAAGAGCGTCAAATAACAGCAACAGTTGACAGCTGGAAAGGGCACTACGTATAGCGATCATACACATTTTGCATGTACCAATCATTGCACCCTGTATTCACTGGTTAACTGGTCATCAGTAACTTCTCGTAGACTCTCTCACTGGTACATTTTCATCTTTAAATCACTTCTTGGTCTGTTGCCTTCATACATCTCCTCCTACATGTCTCTGTGAGTGCAGCTACAGCGTGCGCTCTCAGAACATTATTACCTGCAGTGTTCCCTCAATGAGGACAGAATTAGACAAAAGGGCCTTCTCCTACTCCGCTCCTGTTTCCTGGAATATCTTGTAAAAGGATCTGAAGCTCTCAAACTTGACCTCTCTAAGTGGCTTCAAACATCTGCTAAGTTCATGGCAAAAACCAATGCAGACATGTTCCTGTTTTTAGTTTTCTACATCGACTTACAAAATAGCTGTTTTCATTTTGTTTGTTTTTTAATACCATTTTCTTTCAATTAGTCTTCTCAATTTATATGCTTTCTTTTAGGATTGTCTACTATTGTCTTTGTTGTTTACTGTTATCATTTTTTGTTAAAAAAAAACACGTCTCTCTTGTAAATGACTCCCTGCGGCTCAATGAGACTAACCTGTATAAATAAAGGTTGAATGAAAAAAATAATAATTGCACAATCAGAAAAATCCTTTCTTCTTGGGTGAGTCAAATTTTAGGCAAGCTAAAATGGGGTTTGTCCATTTCTGATAACACTGATTATTATTAACCTTTATTTAACCAGGCAAATCCCATTGAGATCACAGATCTCTTTTGCAAGGGAGGCCTGAGCCTGAAGGCGGCCTAACATGCATGTTTTTGGTTATTTCGATACTAGAAGTTTCTGCCTGCTTCTGCTGCAAACAGTGACAACGTGTACTAAATCATTCAACAAATCATAAAAAACACCAATAATGAACATGATGTGTACACCACTATCTATTTGAAAGGTAAAACTTGTTACCTTGTACATATAGAAAGTAAACATTTAAAACAGCTTTCCCCTTCCAAAAAAAAAGGAAAATTTCTAAACTAATAATAAGATAGTAATAATATTAATAACAATAGGGAAAGGAATAAGAATAGGAGTTCCCGCGGGATCAATAAAGTTCTATCTTATCTCTTATCTTAGGATACACAATGACTCACTTTCATGCGAGTCCAGTCCTCATTATATACCGTAAGATCTCTGTCATCTGTAGAGTTCAGGTATTTTGCTCTGAAATCATCACCTATGAGTCGCAGGTGCTTGGCAAACACCATGCTGCGTCGAGTCTAATGGAAACAGAGAAAACACAAGAGATGTATATGGTATATAAACAGGCAGCAAAGTATGACTTCCCTTTACTTGAAAAATAGTTTGTAAAAATTATCTAATCATAGTTTGGAAGTTGTATTCAAAGGACAAATGGTCATGCAAAAAATATCCTTTGTATCAGATAACTCAAAGCTAAACAAACAAACAAAAAAAAAAGAAGAAAGAAATAAAAAAGTGATCTGTGCTGGCAAAACAAATCAAAATGAGGAATTTTTAAATATTGAGGCATTATTATTTTCAAATTCCCCATCTTTAAAGCAATACACAGTTTGTTAAAATTTAGAAATGTATCATCAGCCCTGGCCACAAGCTAGCTTTGTTCATGATGGTGCTGGTTTGAAATCACAGTTTTAGTGGACCAATAAAAATTGAGATTTCAAACTGAGAATGATGTCATCAGGTAGCCTGTATTTATCCTAAAAGGGGAATGGCCAAGCTTTACAAAGATGCCAAATGTTATATAAATGGATTTCTCCATGCTGTGGCAGCCGGCAAAGAAAAATGGTGATTAGGAATTATTAGTAAGTTTCTATGATATTTTAGTTAGTGGGATCACTACACAGTGTCTTATAGACTCATTTTGTCATGGCAGATTGTGCTCATTCCAACTTTTTGTCTGCATGGGTCACAAATATGATTCCCATTGACAAGTTTTCTAAAACAGGCAATATTACTTGACTTACATCCCAGTAATCCTTCCCTGCATAGTGGTCATGAAGAAGTGTCTCTGCCCGATCAAGCATAACTGATCTAAAAGAAAAAGAAAAAAAGCACACATTTACTCTTTTTTTTTTTTTAGTTAAATCATAATATACATTTGTTGAGTATCAATGCATCATCTCAATAAAAGAAACAGAAATGCCTGTCAAAAGTGTGAAGAATTAGTTTTGCGCGTATTGCTCTGCCTCAAAATGGGACTCTGATGAAGCAAAAAAAAAAAATTCATATTTCAACAATAAGTTCTTGAGAACAAAATTTATGGTACTTTATCAAAATTCATGTTCATTAATCCAGGTAAAAAAATCTAACAAAGTTAAGTCAACGTCCTCTGGATGGTTTCTTTTTTTGTTGAAACATTTCGTCCTTCATCCAAAGGACTTCATCCAAAGGACTTCTTCAGTCCAAGGAGCCACAACAAACTCAGTACCACAAGCAGCACACTCACATAGTGGGCCAACCAGTTTGATGGTGATAAGCTGGTTTCTGGAGTCCACCCCTCTCCCCCACTGACTCCTCTGAGACAGTTATAGCCAAAGTGGTTCAAAACTTTTATCACCATCAAACTGGTTGGCCCACTATGTGAGTGTGCTGCTTGTGGTACTGAGTTTGTTGTGACTCCATGGACTGATGAAGTTCTTTGGATGAAGGACGAAATGTTAAAAAAAAAAAAAAAAAAAAAGAAACTGTCCAGAGGACCTGACTGAACTTTGTTGGAAGATTTACTTTACTTTCATTTCATTTACAGTAGTCAATCGCTACTTTGCAGTTCGTTTTTCACACTCGCTCTACCGCAGTTTTTCAAAATAAGATTGTACATGACACACAATTGGCTGATTGATGGATGAGCCACACGATCGGCATGTGATTTTTATTTAAAATAAACTATTTTAAATTATTTAGAAGAAGGAGAAGGTGCTGAGGGCTGGACTGGAGGTTGTAGTGAACTTGATCTGATGTCAAATCTGACCAGATGGGACAGAAACTGTTATTTCATTGATCTGCATCCAGAAATACAGTTTGACCCATCCTGAGACTTTCTTTCTTGAATTAATCAAGTAGAAATGACAATTCTCTATGATCATTACTATTTTACAAATGTTTGATAATCAAATTGTGTTAGTTCACTCAATGTTTACAGGTTGAAGAGAACTACTCATTTTTATTTACATAAACAGTAAGTAATGATTTTTATTCCTCATTCTAAGAAGAAATCAGGTTAATATGCATTTCTTGATTTTTCTGTCTTAAATGAGCAAGTTTTGTAAGTGTGTGTTAAGGTTCAAGTTTCGGTCAACTAAAAGTTTACTGAAAAAGAAATGTCATGTTTAACTTTTACAGCAGATAATAGGGGTAGAGACTCCACGAAGTCTGAAGTTCTCCAATAATCTTTCTGTCTGTCACTAAAACAATCCTTGACTTTTCATAACACCTTACATCACAAACCACACCTCTTTCTGGTCCATCGACCAATCAAAAAGCTCTCAAATGACCCGGAAGTCGACCCATTTAAATGTGGCAACTTCCCAGTCCAGCGGGGTGCGCTCAGTTTTGAGTTCAACATGGGAGTTTTCAGAGCTTGAAAGTTTTCCTGGAGAAGAGTTCCAGACTTTAACTCTCTGAAGAGAGTTAAAGAGTTCAGAGTTCTTGGATGCTAACGCAGGCGTCCAGAATGCTTCTATTGGAATCCAGAATCCAGAGACAATTTTGGGGATTATAACTTCTGTTTGGATAACCTCGCACGACTCTCGAAGTATCTTAGCTGTTCTCAACGGAGACGCTGAAAGAGTCAAAGGAAGGATTCTATACCGACGCTGACCTATCGTCAACCAGGTAAAAGTTCTACTTCGACCAAGCGTACCGTGACCAAGCTGAGAACTGAAGGAGCGTGCACGTTTCTGGTCAAACAGATTAATTCCCTCACACATCTCTCTGTAAGATAAATCTCCATTTTCCATCTTAAACTCTCCTTTCTCCTTAAATCATTACAGATATTTTAGAAATATCTGAAGCAAAGTTCTCAATCACCGCCGTGTGATTGATGTCTGCTGTTTCTGCTGAAAAGTGAGGACAATCGCCGTATTGTCCCACTTCCTGTGAAACTAGCCATGTTATTGTTTTCATATTTTGCCAAATCAATGTAAATGTTTGATGTTAAACTTTGATTCTGCAAATAAATGACCGCATTCATTTTGATGGGTCAAAGGTAAATAACGTCTCTGTTACATTTCTGTTAAAATCAATGCACGACACTTACACAGTCAGAAAAATGAAGAACTCGCGAAATGTATGAATATATCCTGCATATGTCATACTACAAGGTTATTCTATAAAACTAACTTGTCCGGTTCAGGAAGTTAGAGCAGATCAGTGTTTTCAGACGGATGAGGGCATTGATAAGAGTGTGATCTTGTAAGTGCATTAATGTTCTGCAACTGCTGGACTGCTCTCCAAAGCTTTGTAATAAATCTGATGAACTACACCTTGGTCTATCTGGAAATCTCCTTTTTTCCACAACACAAGCTAAAGAACGCTTCTCAGATATAAGATATACAACATCAGCAGGTATAGTCAAACCCATGTCTCAATAAAGTTTTACATTTATTAATTAGCCTTTATTTAATCTGACTAATCCCATTGGGATCACCCATCTTTTGCAAAGGAAGTGGGCTTGAAAGCAGCCTAAAATTAATGTTTTTAAGACTTAAAAACATGCATGTTAAAGAACTTTTAAAAAGTGACCCATGTCTAAATGTTTGCTTTTGCCTCTCTTATTAAAGTAATTACTGATAAATACATAAATTAAAAAAAACATATAAAAAAGCTTCCTGTGTTTAAATGTTAGTCTATCAACTCACGTTGCAGAGAAGTTTTTCTGAAGAACGGGGGCCATGATTGAGGCATGACCTTGAGCCGATATGCATGTTACATTTCGAGCTCTTGTTTCCTCATAGCCCCAAAACCATCCTCTGTGGAAACATACAAAATAAGGCAGATAAGATGAAAAGAGAAAATAAATGTACAGGTATGAAAACACACCAAGATATTAATAATAATGTTGGGAATGGGAGTTTGCAAATACTGTATCTAAAGCATAATTGTCTATTTTATCAAGCTCAACATATTTAATGACTTTTTTTCAAATATGGTATTTTCATTTTCAGTATGCTCTCATTATTTCACACTATTAGTTTTTGACAAAAAAAAAAAAAACTTCATTAAATTAAATTTATATTACATTGATATCATTATGCCGGTTAATTGTGTTATTGTACCTGTAGTAGCCCTGCTTATCTTTGGAGTACATCACCTTCTCAATACATGGCCTCTCATCAACTTTTTCTTCCCATTTCCCATCAGTCCATCCCTCAGCATAGTTCTGCAGTACCAGAACTTGATCAATAAATGGCCCTCCATTTTCTACATCCAAAATAAAAACAAAAAAGGTCTAAATGAGTATCGATTTTTAAACATAATTAAACTGAGAGGCAGTAATCATTGTGTGTTTTAACAGTATCGGAAACAGTGTTTAAATAAACAACACGATCACATGTACTGATTATGCCTCAACAGAGCTTCAGATAAATGTAATCACCTGCAATAAATTCCTCATACTCAATAACAGGCACATTGGCCTGCAGACTGGTGAGGCTGAAGAATTCTCCCCACGGGATACGGATCTGGTGGAGGTCCGGACTTTGCCAGTGGTAGAGGCGACCCCATGGGGGAAGAACTAATACCCAGTCGTCTCCCTCTTTCCTTAAAGTTTTGATCATGGAAGCCATGCGGATATAAACATCTCTCCGCAGATTAAATCCTTCCGGAGGGTTTACATCATATAAAAGGTACCTGTGATGAAATAGAGAAACAAAAGAAAAATATTTAACACCAAACTTGTAAAGATTTATTTGGTCAATCTTGCCTCCATCACTATAAAACAATAAATGAGTAAATCTTCCTTTAGGGGAAAAAAAACCCCACTATTATTATTGTTGGCAATAGAAGCTCTGATGTGTTCTCTATGCAATTAATTATATTTTATTAACAATGAAGGGATGAATGAATGAGAAAATGGATGAAAGAGAAAGTAACTCTGTGGGAGATTTCATAGGGAACATCTTAACAGCATGATAGTGATTTGGTAAGTCCTGGCTGTATGAGTTTAATAGATTTATGGGTGTTACACGTAAAACCTATTAAGTCGCTCTCTTTGAGATTAAGCTTCAAATACGCGTTCAAGCCTGAAAAACTAAGAAAAACGCATATGCGAGAGGCGACAATCATAACTTGAAGCTAAAGTTGCCATAAAAAGAAACACAACCGCTACAAATAATAAAAAGGTAATTGGTCAAATTACCTTTAGCACCCCTGACTAGCTATGCTAACACACAACAGGAAACTCACCGGAGCTCTTTAGCCGCAGCGACGGAAACAGAAGCCGTTTGACTAGCAGAGAAAACACTGTCACATTTTGTTGTTCCTACAGCTGCAAAAGCCACAAAAACAAACAAAAAGAAAGCGCTAAACGAAGAGGCTGACGCCAGATAATTTACTAGTACATGTAAAATGTTGCACGCCATATTTTCCTTTAGCTTACGCACTTCCGGTAAAAAGTGAAGCGTCTGTGTCGTTGCTGAGCAACCGCCAATCACAAGCAGCCATCAGAAGCCAAGTTTCATTCATTTAAAGGAGTTTAGGTGAGATTTTTTTTTAAGTTGTAAGAGTTTGAGCCAGCATTATCATACATGAGTAGTCTTTATAAGTGCATTTTTGCATATTAAATTCAGATATTTACTTTTTGGCGTTCATTGTCATCTAAAAATGTGCTTATGTCATTATTACATGTCTTAAAGCTTCAGTATATTGTACAAAAATGTGACAACGGAGACAAAGAAAAAATGGCCCATGCTGTATGAAAACAGAATTTTCACTAACGTTTTGAATTCAAAAAAGCAAACTAGCTGTTTTTTTTTATTTTTGGTTACATTTTTTAATACCAATTTATTTTCACTTATTCTCAATTTGTATGAATCCTTTATGATTGTCTATTGTTGTCTTTGTTGTCATCACTCTGTTAAAATCAGCTCTCTCTTGTAAATGAGTCCCAGAGTCTCAATGGGATGAACCTGCATAAATAAAAGGTTGAATGAATGAAAAAAAACAGGCATTGTATGCAGGAGGAAGATTTATTGAGCAACACAATCCAGAATTATGTTATGGAACTTTATTGATTCAGTATGAAAGCTCAACAGACACTTTGTCAAAAAAAAAAAATGATGGCACAGAAGAAAAGAACATTACATCATACACTGAAAATAACTTTAAAAAGCAAATGCAAACCTATCTTACATGTTTATTACAAACTAACATCAAAACATCCCTCCCCGCCGCAACACCCCCCTCCCCCAAGTAAAGACTTATTTTGCCTCTTCAATATTCCTCTCCTTCTTCATCTTCTTCAAATGAGTCAAACCCAACCTCCTCATAATCTTTCTCCAGGGCAGCCATGTCTTCTCTGGCCTCAGAGAACTCTCCTTCCTCCATTCCCTCTCCAACATACCAGTGGACAAA
>NC_056510.1:17289428-17301157 GCF_014905685.2 Nematolebias whitei
TCAGCCACAGACAGCTGCTCATGGTAGGCTTTCTCAGCAGAGATGACCGGGGCATAGGTGGCCAGAGGGAAGTGGATACGGGGATAGGGCACCAAGTTGGTCTGGAACTCTGTCAAGTCAACATTCAGAGCTCCATCAAAGCGAAGTGAAGCTGTGATGGATGAGACTATCTGGCTGATAAGGCGATTGAGATTGGTATAGGATGGCCTCTCAATGTCAAGGTTCCTACGGCAGATGTCGTAGATGGCTTCGTTGTCCACCATGAAGGCACAGTCAGAGTGCTCCAAGGTGGTGTGGGTGGTCAGGATGGAGTTGTAAGGCTCCACAACTGCTGTGGAAACTTGAGGAGCTGGATAGATGGCAAACTCGAGCTTGGATTTTTTACCATAATCAACTGAGAGTCTCTCCATGAGGAGGGAGGTAAAACCAGAACCAGTGCCTCCACCAAAGGAGTGGAAGACCAAGAATCCTTGGAGACCAGTACACTGGTCTGACTGCAGAAGCAAAAAGAAAATTAAAACATTGACAAAGAAAAGCCTTCTGTGAAAGTAAATATTCTTTTCAAAGTGTGGTTTTATATGACGTTCTGTTAAATAAATGTATGAAGCTTATAATGGACAGCATATTCTTTAAACATCTGACCCATCCTTACCGTCATCAAGAAAGGAGCCTATTGGCTTATCCATCTACAAACACTGTTGCAAATCTACGGTGCAGTCAGCATTATGTGAAAGGACTATAAGAAAAAACTGACTTATTGAGTTAGATTTGAATGCAAAATTTGTGTGAGCTTGAGTTGTGGTATGAAATTATGCAGAATGTGCTTTGCTTGCCTGTATATGTTCGTGTATGCTTTTAAAGCATGAGCTCATAATGAGCAACTACACAGATTACCTTGATAGTTCCTTACCAATTTCCGAATTCTGTCCAGGACAGAGTCAATTATCTCTCTGCCGATGGTATAGTGCCCTCGGGCATAGTTGTTAGCTGCATCCTCCTTTCCTGAGATCAGTTGTTCAGGATGAAAGAGCTGGCGGTATATTCCTGTCCTCACCTCATCTAGTAGATTAAAAAAAAATACAAGTCATTTTAATTAGAGGAAAACGTTTTAGTTCGATTAAGCCAGAGTGCCTAATATCATTTGAAAATCTGAATTAATACCATTACACCCCTTCGAATCACAAAGATGCATCTTCATCTGTTTGAACTAACCAATGACAGTGGGCTCCAGATCGACAAAGATGGCTCTTGGGACATATTTCCCAGCCCCAGTCTCACTAAAAAACGTGGTGAAGGAGTCATCATGGCCGCCTATGGGCTTTCGGCTCGGCATCTGGCCGTCGGGCTGGATGCCGTGCTCCAGACAGTAGAGCTCCCAGCAGGTGTTTCCCATCTGAACACCTGCCTGGCCCACGTGGACAGAAATGCATTCACGCTGTAAGAACAAATAAAAAGGAGGCAGGGATGAGAGTGCAGAAGACACAAAATTACAGCCAAAAATTGGGCAGACTGTGCAAATCTCGAAGAGTCATGTTTACATCTGCCACTTGATGGCAGCACAGAAACAAAGACAAGAAGATCCAAGCTATTAATATCTGCTGCAGCTGTCACTTTGCTTCATGCGATTGCATGAGCTCATTAGCTGGTCAGAACATGTGAGCATTTGCTATTTATGCAGTGAAGATGATGAAGCTAAAAAGAACATTAGCCTCATTGCAGTCAAAATATAATCCAACAGAAAAACAGATTTTTTTTTTTACTTGTTAAGTGCATATATGAAGCCAATTATGTCTTGTACTATTTAATATTTATGTTTATACTTTAATATCTGAGTAATATAATTATATAATATATACCAATTTATTTATTTTGCTAAGCACTTCTGGATGGATGCAAACTGCATTTCGTTGCTTTGTACTTGTGGCATGTGCCATGACAATAAAGTTGAATTCTATTCTATATAAAAACAATTCTCAAAACAATAAAGCTTTGTTTCTAAGTTTACATATAGTATTTCCATTGCAAATCAAGACAACATTGATAATCTATGAAAGTGATCATATTCAAATCAAAATGGAAAATTCCCTTCGGCTTTTCTTTTTTGGTTTGTCAACAAAGAGGCAGACTGGTTTAAGCCTTTTATTTTTCAGAGGAAACAATGGGATGACGGCTGAATTAAATAAAAACCAAACATACTTGTCTGGATTGTAATTTACTAGTAGTGGAGTGTGGACACGCTTTAAATGGCTTATAATAGTACTTCCACAAGTCAAACTGGTAAAGTTGTATTACGCCAAGATATTTACTTTATATATTTTGACCACTTACCTAGTCATCATAATGGGTAGAAATAAAACTAGTCTTTGTTTTTCTTTTACATCTTTTCAAGAAAGATGTCTGATTTGGAGAAATGAAAGAAATCTTGCCCGCCTTGCCTGAGTTTTCCAGTTAGCAGAGCTATTTTAGTTAACTCACACAAACCTGACACTGTTGCTGTAAACACTGAGCATCAGCCCGCTCCTAGCAGCGCTCACTGCCAGGGAGAATTTCAAAACCCTTCTGCTAAAAGTGATACCGTAGTGCCGTCGTTAATATGTGGAACGGAAAACTCCCCCCTGTGCATGAACGTCATTCCGGGTGAGATTAACAAAACAAATGTGTCTACAACTGTCAATCTTTTCATGTCAAAGGGTGTGACTGGAGAGAAGCAAAGGTGCGCCTATAAGGTGCAAACACCTCGACTTGAGATTCCAGTTCTGCCGAAGGACAAAGCCTCGGAAAAGGTAAACAAGAAAAGTGAAACACAGAAATTAAACTGACACAGTAGAAACTGTGACTAACTGGAAACTTGTGTATTTTGTCTTCAGGCAGGTGTTGAAGTTAAACAGCCTCATGGTCAACATGAACTCTCCAGTCGGTCAGATCACACTTTGGTTTGTGAGTAAAATGTGCGCCACCAGGAACAATTCAGTCAAATTCTCTTCTGTTCGTAAAGATACGAAGGAGTTTATTCTTGTTTCAATTCCTGAGCCAAATGTCCCTTTTGACATAGAGAAAAGTTTTGAATAAAGCATAAAGAAGAGCTCAGACATACTTTTTTTAATGAGAAGTTCAGCGTTTTGTAAATTTACTGATATAAGGTTAAAATACATTTTCCCCTTCTCCATTTGGTAAATATGGGCCTAGTTTGTGTTTGGACCTGATGTAGCATTATTTACTGACTCTCTTGGTATGTTTTCTGTATTCATCCATCAAAAATATCAGTTTCAATCTAATAAAACCTAATGAAATTTTATAAACTGAGACGTTTATTTTTAAACATGATGTCCCAGTAGCTTTCAAGCATTAAAATACATTACGGTAAAGACTGGTCCATCCCAAAGATCCAGTCCCCCGGCACAGAGTATTGTGTCAGGAGGGCTGTGATCAGTCTTACATCGAGGAAACTAAACAGCCACTGGCCAAAAGGATGGACCAGCACAGAAGATCAACATCATCAGGCCGGGATTCTGCGGTCTACACTCATCTGCAAACCAGTGGTCACTCTTTCAGGGATGAAGATGTTCACATCCTTGACAGAGAGGAGTGATGGAAGCCATCTTTGTGAACCCACCCATCATTAAACAGGGGCAGAGGCCTCCGTGTCCAACTGTCCCCCTCTTACAATGCTGTTGTTGTATCACTCAGCCCCCTGTGAATAGCAAGCGGCCATCAGGGCACTAACTGTAGACTGATGGTCCTCTTTTAGCATGTGAACAGCTAGTTCTGGATGCAAACTGCTTGATCCACTATGAGAAAAAAAAAAAACAGACTGAGTTTACTGCAGATCCTCAGACTGACCAAGTCTTTTGGGTAAAAGACAAAACGTTTCAACATTTTTATTTTTTATTTTTTTATCCATCCAGAGGACCCGACTTAACTTTGTTAGACTAATTAAACTATGATGAAGGAGTTAGATGAATACAATTTGAAACGTCTGACTTATTTGGTTAGGGCAGGAACTCTGTAAGAAATCAGTAAACAGTGACGTAAGGTTTTTATAGCAGTACTGATACACGGCGTTTACACAACACAGTGCAAACAGAACACCAAGGTCAAATGTGTGCTTGTTGGACTTCCCTAACAGTGAAAGAAATGACTAGTAGAAATGCTATAACAGGAGGTGTTTGCATCAACTGGAAAGGACAATTAATCTAATTTACTAAAAGATGGATTTGCAGCTGAAGTTTCAGTGCAGAATTGTGCCCTCGTTCGTTTCACAAAGACTTTTTTGAAACTGGACAGGGAATAATGTGTGGAATTCTTTGCCCTGTCTCAGCCTGAAGTGACTTGCTAAAAGATGTCGGGAGACACACCTAATTCCCTTCAGACAAATTAGCTCTCAAACATTTGTAGAACTGTGCAGGCATTTTCAAATATGTTTATATTTCAGATAATCATCCCCCCCTTTTTTTTATTAAAAGAACAGAACTCAGGTTTATATTCTAAAGTTTGTTTAGTGTCTTTTCTTGGGGAAATAAAAAAACGAGACATGCCCTCAGCACCTGCTCTGTCAGGCAGCAGCCAGATCAGCTTTACTGTCAATCACTGAGGCAGCCAGGAGCTATTTCTGACCTGGCTGGTCCTGCTGCAGGTCCACACAGTCAGAACTGCTTCATCACACTCTCTTATTTTAAACACTTTAAAACTAAACAACACTTCAGAGTGAAGACCTTCCTCTAAAATAGTAAATTCAGAAAGACTTACCATGGTAGATTCTTAGCAGAGGGACCTTGGTTGTGTTTTTGATGTATTCTTCTTTTTCTTTAACCTCTCACAGCGGCCGTCAAAGTGGTCCTGCTGAGTGAGTACTGCCAGGTGGGCGAGGAGCGGTGCGCTTTTCAGCTCAAGCCACGCCCACCTGTCATTCGGACGTGAACGCGCGTCTGGAACGCGCCGGCAACAAATAGTATGTTTGTATTTTTTTTTATTATTATTGTAGTCATATAGGCAAAAAGTGTGCGTATGTATTTAGAAGTTTTACAGAACTGTAAACAAGAAATTGAATTAAATTAGTTTTGCTTGCAGGTCTGACGTTTTACTATCACTCCATAGATATTTTTATTTGTCAACATAAAATGAATTAGTTATGCTGCAATTGTGCAAGATAGTTCAAAAGTGCAGTTTAATCTAAGTGTGAGACTTCTCGTTTTCAGTTTTCCACAGAGAGACTAATGCGCATGCTCAGTCGGAATTACGACTACTTCCGGTTCTTTAATTAAACTATTAGTAAACAGTCTGCATACATATCTACTTCTGTTTGAGCTGTGCTCTACAGTCATTCCGACATCCATGCGTGGTGAGGACATTTCACTATCATTACATAAAATACTACAAAAAAAAAGTATTAATACGTTTGTATATATAGTCACTACAAAGCAGGAGTAAAGGACCAAAACAGTAGAGCTGAACACCGACCTTAAATACCGAAAATAGATATGAATGGCGTTTCAGCACGTGGTGCTCTATTTTACGCATGCGCAAATAAAGCGTCACTGTGCTTACAAAAAAAAAAAAAAAAAGTTCAGAAAATCCCCACACACGCACACATACATTTGTACCGCTAGAGGTCACTGTTGCTTCAAACTAAATCTTCAAGAAAGCAAAACTGTCCGTGAGCAAATCATTGTTCATACAGGTCCTTCTCAAAAAATTAGCATATTGTGATAAAGGTCATTATTTTCCATAATGTAATGATAACAATGAAACTTTCATATATTTCAGATTCATTGCACACCAACTGAAATATTTCAGGTCTTTAATTGTTTTAATACTGATGATAATGGCATACAGCTCATGAAAACCCAAAATGCCAGAATACCAGAAATGTAAATTTCTTTCTTACCAAATATTACATCAACAGAAGTAATTTTTTAAATAATAAACCTACTTTTCTCTCATTCGTGACAGATTTAGGACTTAATGTGCGCACTACACCGTCTACACATGCTGTTACTTTAAGGTTCTTTATTGTCATTTGCATCACGTGGTTAATTCAAAAGACGTTTAATACAAGAACAACTGGACTTTATTTGTAACAGAAAACATGTGGCACATAAGGTGGAATAAAACAGTGTACTCAAGGTCCCAGTTACATCCAAAAATAGCAAAAATGTAAAGTATAAAAAAAAAACAGTATACAAGGATCTAAGATATACTAACTTGTTCTCTTTTGTTAACTATGGCTGCCTGTATTTCTTGTTTTTTATTTGTATTTTTAATCATTTCCAAATTACATTTATTTCTGATTACTTATATATTGTCTTACTTTATGAACTTAGGATTTTTCCTAAACTGGCTTCTGTTTTGGCAAACTTTCTTTGGCTAACTGGCTAACTGTTTTTTTTTTTTTTTTTTTTTTGTAGTTCTAATGGTGTGTTGGTATAAAAAGGTTAAAAAAAATAAAAATATATTTTTGTATTCATGCCAGCTTTTATCAGCCTCATCCATTTAGTACTGCATGATCTTTTATATATTTCTAAAATGAAGAAAATGCTTTTCGTTTAACTAATCGTATGACAGAGTGGCGATTCACAAAGAGTTTATTTGAGTAAACAACAGCCCCTCGAGCTTTTGGAAGAAGGTGTGTGTGTGTCTGTGTGTGTGTGTTGCACTGGTGTGCCGCCCTTTCAACAAACAGATCCCGGATCAGTCTATTTGGCAAATGCTGCTCTCATCAGTAAAGTCTGGCTTGTGTGACCCGTACATCGGTCACAGCAACTTTTACAGGGCCTTAAGGAAAGCCTTATAGACACATAAATCTGGATTATGTTATATATTGTGTGTTTTTACCAGTTAAAAAGAAATGTCAAAGATTGACAGACAAAAGCTATTTTTTTATGATCTAAACAAACGCAATGAGATATGAGGAAGTGAAAAGTAGAAGATGGCTAGATAGCTATAAGTTTTTTTTGTCTTTGCAACTTTGTAAAAATCAATTTTCCTATGCTTGAAAACATACTGAAGCATTTAAGGACACCAACAAAACAAACAAAAAAAAAAACATCTCTAAAAGAAGAATTTGTGGTCTGTGGCTTTTAAAAATGTACCTCAGTGACAGAATGACTTGGACAATAAATACAAAAATGAATTTTATTTAAATTTGTATCAAGACTTCTATGTGACTGGCTTAAGGGGGTGATAATGCAACAAATCAGTGCACAAGAAGACACGAATTAAAGCGTAATCAATAAGAAATTGATTGGGAAGGAACTTTTTTTTTTTTGAAAAAGCAGAACCCTTCCTGACCTCAGACCTAGAGATGGTGGCAGCAGACAAAAAGAGCCCTGTTCAAACACCACTGCCCTGATGAGATGAAATGGACTTCCATTGTGTGTCACGCAGCTTCAAAAGATGTCTGCTGGAAGCTGCTCTTTCAAACAGATGTTCTTGTTGTTCATTGCATACAAACAAAAACTGGCTCATTTCACTCTTTTAGTGTTGGTGATCCAAGTTGTGACTATAAACGTGTAATTTAGATGAGATTTGTTGAGCAGCCGCCTCAGACATTCAAGAAAATCCAGACTTTTTCCACGTTTTTGTTTTTATACTCAGCCCAATATTAACTTTACATTCAAAATGATGTAAACTTGTTTTTACATGATAGTTACAGTAAATCAACTAAACCTTAACTAACCCCTTAGTTTACTTTCTTTTCTCCCACCACCCCCAGCTCTGTTCTTTCTGTGTTTATCAGCGCTGGTATTACAGTAGCCTATTAATGAAGAGATTGTTGTGCTGCAGTGGGTGAGGACTTATGAAGGAAAGACCTTTACTCCCACACAATGGAAGTGGGTCACAGCTTTATAACTAACAGTCAACACCTCTGAGGGCAGCACACAAAACAAAAGAGAAAAACGGGTTGTACGCTCAAAAGTGAAAAACAATAAATTGTGTTCATCCTCAGAGATATTCAAGTTTATGGGATATGATATGAACAAAATTTTGTTTGACTAGTTTGCTCTAAAACGTAATTACGAATAAAGTTTTTTTTATTTTTTTTTATTTTAGGATAATTCTCATTCTGCAAAAAAAAGTGCATACGGCCATATAAGTCGCATCTATTATGCATCGCTGCTGACATGTCACGTTTGTTACGTGTCACCACTGACAACCCGCAGATGTGGGCCGGTGTTGTGCCAAAAAATGATTGGCTGCCAAATGGCATCCGCAGGAGCGTGCACGGGAGGACTTTTAACAATAATTTAAGAAGATTAACACTTAAAAACAATTATTTGTTTGCTCGAAATCATAACAAAGGTGTGTCTCAGTTGACCTTTTCCTTAATAAAAGGACTTTAACGCTCAAATCAGCTGTATTTCAAAAGTATTTTCTGCCTCGGTTCTCCGGGAGGTACAGGAGGAAATCAGGAAGGAGGAACGCTGCTCATTTCTTCGAAATTTAACAAGATAAGCACCTAAAACAATTGTTTGTTTGCTTGACATTATATCAAAGGTGTGTCTCAGTTGAACTTTTACTTAATAAATGCACTTTAGTGGTCAAATTAGCTGCATTTCGCCGGGGCGGCACAGTGAAATGAAGCTGATTTGACGGTTGCTCCAGGCATGATCCCGGAGCTGGACGAAGGTGGCAGTCTTTGGCAAGCGGATTGTGTCATTAATAGTCACTTTTACCTATTACATGACACAATGGCATGCCATACTACTCGAGTGCCATCTAGTGGCTGAAAATGGTAATGTTAAATATTTTCAATGTCAGAATGAATGAAAAACGTCATATCTCAGCCAAAAATTGGTTTATAAATATGGAAAAAAAAAATAATAAGTTGCTTTGGTGTATAAGTCGCAGGGCATGACAATTATGCAAAAAACAGTGACTTACAGGCCAAAAAAGATGATATGTATAGTGCACAATAGAAAGCACTGTTTACAAAGTAGCGCTTTGGGAATACGTGCAGTTCCTCCACCATCCCCTTTTCTATCTCACACTCTACAGAGAAAAAAACGTGCCTTAAAGAAAGACTGGAGTGGTGAAAACGATGTCATCACTCGTGACTTCTGGCTGCTGGTGTTACTTTCGTGACCAACGGCCCTTTAGAGCTTTATCTATATGCTGAGTCACAATTATTTTTACTTTTGTAAAATATCCAATACCGGTTTAACTTCCTCATATGATGAACAGGTGAAAGACATGGTTTTTTTTTTTTGTCTCTTTAGTTGCAAACAAAAGATTATACCAAGTCAACATTCCCACACGGTTTGGGTTTTACTATCAGGGCGGGTGCCCCCAGGCCTTGAAAGTTGTTTGGCTTGTTTTAAATGTCCACCTGCTGAGCATTCTGACATCAGGTCGAGCCATTTTATAAACAGTTAAAAGTTTTATCAGCTGACTGAAACAGACTTGCACATGAATGTGAGTCAGTTTAAAGTAGAAAACTTTACTTCCAAAGGGATCTCTGGAGCCAGAAGTCTGAATCTACCACTAAGTTCTGTATCGGACTTGTTTTGCACTCAGCTGATGTCTCATGAGACAATTCATATGGATTATGTTTCTTTCTCACTATGGACTGAGAAACCAATAAGGAAGTTGAAGCAGGTTTCATACATACATGTATATAATATTACCTTAACCATTACAGAGACAAATTGGGAGCCTACATTTTTAGTATCTACACAAATCTGCTTCAAATCAGCGCTCACACGTAGCACAGCGCTTGCATTCTTTGCGACAGAAAAGGAAGCAGTTTGCAAATTGAGCAAATGTGTTTAAGTTCAGCCATTTAACCATTAAATTCTCAGCTTTTAAAAACTGACACAATTTCCCAGTTCGCTCAACACTTACAAAAAATTCACTTTTCATTTGTCAAAATTAAATGAGTACATACATTGTTAGATGTGCAGCAAGGACTTTTTTTTCCAGGTAGTCTTTGATCATTTATAAAGAAAATAAAATGTTTTGTCTCTTTGTTATCTAGTCCATCCAAGTGAAACTACTTTTTAGTTGACCCAACCCTCATTTGTGGTTTTACTTCAATTTTTTATTTTTTTTAAATATGAGGTGAATACACACTGGAACAAAACACTCAAAAACAAGATACACAATGAGTAGGGTGGTGACCTCCTTTGGTATTGTGTGAATGTTTGTAAAGCGGATGATCATTTCCTCGTTCTCATCTGGAAGATCTCTAATTACAGCTCAGATCAAATCACGGTGCACTCCAACTGATGTATATAAGGGCAGAGCAGTGCTGATGTTTAAACTCTTCGTCTTCTTTCTGATACCTGAACATCGGAGAAGAAAAAATAACTATGGTAAGGACCTGAATTCTCACCTAGACTGTATACCTTTGTATTTATAAGCAACTTTAACCATATTTGTTCATATTTGAATAGAATTGTTGATGGACTATCACATTCAGTGTATTTAAATATTGTTGTGTCTCTGAAAATCCAACTGAAATTTGAAGAGCAAACAGACATTTGGGGTATTTGAAATGTGTGGTTTACTCTCAACAGCGTGAATGCATCTCTATTCATGTGGGCCAAGCTGGGACTCAGATTGGTAATGCCTGTTGGGAGCTGTACTGTCTAGAACATGGAATCCAGCCAGATGGACAGATGCCCTCAGACAGGACGATTGGAGTAGGAGATGACTCTTTCAACACTTTCTTCAGTGAGACGGGGACAGGAAAACACGTTCCCAGAGCCATCTTTGTTGACCTGGAACCTACTGTCATTGGTTGGTGCCAAATAACTTTTAGATGATATTTTAAAGTTTTATCAAGTAATTTCATGGTAGTTGGTCAAATTGTTTTGGTTTTTAAAGCAATTCTCTACTTTTGTAATATAGTTTAAATAGAATACATGGATCAAATTTACTTTTTTGAGTTGTTGGAAGAGTCCATTTTCTATGTAGATATGAAGATGTATAGGGTTGTTTTGGAGACTGCTCTCAAAAATCTACATTTTTGTTTTGTTGTCCAGATGAGGTGCGTTCAGGAATTTATCGCCAGCTGTTCCACCCCGAGCAGCTGATTACAGGAAAAGAGGATGCTGCCAACAACTATGCCCGTGGACACTACACCATTGGAAAGGAGATTATCGATCTTGTTTTGGACAGGACACGCAAACTTGTAAGAAAAAAAAGGGCTGATGTTACATAGTAGTATGTCCAACATGCTTTGATTTTGGTAAATTATTTCTCTGCTTTAACATTTGTGAAAATGTGACTTTTCAGGCTGACCAGTGCACTGGCCTGCAAGGTTTCCTCATCTTCCACTCGTTTGGTGGAGGCACTGGTTCTGGTTTTACCTCCCTCCTCATGGAGAGACTCTCAGTTGATTATGGTAAAAAATCCAAGCTTGAGTTTGCCATCTATCCAGCCCCTCAAGTTTCCACAGCAGTTGTGGAGCCTTACAACTCCATTCTGACCACCCACACCACCTTGGAGCACTCTGACTGTGCCTTCATGGTGGACAATGAGGCCATCTACGACATCTGCCGTAGGAACCTTGACATTGAGCGACCAACATACACCAACTTGAACAGGCTCATTGGTCAGATAGTCTCATCCATCACAGCTTCACTTCGCTTTGATGGAGCTCTGAATGTTGACTTGACAGAGTTCCAGACCAACTTGGTGCCCTATCCCCGTATCCACTTCCCTCTGGCCACCTATGCCCCGGTCATCTCTGCTGAGAAAGCCTACCATGAGCAGCTGTCTGTGGCTGA
>NC_056510.1:17301167-17362772 GCF_014905685.2 Nematolebias whitei
TTTGTCCACTGGTATGTTGGAGAGGGAATGGAGGAAGGAGAGTTCTCTGAGGCCAGAGAAGACATGGCTGCCCTGGAGAAGGATTATGAGGAGGTTGGTACTGACAGCATTGGAGAGGACGATGAAGAGGGAGAGGAATACTGAGGGGTCCTATCCACACATTCCAAACATTGCTCTTAACTTAACACATTTCCAGCAACAATTTATGCAATAAAATCTGTGACTAATTTGTCATGGTTATCAATAAAGTTCTGAGGAATGTTTTAAACAAACTTGTGGTGTTTCTTTAACTGTTTGAGGAGAGTGCAAAATATAATTTTGGAGTGTAATTTTCCACAAAACAGTATACGATAATAACATCTTTACAAATCAATATTTTTCATAACCATGCTAGACCAAAAAAAAAAAAAAAAAATGAAAGTACACTAATATCATGATGAAAAGTAATTTGTAAAAATCAACCTGCCTGAACACCTAAAATCAACAACAATGTCCAAACATAAAATATAACAAGTTATAAAACTGATTGTTTTTTACTCATTCATAATGACAAGTTCTGTGTGATTTTAGTTTTTTTGTTGTAAGTTTAACTTTCTTACAACAAATTTTAGTTTTTTTGTTGTAAGTTTAACTTTCTTACAACAAATCATGCCTCTCTTCCAAAGTTAATTTAGTTTATGAACTTCTAGTATTCAGTGTGTTAAGCCATGGCTTTTGTAGTTACATATGAGATCCAGCAGGTGGCAGCAATGTAACCATAGAGTAAGGTTGAGTAAATTATGTTATTTTTTTATTTTATTGTATTACAGTTTACTAAATGTACAGTAGTGGTTTGTCACTGACACCTCTGCATGAAAAGCACTTTATATAAGTTTAAACATTTGTGGATCACACAATTTATTAACCTATTATTGTGAAAATATGAGTATCTAAACAGTCAATATAAGAAAAATATTGTGCGGATTTTTTAAAATGTTTTATTTAAAATTTAATTGTCCAATCTTCATGACTGTAATGAGTACCTTCAACTTTAACACAGAAGTTAGGGTTATTTCACCTCATCAGTTCTATTGCATTCTGCCATAATGTCTGGAATTTAAAAAAAAGTAATAATTTGATAACAAATGTTTATTATGTGTATATAAGTACCTATAATCCCGGAGAATATCACAAATCGCGTTCTCAACGCTCACCAGTAGGACGCTGCAAGTGGGCGGGGCTAAATGACGTAGTCCAAACGATGGCACATTCTAGAGACATGGCGTTTGTTCCTCACCAAGCGCGTGCATTTTAGAATCAAAGCGGTACGCGCTCCAACCGGAGCTGTCTGCATTTGTGTTTACCAACTGGAAACACCGAAGCAGAGCCTCGACGGTCCCTCGCATCGGACAATAGACCTGAGCCCGCGTATTTGAGACGCTGAAGGTGGGAGGTGGCTGTTCAGCAGAGACGAAGAGAAACAGACCCCCAAAGGCTAAACTAATAACTCACGGCTAAAAAGAGGTGGACGAGCGGCTGAAAAACACTCGAGCGGTAGGTGTTCTGATAGCTACTGTTAGCCATAGCTAACCAATGCTAATGCAAACAGTAGTGAAGTCTAACTTTACTATAAATGGAGTCAGAAATGTTAACTGCGCCTCCAGCTACATCTGCTGTGTTTAGGTTTGTTTGGGCTTACTGACGAGTCGGCTGCAGTGTCTCGGTACTAGAAATAACTTGTCTGCTCCAGAGGGGGTTATAGAAAGTTAATATTAGTTGTTTTACCTCAGTTGGGAAGTCCCCCCTGGGCTGAAGCTGTTGCAGACAACTAATAAGATTGGCATGATGGCTAAGATGTCAGTAAAGCAGCTGGGAGTATTCAGGTTTTACTTTCTATTAAAAAAAAACGTGTGCTTAATAAACACACACTCCTTTGAAACCGAAATAAAAACGTCCTCAAAAAAGTATACTGTAGTTAAAGAAAGCCATTTTTGTTGTTTTATTGTTTAAGAATGATTACCACCTTTTTTTTTTTTACTTTCTAGTTTAAATTAAATTACCTAATTAAGGATTGTGACTAGTATTTTCATCTCAGTTAAGTATTTTTAAGTGAAGTGAAATGTATTTATAAAGCAGTTGTAAGACAGCAGCTGATACCAAAGTGCTTTTAAATATAATCAAGTCTAAACAGTTCCAGTTGCATTGCTGCCATACTGTCTTCAAATGACTGGGAAACAATTTTCAAGTGGTTAAAATCATAGTGATGGGTAACAAGTTATTGCTGGTTTAAAGTCCATCTATCCATCCGTCCATCCACAAGTTCTTCACAGGGACACATAAACTACCATTCACTCTCGCCTGGGACAATTTAGAGTTACCAACCAGCCTAACGTGCATGTTTTTGGTCTGTGGGAGGAAACCAGAACACCTGGAGAAAACCCACACATGCACAGAGAGAACATGCAAACTCCACCCAGGAATGCCCTCTGACCAGGATTTGTTCTTCCAAAAAAAAAAAAACTTTATAAAACTAGGCAATTTTGTGTTCCCATAAAAAACATCTAATGCAGTGTTTGCAATTGACATATTTACGTTGATGCACATTGATGATTGTTTCCGAGACACAAATATGCATTTAAAAGACCGACTGTGACCAAGTGTGTAGTTTGTGGGACCTTTGAGTAAAACAAAAGAAGCGTTGTTTCTATTTCTGCATTTGTCACCGTTCGTGTTTAGGCATCGATCTCCCGTGCTTTTACTGAACGTGTGTGTTTTTAAGGACGTAATTCAGCTAATGCAAAAGGTCGGACTTGAGTCACCGATCAGAACTTGCTTGTATTTCAGAGTGGTGTTCTGAGGAGGCGACATGGTGGATTACTATAACATCCTGGGAGTTCCCAGAACAGCCACGCAAGATGACATCAAGAAGGCGTAAGTATCCTTAGATTATTTGCAGTCATTGGAATGATCCCAACAAATGAGGTATAAAACAGACTTGTTCATTCTGCCTTTTGGAGTTTTAGACTTTAATTTAAAAAATAAACATGCTAACACTTTAAAAATGTCAACACACACACAAAAACAGATTTTTTTTTTAATGCTACAATTTAGCTCAATTAAAGAGAAGCTTGAGGATCATTTAGGGGTTTTCATAGATTTTCTTTGCGTTGGCTTTTTGTTTTCAAACCGCGCTAAACAGTAAAAGTATTTTCTAAATGTGTGTGATTGTATGACTAATGACAATGTTTTTTGGGCATTTCTTTAAATGCAGGTACAGGAAATTGGCTTTGAAATGGCATCCTGACAAAAATCCTGACAACAAGGAGGAGGCGGAGAGAAAATTCAAAGAAGTGGCTGAAGCTTATGAAGTCCTGTCTGACAGTACGCCATCACACATTTCTGTTTTATGTCACTGGTTTGATTAGTATACTGTGTGTTTGTGAGTGTACTGGAGGTTTACACCTCTAAATCTAAACTTTTATTAATTTTTCACCCAAATTTCAGTTTCATTTGTTTATGTTAAAATAAATAAAGAACATTTGACCACAGGAGTAGGTCCTTACATCATTATTAAAACATTTTTCTGTTCATATTTTCCACTTCTTTTTCTCCAAGCATTAATATTGACTCATAACTGAAGATCAGAAATAGTTTGGTTTTGGACTTGATTATGAAACATTTTTGGCGTTTCTGTGTTGGGAATTCACATTTGAACAAAAATATAACATACTGATGTCTGTTGTTTCTTTTATTGTTTTTTTTAACAGAGAGCAGACGTGAAGCTTATGACAGATATGGAAATGACCGAATGCCACACTCAGGTAATTTGAAAAATACAGAGATGGAGTTTTAACAGAGGAAATGGTCAAAAAGCTCACATTTACAAATATATTTATTATAATTGTATTTTTCCTCTTTTAATTAACACAGCACTACATTTGCATCTGGCTTTATTCTGCTTTTTCTTCTATTTTTTTTTTCCTTTTCATCCCCCGATGATTTATTTGTTTCAGGTTCCTCCACCTCAGACTTCTCAGGTTTCCCAGATTATACGTTCACATTCCGCAGTCCAGATGAGGTGTTTAGAGAGTTTTTTGGGGGACAGGATCCCTTCTCAAGTTTTTTTGGTAAGTCATGCTCAAGATGTCGTACACATTGGTTTGAACTTTTCCCAGCGCAGTAGCACTGACTGTATTTCAGGTTTTACAAACGTATTTACACTAAGGTGTGAAATGTATGTTATGTAAATGGTGCATATGCACAGTTTCTCCTCTCCAGAGTAAAACACATTTATTGTATGCGATTAATCTTTTCTCTCGTCCTATTTGTTGAATTTGCTCATTGATCTATCTTAACGTCACCCTCTCTTTATTCAGATGACTTCCCAGCCTTTGGAGGCTCTACACGCCAGGGCCCCAGTCGATTCTTCTCTTTTCCTTCAGCTGGAGGTGAACATTTGAATGCTCATCATCAACTTCATCACATGTTAATCAGATTTGGCAGTTCATGTAGTATTATCACACTACCTTAGTAGTTAAAAGTAAAAGTACTTAAAAGCTTGTGTGTGTGTTTTCAACTAGACTTTGAGGAAATTTAACAAATATGTTTTCCTTTTGGTAAAATTATTTCCCAATATTTTTGCACTCAGGTTTTTTATAGCATTTAAATTTCCACTTTGTGTTAAAATAACAGTAATGGTACACTTTTTGAATAAAATGAGAGTGCAAAGACTTTTTTTTTTTTGTCTCTTTTTCTCATTTCTCTGATCACCTGCTTTTCTGCAGTTGAATTTAGCTCCTTTTCTTCGTCCTTCGGTGGTCTGGATGGGATGGACAGCATGGGAGGAGGGACGGGCAACTTCAGATCGGTTTCTACTTCCAGTCGCATCGTAAATGGAAAACGCACCACCACCAAAAAGTATGTGAACTCTGCTGTATAGAGGTTCGTTCAACTGAGGAAATCAGAATCAGCTTTCTTGTCATTGCACCGAAGTACAACAAAACCACATTTCAGTACAGCCCGTCCAGTGGGCGGGGACGGAGGTGTCTGAGGCCGCGGCCTCGGGGGGAGGGGGCTGCCTTTTTCAAAGCAAAATATGTGAAGCCTTGTATTATGTAGTCCACTCTAGTTTTATTCATTGATGCTTCTAAAATGTGGCTCTTCCAAACTGGTCACTTAAGTCTTGATTTATTTGATGGTTATTTCATTTTCCTGAATCTTGTATGCCTGTAAATTACTGACCCTGACAAAACTTTTTTGACTCGTTAACAGAATCAAGGAGAACGGGCAGGAGAGAGTAGAGATTGAGGAGGATGGGGTGTTAAAGAGCATCCTAATTAACGGTAAGGAAATGCACTCTGGTGGTGTGCAGTTTAAAAGTGTGGTCTTGTTTAGATTTTTTTTTTTTTTTTTTTAGGACTAACAAAAAATATTTTTGTCCTTCTTTGATTTTATATATATATATATATATAGACCCTAGGGAGTATATTTGCTTTGTAGGTATTTTTATTGTGTTTGTTGCAGCTGAAAGTATCTGATAGTGAAAACTCGCCTAGATATTTGATTTGATATCTTGCTGTGTGGCTGTATCTATAGTGTGGACTCACACAGCTGGATTGGTGTGTGTTTTTCCAGGTGTGGAGGATGAAATGGCCCTCGCTCTGGAGCTTAGTCGAAGAGAAGGACAGCCCCATCAGTCCTCTCAGAATCCACAAGTCCAGAACAGATTGACTGACAGATATCATGGAAGTCCTTACTCTGCGCCAGCGCAGCGGTCATTTAGCGCAGCCCCCTTCTACCAATATGGGAACACAACAAAGGAGGATGAAGAGGAAGATGAGGACCTTCAGATGGCTTTGGCATGCAGCTTGTCAGAAATGGAAGCTCAGCAGAGAGCCGGTGCTACCGACTTCATATCAGGTGCTGGGGATAAGGGAAGAGCCAAACGAGGGGAGATTGCTAATGGGAAACATTTGAATTTGTCCAGTGGTCACAAGATAGTTGCAGGGGGGCAAGATGATGGGAGCCAACTTAAAGTGGGCTCTGGGCTTGCAGATAATTTGAAAACAAAACGAACCAGAGAGCCAGCTTCCTCCTCTGAGTCATCATCCGCTGCCAGCACTAATCTGCCAAACAGTTACAGTGAAGAAATATTCCAACCTGCAGCAAAAAACTCCAGTGGAACCTTAAAAAAGAACAAATGTGGATGTGTGGTGTGCTAATCTAGTGTCTGTATACATATTTGAGTTACCTTAACATACTTGGTGTCAGCAAACACAGAGACTCTGGGATTGCTCGACTTTTTATTGAAGGCTAACAGTAATGCCAGAACACTCCAAAAAGCAACATGTTCTAAGTTTCCTGCTGGAGTTTTGATTTTAATGGACAGTAAACATTGTCACATGATCGCTCATAAAGTTACAACTTAAATGGGTTTTGTTTGAAGAGCACAAATAATTACAGAGTAGCTTTAAAATGGATGCGTATGTGACAAATATTTAGGTGGGGAAGTCGGGGAGAGGCCGGGGTGAGTTGGAGTTATGGTTTTCAGTCGAACTGTTGGAAATTCTAGCTTGAATAGACCTGAATTTAGGTCAGAGTTTGAATGAAAGCAAATGGGTATGTGTTGTACATGCATGTGTTAAGATGAATAATATTTTAGGGGCATCACAGCAGGAAATGTGTGTGTTTGCAAATCTAATTGTGAGTTTGGGTCAGCTGAAACCTTGCCACCGAATTCTCTCTGGCAAAACAAAAGTAACCGAGCTGTGACACACACATGGCAGACTGGAACAGTACACTGACAGTAAAAGCAGACAATGGGGTGACGTTTATCACCCAAACTTTGATTAAAGATCTCCTCCGTATGAAGGTTAATATATATTTCTGAAAAAATATAGCCGTATAAAGCACATAATTCTTTATTAGGAAATGCAAGATAATCCTATCTTAATGCACTTTTAATAATATAAAACTACCTGCTTTGATGGTTTTTTTTTTAATTGTTTGAGGAAGGCACTTTATTTAGTTAGATGGCAAACTAATGTACAGGAAGTCAGTAAATACATAACGGGTTGGTGGAATAGTTAAACATCAAGATAAAACTATAAGATGTTGCCTTTTTAAACATTTTTTATGGCTCTGACAAAAACATTAAACCCACATTAAGGCGTTACTGGACTTAAGTGGGGCGGCCGTGGCTCAGGGAGAAGTGATCGTCCCTGGTTCAGTTCCCGGTGTCTCTAGTCCACATGTTTAAGTGTCCTTGATCTAGATATTAACCCATGTCTCCCCTCTGCTGTCAGCTGGTTTGGATAAAAGCATCTGATGAATGCATATCCCATCAGAAAATGAATATTTACTCTGTTTACAGTCTACAGTTATAGAGCAAATATGCGCATATGTTTCAATTTCTCATGTACAAGAATGCAGCTTCAATTTGTTTAGTCTAATCTGTCACCGAAGCCTTATTTCTGCATGGATAGAGCAGTAATAAACTCATACACATGCATATATATTTCTGTGAACATGATCAAAATACGCCAAAAACACTGAGATCCACAGTTACTGAAAAGTAATCCAGTATTTTGGGAGCAATAAAGGTGTTTATGTGAGAGAGTGCCAACACTGGTATTGACTGGAGTTTAACAAAACCCAAACATGCCCAGCAAAGTGAAAGTAATGTTTTTATTGAACAATATTGGTGCCAAATCACAGAAGCATTAAAAGTTATTATTGTCTCTATAACACTTTATTTTTAAAAGACTGACTTATCTAAAGAAGTATTTATTTTTGTGCTGCTCGTTCAGCAATACGTTTGATTGTAATGTATATATTTGCACAGATCTTTGTGTGGTTGTTTTAAATTGCACGCCAGTTTTCTCTTTTTAATAATAATTATCACTGGCAAATACAGCTGTGGTGAATTTAAACAAAACTAATATTTTGTTCTAAGTTTATCGTTATATCTTCATATATTTGAATTATTAATTGCGTGGAGAGGAAATTAAAGGGAAAGAGGCAGATGAATTACTTTTTAAATGATCATCTTGTCTTATTTGAACTTTGTATAATGTTTTTTTTTTTTTTTTGCAAATTGTTAAATGGGAATTAACTAATAAAGGTTGAGCCTAAATATGAGCTGCTGTTTTTTATATGGCAGAAACTGTCGTGTGTTATTGAAACTAATATGCTACTAGCACTTCAAGTAATGGCAAAAATTCCTTTAAACAAAGTTAATTATTTATATGTAACATGCAGAAACACATGTAGGAACGCCTTTTATCTGGTAGCGTGTTATTGGAGCATAATTTAGATTTTTGTCTTACACTTCCTGCTTCCTGTTTCAGAGTCAGACTTCAAGGCCTTCACAAGCTAACCTGATTGGCTCATGCTGCTCTGTGCCCATAAGCCCAACAAAGAGGTAAAGAACCGGTGTGGATCTTAGGCATGCTAAACATTTTCCATCCTCCCTAACAAACTCTGTAGAATAAATCAGACTATTTCTCTTTACAATGGTGATAAAGTGTAACTTTTCTTTTACATATATTTTACAGGTCAAAGATCAGTTTGCTACGATGCACTTTCTCTCACTCTGATGGCTCCTACCTGTTGAATGACTCTTAAAATTATTATTTATTAAGATTGTATGTATCTGTTCTGTAGCTCATAGTGTAGCAAAACAATGGAAAGATTATACTTGAAAATGTACAAGATTTCTGCTGTTTTTCTAATATATATATATATATATATATATATATATATATATATATATATAAATATATATATATGATTAAATACTCTCGAAAATGAGTGCAAAACATAGATTTTGTACAAAGAGTAGGAAATTACCAAACTGGAAGAAAAAAGGTTTTCTTGTAAATGAAACTGCTGCAAATAATAATAATAATAATAATGATTATCCTGAAAGATTTTCTTGTTTATTTCTCTCATTAAATGTATTCTAGTTTGTTATTGTTGCAAGAAGAAAGTTAAATGTTAACTTAAAAAAATCAACTTATTTAAAGATGGTTTAATGTCCAAATGAATATTTTACAGATCATATCTGAACACACAATTAGAAACAGATTTTCTGCTGCATCACATCACAAATTTATTTAGTTCAAGTCAAAAATACATTTTTATATTTGTTTTCCATTTGTTTGCTACATGAAATAAACACGGTCATCAGGATGAGTTATATACATTAATCACAAGGTTGCACATTGAGTTAAACCGTAAAAAAAATACAATTAAAGTAAATTTGTATACAAAAATAAGGAGATAATTGTAATGTGCACTTCAATGTTTAGTACTGATTACTTAAGAAGCAGAACTGGAAGCAAACACTTCAATCTGCAGGGCAAAGACGAGCTTTTTTAATAATAAAAAAAAAAAATAGAAATCAACACACTTGACAGCAGTTTACACTTTTTTTTTTCATTTGGACACAAAACATCACATCCAAAGTATTAAATTCGAGAGTAATCTTACTCTGGTACAGTAAGATGGTCGTACATATTTGGTACTTTTAACACATTTTTTTTTTTTAACATTGATCCAATTATAACATCAGAATGAACAGAGAATTTGGTGTATCCAGTGAAAAGTACAAAAAATCTGTTCCATGATTATGACACCTTTTGTCATATGGAGGTATATCTGTTCACGTTTAACTGTGACCCTATAAATATTCTTTAATCCGATAAGGAATAGTGGGGGGGATTTAATCTGTCTTCACACAGGCACAGACGTTTGTTGATTTCACATGTGATAACCGCGTCCTTGTCTCGGATTGATTTATTTATAGAGCAGAAACGGAATAAATTTGTGTAGAAACGTGCTCCGCTTCGCATATTTGCATCTTTACCATAACTGTTGACTACACTTTTCATCAAATTTAAGCTCCAAAAATAGTTGTGGCACCTAAAAAAAGGTGTAAACTGGTGGGAAAACACTGCGTGTTAAAATCTGGTAACGGCTGATCGGATTTATTTTCCTTGTTCTGGAAATATGTGAATGAATGTGTTCTGTGGAGATTGTGTGTTTTTTGTGTGCCTGCATGTGTCGTCAGCATGTTCCTCAGCTGCGTCTCACTGTGGCAGAGCTTTCAAGATGGCGTTCACCTCCTCGGCAACGGCTGTCAGAGCGAACTCAAACTGGTCCTGATCAGGAAGAGCGAGACATTTGGGTTATGATGAAGTCATGAAGAGTCGTACTGAAACATACTGATCTTGCGCACACACACAAACACACACACAGACAGTACCTTGGTGCGGACCAGGCCCGGTCTCTGGTCTCTGATGTGCTCCAATGTGGCGGCAATGTCGATCTCTTTCACTCCTAATGGCAGGAACAGTGACAGCATCACAAACAGTTAGTAAATGTTTGTGCTTAACGCTGACTTTAAAAAAAAAGCATCATCTTCAGGATGTTATTTAAAACCAAGATCTGATCTAAAATATGACAAAGGTTATTAGACCTTTACTTGGGTTCTACTGTATTTGTGTGCTAAACGCATTTAAAATGCATGCATTGTCTAAAATAAAATTAAGTGACTTCACAGTTTCTAATTAACTTTATATTAAATTCAGACTTTAATAAAAATGATAATAATTACTTGAGGCAACAATCACTTTAAAAAAGTCAAGCATACATTTCCAATCAGTGTGTAAAACATTTAAATGTAACATGAATTAAACATTTTGTTGAATATAGCCCCCTCTAGTGTTCATAATAGGTATAACATCTTCGTCACTGGTCAACATTACTCCATAACATGGATCCTTTTCATTCATTCAACCTTTTTTTAGACAGGTGAATCCTGTCTAAATCTAAACAATCTATCTAAACAATGTCCTCTCAAAACTGCAAATCTGTTTGACTCCACGTTAAATAATTAGTCATCATATATCCTCTCGGTGTGTGTGTGTGTGTGTCCTTGTTTATGCTACTTTGTGAGGCCCATTTTTCCAACTTATACTACATTGTGGGGACCAACTGCTCCTTATGGGGCCCAAAGCCCGGGCCCCATAAGAAGAAGTCCCGTTGGTGGGTTAGGAGCTAGGTTTAAGACTAAGGTGTGACTTGAGGATGTGTTAGGTTTAGGGTTAGGTATGTACTGGTAATGGTTAGGTTAAGGATAAAGGTCATGGTTAGGCTATAGAAATGAATGAAAAATGAATGGAAGTCAATGCAAAGGCCCCATAAAGATAGCAAAACAAACCTGTGTGTGTGTGTGTGTTTGTGAGAGTGACTCACCCTTAGCCATACGATTCAGCACCATGTCAATGAGAATATATGTGCCAGTCCTGCTAGTACCATCACTGTGGAAATGACAGACATATATATATATATATATATATATATATATATATATATATATATATATATATATATATACTTATGATCAAAGCACAACTACCAATCAGAATATCTATATTGATATGTTGTATATGTTCTACCTGCAGTGAACGATGATGGGGCAGGATCGACCTCTGTAACACTTATTCACCTTCCTAAAGAGCAGGAATAAAGGATCACACAAAAAAATAAAAAATAAACGGGGAGGACAAGAACAGGTGTTTGATTATGAACTAATTTGTTAAAAAGTTCCCAACAGCTTGTTTAAAAAATGTAATAAATATACAACAGCTGATCTGTCAAAGAAATCACTAAATCCATAAAACAGAGAGTTAGAAGCCGGTTAAGTTGCTTTGATTAGCTGACTTAAGTTTTGGGGTGAAATTAAAAGCAACTAAAGTAAAAGCGACACAAATATAAAAAAAAAAAAAAAACTGTTAATGGACAGAAAGGCAGCTAGTTCTACATTGAGGGACACTGACAGGACGGGAAGAAACTCCGCTGCATGAGGTGACAGATGGAAGAGAAGGAGAAGAAGAAGCCACAGATTCACTGTCCCTCTTGCAGCAGCCAATCACACCTGCCAATGCTCATTTTTGTGACTATGCAACTGGAGCCAGAGTACTAGCTGCAAACCACAAAAATGACACTGGGAGATGTTAAAATACAAACCGATCAACCTGCACACTGAAACAGAGGGAGAGGGAGCCAAGATGGTGGATGGATAATCGAGGAAATGATAAGCGAGGATGCCAGATTGGAATATGTCATGTTAGAAGACCAAGAGGATGGGACAACAAACAGGAGAGGTGGTGGATTTGAAGAAGGCAATTTAAGTTGATCTATAGAAAAAGACTGAATCTTGTACAAAGAACCTTAGCGTTATTGATGATACCTGCGGAAATCAAGCAGCGGACGAGTAGAGGTGGGGATCCCGTCGCCCGGCCAGCTCAGCAGGTGAAACTGTGTCAAGGTTCTCGTTTCCTGCGTCTGGACGTTCTTCAGATAGAAGCTGCGCACAAGGAAGTCTTTACACCAGATATGCTCAGACACCAGGTTCACCTGAACGAGACAAAGGGACAAACGGGGAGATAAGAAGCGGAAACAACGGCAGGCAGAGACTCAGAGAAGAGTGTTTGCAACTTTGTAAGAACGTGAAGATTGAAAATATGTCAAGATTTTTCAAATCCCCATCAACAGAAAACAGTTTTAAGTTGACATCTATTCCAAGGTGACTGAATAGTGCAACAAACAATTTATGCGTAATGTAATGCATTTTTATTGGGGTACAACATTTATATTTTAACAGGAGAAATTGTATTTCCTGCAAAAAATGCAGTGTGAATGCTTATTGCAGAAGAACTTGTTGAAATGAGCTAAAAACATGCTGAAATGTAGTTGAAATGGAAGAACAAGCCAAATTAGCAGAAGAAAGCAGAACGAACCTATATTTGATGAATTATGTTAAAGAAGAAGAAATTAGCACAAAAATGAGGAAATTAGCTAAAAAAGTTGAAATTATTATTTTATTATTATAACTTTATTAGTTTTATAAAAGAAAAACAAAACAATACAATATACAATAAAAGATACAATCACAAATAAAAATGAAAGGCTGCAGAAAAAAGAAAACGTTATATCTGCCCCTTAGCAACAAGTAGCTGAAAAGAAGATGAAAGTCAAGCTTAAACTACCAGCTTATGGTAGTTTAAGCTCTTTCCACTTACTGAGCTGAAATGAGTTAAAAATGTTGAATTAGTTGGAAAAGCTAAAATTAGCATAAAATAGCTAAATAGTAGCTGGACTTGCTGAAAAAGCTGAAACTAGCAGAAAATAGCTGAAAGGAACATAACAAGCTGAAATTAGCATACATATCTGAAAGTAGCACAAATTACAATGAAAAACTTGAATTTATCTGAAAACAGCTGAAATTACCTGTATATCTTAAAAAAGAGAAAAGCTAGCTGAAAAAGTAGAACAAGCTTAAATTAGCAGAAGGAAGTAAAGAGAGGATATGTTTACCCAATTAAGCTGAAAGAAGCAGAATGAGCGCAAAAAAGTGGAAATTATCTGAAAATAGCTGAAATTATCAACAAAAAAACCCAACAACTAAAAAGTAGCTTAAAAAGCAGAAAGAAACTTAAATTATCAGAAGCAAGTTTAGAGAGCACATTTTTGCTAAATTAGGCTGAAAAAGTTTAAATGAGTGTCAAAACTGTGACATTAGCTGAAAACTTAAATTTATCTGAAAACAGCTAAAATTAGCTAAAATTGCTAAAATGGTAGCAGAAACGTTAGAACAAGCTTAAATTAGCAGAAGAAAGCAGAAATAACATGTGTTTGCTCAATTAGGCTGAAAGAAGTAAACATTAGCACTAAAAATGGAATATATCTGAAAAAAGAAATTAGCAAAAAAAAAAAACAGTAAAATTGTAGCTTAAAAAGCAGAAAGAAGCTTAAATCACCAGAAGGAAGTAAAGAGAGCACATTTTTGCTGAATTAGGCTGAAAAAGTTGAAATGAGTGCAAAAAATGTGGAATTAGCTGAAAAAGCTTTCCCCAAATCATCAATTTTCCAATATTTATCTACAACTATTTCTGCTCACTATATAATGGATTGTTTACACAGGAGTTGTGACAAACCTCATAGATGTGGTAAAGCGAGGAGCCCTCGTCTGGCCAGTATCGTTCACACTGCTTCTCCCCGTCCTCTACCAGAGCTGTCATCATCACGATCACGGTGCACCCATTCTCCCAAACCATCTGCACGTTGAAGAAAGAAAACAGATATGTGCATAAACACAGGCCGAAGCAAACGTGGTGTTTGAACGTCATTTTAGAAGAATAATTATGTGGCCTGTCCTGAGTTTAATGGAAGCACTTTGTCAAGTATGTGCTTTATTTATTGTAGTTGTTTGTTAAGTGCATGGAAGCGTAGGTAATCTGACAGAAACAACAACATAAAAGATGGAAAAACCAAAACTGAACTCACCTGCCAAAAATCCACAACAGTGTGGGGCAGAGGTCCCTGGGTGGCAATGTAAGCTGGTTGGCGGGGGTCATGGTCAAACTAGATTAAAGGGCAAACAGATGAGAGTCACACAGGTTTCCCGAGACATGCGTCATAAGAACAAGTCTAAATAAATGCATTCTATGAGGCGTAAAATAGCTTTACAGAGGGTGCAAAGACTGTGTTGTACACATAACATACTATCATTGAACTAGTATTTGTTTTATTGACCTTGTTGGTAAAAACACACAAAAAACATCTGACTTTAAAGACCTAGCATTCCTTGAAGGAACGCAGGTCACCGGCCTCTTTTCACGCCACAGTTTTAATCTTAAATCTTATTATTAAAAGAAAAATATGGAGTTTTAGTCGTTTTGATCAAATCTTGTAATGTGCACAATTATGCATGATCTCATGAGATCTTAAAAGATGCATTAAGCTCTTAAAGTACGTGTTGGGGTTGAAACGCTGCTATAGCCGCACCAAACGTTTGCTTGATACGTGTGAAATCGACTGTTATAACAGTATTTTGTGTTTGGTTGATTACCCATGGCAACCAGCTTGAATTGGGCTGACTCCAAAAACTTTAGATGTGCATCCAATGATTCCATTCTGAGAGTTTCACTAAAATCTGTTTACTTGTTCATAAGATATTTTGCTAACAGAGAAACAAGTTTAAATCTAGCAGTTATTGATACATTCTTAAGAAAAGCTATTGCACAATATATAGAGCTTGGAGTATGTGTTAGTGGGGATGCTCAGCTACAACCATGCCAAGTTTTAGCTCATAATATTTAAAATTGCCTGACATATAGTCATTAGTGTGTTTGCTAAGTTCAGTTGGCTGTGGAGGCCAACTTGAATTTTGTTAGCTACTAAATGTCATCAGTTGTAGAGGTGCGTTCAAGAATTACTTCCTGAAAGTTTCATTAAAATCCCTTTAATGTTTCGTATGATATGTTGCTAACAGACAGAGTTGACTCCAAATTGTTGATGGCAACATTTTAAATCAAAGATTTTGAATTTGATTTTTCAATTTGAAGTCAATATTATTCAAAATTATTTAGTTATTGTGGTTCAGTTGGATCTGGCCACCATATTAAGCTGATTCCATAAGTTAACCAGTTGTAGATGTGCATTCAATGCCAATAATTATTTAATGGGTCAGCATGAGATACTTTGGTACCAGACGAACGCACAAACAGTACTGCTGCTTCGCCTTCGGCCGCACGCAGCAAATATTTACTTTAGATTAGGAGAAAAACTAAGCAAGTAAACTATTGAGCCAGATTACTGCAACACACTGACGTGTGAATGCTTACAATGAAACTGGCATTGATGTAATCCTGTTTACTGGAGTTTGCTTCGGTCTTCATCTTCACACGGGAATGATCATCTGGAAGGATAAAGCATGCTTCACCGTTCAAGCCTCTGCAGCTACAGAAGTGACGGGAATGATCAGACGGCGTTAGAGATTGATGTACTAACAGGGCAGGGCTTCCACGTGTCTGTTTTTGTCCATGTTGGCGGGGTCTTGAGCCACAGCTACAGAGCACGGTTCAGCCTGATAGGAGCACAGCGCCTCCCACTCCTTCTGCAGCCGGTCCTTATTACGCAGGTGGTCCTCCATGTAGGCCTGCGCGAGAGGCAGCGCATGACAGAGTAAATATTTGCACAGTGTGGGATGAATTCTGCAGGATTAGGGAGTAGTTTTCCACCACGCACCAGTATCATGTGACCTGTGGAGATGTCCATGTTGGACTGGGCTGGCTCCTCGCTCCAGGATGGGGTGGAGCTGTGGGTGGAGGATGGACTGTGCTGCGGCCCGTCGCTGAACTGGGAGGAAACGCTGCTGACTCGAGACGTGTCGGTGCCTCTTCGTCCACCTGCACCCGGTCCTGTGGCAGACCCTGCCATACCGCCGCTTACTCCTCCAACACAGTCTTGGCGACACAGAGAGGATTTGGATGCCATGTGCTGCCGACATAGCTCCTGATTAAACAAAAATTGGCATTAGGTATGGGATTTATTCATCTATTAGATCTTTTTGTTGTTGTTGTTGATAAAGAGTAGATTAGATGCTGTTGCAATAAACTTTATACGTATAAGTAAATTCATGCATTTACGATCCCTTATTTATTATCTGGCAATTCCTATCATATCAGTTGTGTTCCAGTTCTGTTTGTTGTCATACCTGGTAGTCAAAGTGTGTTTCTGATCCCCCCTCTGGCCCCAGGCCAAGCTTGCCATTGGCCACTTGGTGAGCATAATGTCTGAAACAAGCGATGGCCATGGCCAATACCAGCACACCTCCCACCACTGCCATGGAAACTAGGGTGATGACGGTCCCACTGGAACCCTGAGGAACCCTGGTTACCTGAGGGAGACCCCGTGCATCTGTCCTCTAAGGAAGGAGGAAACCACAAAGTGGTGGAGGAGACAGAACACACACAAAATGGATTATTATCCGGTAAGTGAGTTATCTCCATTCCTCCACATGAACTTTAGTTGATAGACCGAGTTAAGCCTCTGCTCCAGGGGTTTGCGCTCTCTTACAACTATAATTCAAAGGTCACTCATTTCATTTTTAATGATTTTGACTCTCAGTAAACTGCACAGGACAGCTGTGTGAGCTGAACGAGCAGCTGAGGCTGAGTTTTACAGACAGAGGTCTGAAAGGTTAAGGCAGAGTGCCCCCATAAATCCATTAAAAAGACAGCTGAGGCTCCGGAAAGACCATCCAACCATCCCGGGGGGACATGCCTCACAACAGTGCTGCCCTAACCGCAGCATTCCACCTGTCCTTCAGCTTCTCTTCAAACCATTTGCACTATGCTACCCACACCTACAGACTGCCATTAGACTCACTGTAGTGTGTTTACATAGATGCACACAAATTCTTTTTACAGCAAGATCACCATGAGAGGAAATAATTAAACCGGTCCTGAAATGAAGCTTAGAGGTCAGCTGCAAAAAGCAACTCATAGATCAGAATACATGGACTGCTGTTTGTTGACTTGCTAAGGAAATGATAACGTTTACTTGATGATGACTTGATGTGGGTCATGTACATTTGCAACAACCTTCATGTATAAACCATTATGACGGCCTTTAAAATGAACAATGCATATAGTGACAGGTGGAAAGCCTAATAGATTATCTGCATGTGTTTGCTATCCTACACTAAAACTGCTAATAATTTAATACACTCAAAGAGAGGGAAACATAGAGGCTGTTTGTGTGAATAATGAGGTTATTGACACTTGTATGACAGTTGCCATAGCACCTGGGATCTGGGAGTCAAAGTGAGGGGAGGGGGTCGAAGGAGCTGAAAAGCCATGGCAACAAGAGAAATGCTGGGTGTCAGAAAGCATCGCCTCACACATTAGCTCTGTCCACGGTGACACATGCACTCAAGAGGGGAAAAAATAAAACAGTGACTCACAGCACTACAGCAGCACAACGCTAGATGCAGATGAACAACAAGCCTTACAGGTGAGACGATTTGGCCTTAAAAAGCAATGATTCTTGTGCTATCAGTGAAAGACAAATAGGATGTAACGTGTAAAAATATTCCCACTGAGAAATAGCAAACCCATCGTATACGCTCGACTATACTGTAACACAAAATCAGCCACAGATATGTGCGGACTGAAGAAACAGGAGCAGTAAAATGTGATGACGTTTGACCCTAGCTGGTCTGTTAATCTCTCAAACTGGGGCACGTGTGTGACTCGGTTACAATTGAGATGGTTTATTAATAAAAACTAATGACTGTATAGCCGTATTGCCTTGACAACTGCTTCACATGTGCAAAAGGAGGCTGCGGTGGTGTATCTCATGTGTGTAAAGTACCTCTCCAACTCCAGTTTGTACTATTTTCAGACCCGTCTCAGACTCCAGATAGTTTTTCTCAGATACTGTCAAGGTAAAAAAAAAAAATAAAAAAAAAAGATTTGGGGATGTGAACAAAATTGTAAAAACAATACGCAGTTGTCACGTCATCATTCAATGCATGAATGTATCGTGGGTGCTATTGTGTGAGTCTCACCGGCCTTGGCAGCCACCTCTGCAGCCGTCATGTTGTGTTCGTTTTGACGGATTCGAAAAGTCAGCGCTGGTCCGACCACGCTGGCGACACACAAACAAGGTCACACATGTACAAAGCTTCGGAGGAGAGAAGATCTGTCACACACAGATGTGCAAGTTATCACAGCATTACCTGATGTTGATGAAGCTGCTGGTTGTCAGGTGGATTTTATCAGCCAGTAGCTCCAACAGTTTCACTCCATTGTACAGACTCAGATGACTACAACAGAAAAGAGACATGTTCTTTGTAAACATCTCCTGCTTCGCTGTGTCTAACTTTGGGGAGCTGGGGTTTGTTGCAGTAATCAGAAGTACTGACCTCTGGTTGGTGACGATGTACCCGTACTCCTCTTTGGCTCCAGTACCCTCAACAAGTGGGTCTTTAAAGTCCTTCCCAGAATCCCCAGATGTGGATTGAGGAGGCTTGGAGGCAGACGTGGGGATGCTGGCACTCTTTAGCGGAGGTGCATCTGGAATGGAAGCAGAGGAAGTAGCGGGAGGACCATCAGGGGGACCTGGAGCTGGAGCAGGCTTCTCTGGTTCGGACACACTTCCTTTTTTTAACAGCTGCATCTGAGAAGAATGGTAACAAGCCTGTGAGTGCGCACGGTTGCATTCCGTGGGTGCTGAAAACAATAAGGATGAACATACCTCTTTGAGAGTGATGAGGCCTTTCTCAACTGGTTCTGCATTGAGAGACAACAATGGTTGCAGATCATAACTATACTAAACATAACCTAGTTTGATTGGATGTTTTCATAAGAAATTAAGTTCTTTCTGACAGATGGGCATAAAAATGGGACCTGCTGTGATTGTTTTGTCTTGGCTTTGCAGTAGCTGCAGAATAAGGGCTAGCTTGTAGAGCTGCTCCTGATTGAGATCCCTGGGATCAACATTGTACCTCTGAAGGACGCCCGATATCCTCTGGATCAAACCATCTAAGAGAAGCGCAGTACATCCCAAGTTTCAGTCATACATGTGTCCATGTGATACACACTATTCCACTTAAAGTTTACATGTGGATTTGTAAGTTTACCGTTGTTTCTATGCCCGGTACTGACGTCCTGTGGAGCTTTCTTACTCTGTAGATTTGGCTGCCTGCCTGCAGTGCGGAGTCTCTCCTGTAGAGTGTAGTCTTCCACAAGGTCCGCTGGTATCTCCAAGTCCAGGTTCTCATAATAAGGGAGACCAGCTTACAAAACAGCAAAGTAAAAAAAAAAAAAAAGTTTAGTATATAAAAAAAGCCAGTGAATTTTAAAACAGTTACATGTTTTCCCACCTACAGCACTACTCAAAAGTTTGTTCAAAAGTTTGTGCGTTCTGCTTACACTGAGATGATCCAAGTGATGCCCAAAAATAATTCTCCAGACTTTGTGAAGTAAGGTTTTATTTATTTTTATTCTTATTATTATTCTTATTATTATTACATTTTTTTGAGGACATTAACTGTTTGACTATAAACTGGAACAAAATGTGAGCTTCTTAATGATGTATACAAGCATAAATTAAGGTTGCGTCTACACATAAACAACAACTTAGCCAGTTTGGCTATTTAAGGTGAGACATAATTTGTTCCCATTGCTTTAGTTGCATTAAACACAAGTTATTCCCACATTGGTTACATACATGGCATGTATTAACAATGTCTAGATCAAGGGTGTCAAATTTAGTTATAAAAGGGGGCCAAAATTAAAATTTGGTCCGAGCCACAGGGTCATTTCAGTCAATGCATTAACTCAAGTCCAATACCCGATGTCTTTTTCTTGGTTTCATTTTGTGCCATTTGTTGTTCTATGTTACTCTTTCCAGGTTAAAATCAAAGATTATGGAAAAATCCAACCTTTTTCTAGCTCCAAAGTCAGCCAGCTGTGATGAGAAGTCTGTACTAAAAGAAGTATGCTCAGTTTGTAAAGCAAAATGAGAAGCAATGAAAATATTATGCATTTAAAATGTCTTGGGAGGCCAGATGAGATGTTTACAAGAGCCAGATTTGGCCCATGGGCCTTAACTTTGGCACATGTGCTCTAGAGTATTCCTTAGAAATCTGAAGAAAGTGAACAAGTAAAAAGAAGCATGTTTTTTTATCTGTATCTTAAGTTGTGTGGTAACAAAAGCACACATTATTCAAGTACAGGAGCTTTTATGGGTAAAATATTTATATATTGGTGTTAATTGTTTTTAATAAGAAAAAAAAACATGCTAAACTTGAAGGAAATTTGTTCTCAATACCTTTACAAAGCCCAAAGAACAACTGCATTTGCAAGACTATTTAAAAAAAAGATAATTTAACCCATTAAAAAATAATTTGTACATTATATTGAATGTACTAATATAGTGTGTTTTTAGTTTTCACTGTGTTTCAAGAAGAAGATGATGATGATCATGTTAATGATGATGATACTGAAATGACTAAAAGTTCTCAGCTTGTAAACAAGGACTTTTCTCATCACCACTGACACCGTTGCATATATTTGCCTACAAAGCAAACAGCTGCCTCTTACACTTCCATATTTAGCATAATATAATGTAGACGAAAAATCAAAGCAGATGATTTCTCCTTTTTTATGATAATTTCTTTTTTTCTTTGAAAAAAAGAAAATGGGGGGCATCTAAAACATGAAATTATGCATATTGACAAAATGTCCTGAACAAAATCAATTTGCTTTTTGAACACATTTGTCAGTGCAATATAATTTCTCATAAACAGTAACAAAACTTTCTTTCCTTAACCCTTTACCTGCTGGAGCCATGGGAGCGGCCCCTCGGTGCCGATAAGAGGGCTGCCCGGATGCCAAGTACAGAGACAGCGCTTCCTGCAGCAGCTGCCTGTCGCGCTCCTGATCTCTCTGGCTCGCCTGATACCTCAAAGACGGGCGGGCGTATCCTGCTCCCGTATTCAGAAGTGATCTCTCTACGTCATCTTCATATCTGTGCTGTGACTGACAAAATATGACACACTATTATTTATAATCTAAACCTGCTAGAACGATGTTTGATTGCAAGAGTTCAGATTTAATTTTGCTGTAGGAGCACATGTGGATGAAATGATCGCTTTATAAATATGCTTTCCTTGGCTTCAGCACAGTTAAGGACTGTTTATGTGTGTGTGTGTGTTGGTGGGTGGGGGTGCTGATTTACCTGGTGATAGGCGTATGGATCAATAGATGCCGTTTGCATGCGCAGCGGGGACTGAGGAGGCTCGACGATCATGTAGTCCATGTATTTTCCACCAGGAGGTGTGGACCCTAACTTAGAGTTGGAGTGGTGGAGGACGTGCTGTTTGGACCTGCAGCCACATCAGAAACACAGGCAGATTACTATGGAGGGTTTGTTTTGTGTAAATCTGTGTTACCTAATAAATATCAGTGGACAAATGCTCACTGAGAGGAATGAGGAGACGACGATGACAAGTTGGGTTTCGACGAGAGAGTGGTGTGGGGAACTCTCTTCAGCTCTTTTGATAAGATATACTGAGTGATGTCATCCTGCCACGACAGTCCTAAACACAGACACACACAATGGAAGGTAAAAACTTAAACACTGAGGCTCAGTGTAAAGAAAAAACTGTCTATAAGCTCTTTCTTGAAATGCTCATATTTATACAAACCTATGTTCTAAAATCAGAAACACCTAACTTGATAGGGTTATACAATTTAATTTATGAAGCAGATCTCGATTAAACTTGTTGATGTCTTTTGTTGAGGTTCTGTCTTACCTTGTAGCATGAGCTGTTTGAGGACTTCCTGCATCCTCTTCAACACAGGAACCGTCACCTGATACTGGACCTGGTCTTGCTTGGAGCTTCGACACTGCCCGAACAACCCATCTGAAATAAACATATAAATATATATGAAAACAATAGGAAACCCTCGAATCTTGTTTGCTTTAATAGGACAATTACAGATGTTTTTAATTTCTTGGTACACTTCTGCGAAAAAACTAACAAACAACAGATGTGACATACAGCTCCAGTTTTGTCTCGTTTTTCTTTTTTCCTTCTTGCTCTCATCGAAGGCGGATACTTTTCCCTCCTGCTCCTTCCCTGCTCTACTCTTTGTTCTGTGAACCTTTTTTAAGTCTTTATGTCACTAGTATGTTGCTTTTTTTTGTACTGTTTTTTTTTGCAGCAAGATATGACTTTTTTTTACCTCTTCTCTCGTGTTCCCCTTTTTCTAAGCTAACGAAAAAGGAAGCACCTCTCAGTGAGGCTGCAGCCTCATACACCCTGTCTACCCTGTCTGTTGTTTGTTTGTGTTTCTTCAGATGGGCTGTAATGAAATATAATTTTGTTGTGCTTCTGTGCAAAGACAAGAAAGTTTATTCTGATTCTGATCAGTTCCAACAACTTCCCCCAGGAACTTTGGGGCTTGTTAACATGCATTTTGCTAAATTCCTGTCCGTTTCTTTGTGGTTGTCTGTCATTAGTGGAGCCTTCCTGGGTTATCTTCCATGGAGCACGTATTAAAAATGTGACGGACGTTAAGATCAGAAAGTGACGTACCTTAATTTTGAACATATAATTTTAATGGTTTTGCTTGATTTCATTGCCTCTTATTCTACCTTAAACACCATCCTTCTGATCAACCCGGGGTTGCATTTCCTCTTGCATCCATGCCTTTGGAAGTTGGGTGCAGTCCATTGAACCTTTTACCTTTTTTTTTTAATTTTGGCAACTGTGGTCACAGGAACATGATGCTACTTGGAGATGGTCTTGTAGCTTTTATCTTTAATATGAATATCTATAATCTTCTTTTTGAGCTCATCAGGCTGCCCTCATTTTGCTTCATGTTCAGTGTGTGTCACACAACAACACCAAACCACCCAGTGGTTTGTTATCTTTAAAAAGTCTGATTACCTGATGAAAAATTTGCAGGTACCTATGATATAAGGCAAAATGCTTAGTTTAAAACATGACTATAATGCAAGGATTGCTAGTCTTTTCAAAGTGTGTATCAAATTTTATTATCTTACTGTATGATTGTTTTGTTGTGTGTACAGCACTTTGGTCCTGTAGGTGTTTAAAGTGCTCTATAAATAAAGCTGGTATGGTAAATTAAATCAAATGTATTTTAGCATTTCTTAGTAAAATATGCAACATAATTTATTTTCATGTTCTTTCTATGTATCATATACTTGGCATGCAGATATATGTGAAACAAGTGCTTTTAACTGAATCTCTTTTCACAAGAAATGAAACAATGTTAAAATGAGCACCAAAGAGTACAAAAATGTATCCGTTTGAATTTTAATCAATCAATCAACCATCAACCAACCAGTCAGTAAGTCAGTCAGTCAGTCAGTCAGTCAACCAAACAGTCAGTCAATCAACCATTCAATCAATCAATCAATCAACCAACCAACCAGTCAGTCAGTCAATCAATCAAATCAATCAGTCAGTCAGTCAGTCAGTCAAATCAATCAACCAATCAATCATCAACCAACCAGTCAATCAACCAACCAGTCAGTCAGTCAGTCAATCAATCAATCAATCAACCAGTCAATCAATCAATCAATTAACCAACTAACAGACTGACCAATCGATTGATCAGTCTGTCATTTAACTTAACACTTTACAAACAACAAATCTGCAATTAAGGGCTGTACAGTTAATACATATAACAGATTCATAGTAAAAATAATGATTATTAAAATCCCCCAAAAGATAAAAAGTAGTATTAATATAATAAAATGATAAATAAAGTTGTTAATCAAAACTTGAGTCAAAGGCCATTGAACAAAAATGTGTACTTAAGAGCAGGTCAAAGTTGTCTAACTGTAATAAAGTAAATAATTCCACAGATCAGTAGCAGATCACCGCTGGCCTTAAGTTCAGTTCTTGAACCATCTGACAGAGCCTGGTTTCAGTGTTCCCGAGGAAGAACGGTGTGCTACAAGATCCTGGAGATAAGATGGAGCCAGACAAACAAGAGCTTTAAGAACTAACAAAAAAAAAATCTGAACATCGGTCTTGTAACACACAGGAAGCCAACACTGTTGTTATGAGCTCATGTTGTTTTTGTTCCTTTTAAAAGTCAAGCTTTTTGCACCATCTGGAAATAATGATAGAGGACACATTTGTTCTCTTGTATAAAGAGTTTGTAATATGTTGTGATATATGCATTAATTACATTTTTCAAATTTATGAAAAAGAAGCAGGGCCTTGGCTAAGAGACAGAACTGAACGCACGATGCGTTTATGCAATACAAAACTGCAAAAAAAGCACAATTTAAGTGTAAACATGCTCTAACTGGCCTCTTGAAACAAAGTTATACATTTTGTATAATGATTTAGTTGATCTTTGACCATAAACTAGTTAAATGATTTTGCTTATCTGTGCAGAACTTTCTCATGACATAAATCCAATCAGTTGGCCACTGCACGCTGTCCTACAGCGAGTTATAACTCTGAAATCCAGCCCACAAATATTTATTGCTTGTCACCACACGGCCGACAAGTTTCTGTCCCTGAAAGCTCATTTCTGTGCTGTGGACATTATAAAAGTAAACAACAAAACAGCTCCTTTAATTTTGCAGTTTTCTCAGAACTATTAATTTTTTCATGATCACACGAAAATTAAACAAGTGCAAAAAAAAAAAAAAAAAAAGCAGCAAGGCCTGTATATTACGTCAACTGCAGCCCACGCCACTCGACTCTTCAGCCAGAAAGGTGCATCTGAATCATCGTTCTGAGCTTTACAAAGTATTTGTTGCACTGCACTGGGGTAAAGAAAAGGTCCAAAATATAAGCTTTACTGAAACTGTTTGGATCTTACTGGAAAGATTCCTAATTTATTTGGTTTCAATCTGTTAAAAAAAAAAGAGAAGTCCTGCTTTACAAGTGTATCAAACACGTCATATTTACAGGCATTTATGATTACAGAGATATTATACTCAAAAGCCAAATCACAGAAGTCATCGAGCAGACTTAAACCATGCCATGAGACAAAATTGCTGCTGTAGGCTGCAAGTGTGGTGAGAAGAAAGATAAAGCATGAGAGACGACGTTTTATTTGGTGCACTGATGAGTCACTGCAGTCGCTACATCGGTTAATCCACACACAACCAAAACAGCTACAGTGAGGAGGGATGAACTGTTACAACGGTAAAGATAAAGGTGTTTTAAAATCTTACATGACACACACACAAAAAAAAAAATGTCAGGAGCTGCATAGAGATACGAGTCATGTTAGCGCAGACAGATTTTTCAAGTAAAGCGACATCTCAGATAAATTGTGTTTAATGCTAAGGTATTCTCAGACCAACAAAGGATGTTGTCATTGGTCTGACCGTCTAACAGATCAGGACATTTAAAAAAGACAAACAAAAACCTACTGGTTATCATTATATTGATTTGTAGCGTCAGTCCAAGGCCTTATCAGAGATTGGGGCGTCCTCAGAGACACCGTGTCTCTACTAGTACTATCCCTTTCTTTCTGTTTTGACACAGGAAGTTTCTTTCTACCCCCATCCCCTGGACCACCCTGACACACTCACTTCACTTGGCCTTATTAACAGAGACTGGTTGTCATGGCAATAAGGGAAGTTAACTTCATTTGAACAAAGACTGAAAGTCACTCCACTGTTTGACAGTATTTCACTAGGATCAAACTTGCATTGTTTTCAAGGGAATGCCGTTTATGTAAAACAAGGTGTCAATCCTTTCTAACAAAGGCCATTGTGTGCTCTGATTGGTTGGACATTAGAGGCACGTCTTCTGTCCTCAAGTAAACAGGACACCAAGTTGAGTCTTCTGGAAGAAGCTGCTGGAGAGTGTTGTCCAGGCACATGTAATGAGTGGTTGTTTCCAAGCAGCTGATTGCAGTTGCTGAGACTCTTTGAAAAACGGTCATGATGAAGAAGTTGTCCTGGTGGAAAGTTGGCTCTGAGTCAACCAAGAAGTCCTAAAGCATCCATCACCCAGGAGCAAGAGGGTATGTGCCAAACGGACCACAGCCCTGAGAAACAACATCCTTCTTGGGACAGCAGGCCACCGGCTCCTCCATATATCCGCTGTGGTAATGAGAAATGGACGTGTTCTGGTATGATGAAAACATCTTCCTTCTGATGAGAGAACAACGCTAAGGGCCAACTTTGTTTAGATAATGAAATTCACAAATCTGAGATAAGCTTACCTAAATTTTAATGTCAGGAGCTAAGAACCTTAGTCCAAATTGAATCTAAACTCCTTCTCAAAGTCTCCATATTTGTCATTCACTTTCAAAAATAATACTATTGGCTGTTCATTCATATTCCATATTTGCCATAATTTTTATTGTCATCATTCAAACTTAAAATAAACGCTACAGAATAGTTTATTTAAATTACCGGATTCTTTGTCTTTCTTTGAAGGAGAGGAGTTAAGTTCGCTACAAAAACTCACGTAAAATTTAGTCGTGTAACTCACGTAAATTTGGGGTGGGGGGGGGGATCCTGGGTGCTACGTAGTCTGATGAATTAACTTCTGAACCTCTGGTAAGGTTCCACATGGCATGGCAGACTGAGTGATTCAAAGACCTTGATAGACAATCAACATAATTATCAGAATATCCTGATGCATGTATGCTGTACGGATTGTTCAGTGACCAATTGTCCAATTGTAATAATAATAATAATAATAATAGTAATATGTATGTATTGTCATAATTGTATGTTTCCATACAATGGCGAAATTGACTCTCTGCATTTAACCCATCCACCACCAGGCGGAGTGGCGGGTGGCCTTTGGAGTCACTCAGGGAGGAGCTGGGGATGGGGAGTCCTGCTCAGGGACACCACGAGATGTGCAATGACCGGGGATGGAACCCAGGACCTACAGGGCCCGAGCCGGCTGCCCTGCCCCTACACCATCTCGGCCGCTTGTCCAATTGGAGGTGATTGAAGGTGTCTAATCGTCCCCCTCTTACAATGCTGTTATTGCTAGTATCATTCAGCCCTCTGTGAATAGCAAGCGACCATCAGGGCATTAACGATTGGCTGTTAGTGTGATGGTCCTTTATCACGTGAACAGCTAGTTTCGGCTGTGACCAGCAAACTAGTTGATCCACTATGCTAGGTGCTATTTAATGGACTGAGTTTGGTGCAGCTCCTCAGACTGACAAAGTCTTTTGGATAAAAGATGAAACGTTCAAATAATTTTTATTTATTAATTTTTTTAATTCGTCCGGAGGATCTGACTTAACTTTGTTAGAATTATCTGAATACTTTTCCCAGAAAAGAAAAAAACAGGCTAACTTCTTGGAACTAGGCCTTGGAGCGAGGGTGATCGTGCCTTGGCTCCTGTGGCTCGAATGGGCAAAGCCCAAAAACAAGACAAGAAGTCACCACACCGCAATCCTATCACTTTCCAGGAGATCCACCAAGATCAGGAGTCATGTGAGCTGGGTGACATGCAGGTGAGTAAAGGTGGCTCTAGATATGCATAAAGTCAAATATTTTATTAAAAAAAAACACAAAAATATATGGTACAAACAAACAGAAGGAGATCATCCCTAATGCCCAATAACACACGGTAAACATTGACTTACTGAGTCAGTACATTTTGCTTAGCGAATAATCATTGTTATAACCTAAGTTTGCTCTTTCTGATCAGTACACTGGGAGTCCTGCTGTGTAAAGTCCAGATTGAAGTGTTTATCAATCCTATAAGAAAAGCCTGTTTGTTCCATCTGGCAACACTCAGCTCCCTGACAAGATGCAATCACTTCTGCCTTCATTTACTAATCAACAGGCAGTCTCAAGGCTTGGACAATACTGCACAATCTAATGGGTAATGTCAGTGGCAAACATGTTAAAAACAAAAACAAATGGTTTTTAGCAGTGTGCACATTAGCTCAAGTTATATATCTCCTGCATGCAATAATAATAATGAATTAAACTGGTGGGTTCTGATTATAAGCCATGTAGGATGGACAGGAAGCAGATTTGCACATTTGGATCCATGCCGGACTCTGGCTTTTATTTTTATATAATAAACAATGTGTTTAGCAGGACACAAAGTGAGGAAGTGAGATTAGACTAGATGCGTTTATACAATTTCTTTATGATTTTTATTTTTTTTTTTTTTACTACAGGTGTAAAGAGACAGAGCTGTTCTTCTAAGAAAGGGTTATATTTGTTTCAAATAAAAACATTTTGATGATGTAGAGTGGCTGAAGTTAGCTTTAAATTTATTAAATTTTATTTTAAATAGTATAACTTCTTGTTGATAATAAAAAAAAGAGCTGCACAGTAGGGAGGAGCTTTGTGCTGTTCATTATTCTCCACTCTATAAACATGCATGTTGCGTTACTGACCAAATATTGGATGTGCACAGCTGTTTACACTGGGTACATTTTTAATCCACATCATAAAAGACCATTTTTTTGTGAACAAGCAACATAGTTTTAAAGATCCAGAAAGGAAAAATATAAAAAATATACCAACTTTGAAGAGCAGAGGTTTGCATTTTAAATAGCACAAAACATTTCCTTCTTTTCAGGAGTATTTTTATTTCTGGATACTAAACATGCCGGTAATAAATAGGGCCAGAAAGGATATACGTGTTGCACTTGATCTGTAAATATATACAGTATAATCAGTGCTCGCTGAGTCTGCATGCTTGTTTAGTTTGTACAAACATGTAGCATCAAGGAGCGCTACATGTTGAAGAAAATTAGCTTTTACTACAACAAACACTGACTTGCTAAGATTTACTGCTGTCAGATAGAGGGCTCTGCTCCACTGATTTGTTTCGATCAGTTCAACTGTGTGTTTCGACTGCAAGCAGCTAGGGCGGCTGTGGCTGAGTGGTTAGAGCAGTCATCCTCCAATGCAAGAGTTGGGGGGTCGATTCCACCAGCAGTCACATGCCGAAGTGTCCATGGGCAAGACAATGAACACCTCATTGCCTCTGATGTGTGTCCCATTGGTGAATGAATGTGATAATGCACTGATTAATCTTTGTAGAGATCTAATAGAGTGCTGTATGAATGGGTAAATGAGGGCACAGATTATGTTTTAAAGAGCTTTGACTATGTTGATAAGATAGAAAGGTGCTATATAAGTACAGTCCATTTACTGATCACTTCAGTACATTTTACTGCTACACATCCAAACACCTCAAGCTTAAAGAAAGCTTCTAACTCAGCTCTATTAGCTCTCAGTTGTGTCAAGATGAACTGGAAATCGTCGTTTAGTCACTTCCTACTATTTGTTCAGATTACAACTCTATGGTATGTGACTGTGTAGCGCATTAACATCGAGTGCAAGTAGAATGTGTCCTTAGTCCTGGACTAATGTTTCTCTCACCTAACAGACACCACACACCCTTACAATGAGGTTAAATTAGGAATAAATAAAACTGCTGGTGGGAGTGCCTGTAGTTTAACTGAAAGTTATTTTGAAAACTATGCTGTGACATATTAATGAACAGGTCAGTAATGCCACTTTAATTGGTAATATGTCACTTTATCTGTGCTGCTAATTTCTAGCCTTTAAGCTGCTGTGTTCATACCCATCTGCTCACTACAGACTCATGTTCAGGCTGCTGTTTAATACACCGTATTATATTACATTATAATTGTTAAAGTGTATATCTTAGATTCTTGTATACCGTTTCTTTTTTTATACTTTATATTTTTGCTATTTTTGGGTGTAACTGGGACCTTGAGTGCACAATTTTATTCTACCTCATGTACCACATGTGGTGCGAATGACAATAAAGTCACCTTTATTGTCAAGACATTGCGTGTCACATGAATATACTGTATGGGCTAAACCTGCAACATTTACACAGTTGAACCTGAGTTAATTACATATGTCAAATGCTACAGCTATTACATACAACCAAACAAGGGGTTCAGCAAGAGGCAATAATTTGACTTTAATCTGAACTCAAGCAGCAAATATAATCATTTTTCATAACATACTACTTTGTAATTAATATCTCCAAAATCGAACAGTTTTTACAAATTATGCTGTGGCCCTGTGTTGTTATGAATGCTTAAAGACTTATTTTATTCTTTTCACAACTCAGTACTGAGATGTAAGTCTTTGCAGGACCTCTGTTTATCAGAACTGTGGTGGTTTGAATCACACATCATTTATCTTACACTAAAATTCAAATGTTTTATTGAAGCTTATTTGGCATAATAGGTTCCTTAAAATGCAAAACATAAAAGGTCTAGTTAGAAACATAACATGTGAGCAGCCCTCTGCATATTTTCTATGTCATTTTCCTAATTCAGACACACATTGCATGTGTGTGTGTGGGTGTGTGTGTGTGTGTCTGCGATCCATTTAGTATTCTGCTCAATGATCGTATGTGTGCGTACGGGCCGTTTCCACAGAGAAGGACGTAAGCGCGTGTCAGTGACTCATCACTGTATCAGCACACTGTGGGGGCGTCGACCTCGCTGTGATGTCAGTGTTGCCATGGAGACGACAGGGCAAGGGAGGGGCTTGGGTAAAGATGGAGAAAAGGATAAGCACCAGGTGATGGAGAAACAACGTCTCCGAGTGACGAAGGATCCTTGACTTTTGGAAAAAATGCAGGCAGTTCTGTGTAGTGTGTATGTGTGTGTGTGTGTGTGTGTGTGTGTGTTTTCAACTGCAGGATTAAAAACCTAATAAACTGCAGAGATACAGAACAACTAGAAAGTGCCATATCTCAACAGCTTTTTAATCAAGTTTTATAAAAATAAGATTGTATTAAGCGATGCCTCCCTCTGTGTGTGAGCGTGTTTTACTCACCGTCGGAGCAGAACTGATCCCTCGTGCACAGTCTTCTCTCAAACAGGCAACCTGACGGAGAAAAACAAGAACAGGGACGACAGATTAAAATCTTCCTCAGTAAATATGTGGTCAAGCAATGGGAGAAACTAAATTTCGAGGACATAAATGTTGATAAAAATCAGCCTAATCCTTGTAGTCAATAAAATGAGCCTTCCGTTACAGCGCATCATTAAATAAAAATAACAAAATCTGTCTTAAAACTCTCAATTTGTTGTCATTTTTATTTGTGCTGAGCAAAAAACATTTTCAAAGTTCCCTCATTCTTTTCAGTCAACATCTCCTGCTTCATTCACTCCAAACTTTTGGATCTCAGTGACTAAAGGTGTGAGCGGTGCTGTTTTTTGTGTCCTTTATGTTTAATTTTTCATTCTATTTTAGTTCGGTGAGTAAGACCTTGGAGGGTTAGAAGTGTGGGAAGAAGCAGGTGGCTGATAGGAACCGCAGCACAGCAGTGCAAACATTTATAACCCAGTCTGGCTTTTTTCTCTCCCATCTCAACTTGGGTCTTTTTCTGTGGTATGTACATGAAAAAGGCACAAATATGTAAAAATAAAGAAACATGAATTGTCGAAATATATGAGGGAAACAAATCCCAAACTGGATAGGAATCAAGCATTTTAGCTGGAAAGTTTTCATTTGAGAAAGAAGTTGAACAAAGAATAACAAAAATTGAAAAAAAACAGAATACTTTTCAAATTAAATGACACTTTCATCCTTCGAGAACAAGCTACACATGCAATGCAAGTATTCTTTTCATGAGTTAAACTATTAAAATAATCTTTTCTTACATACAACGTTGCCCCATTTAAATCATATTCTTGTGGCATTAAGAACGTCAGCACACCAACCTCTTAATGGCCTGGATTTTCCTGTAAGCATCAAATAAATCTTCAAAATAAAAGTCGAACACCTTAAAACAATGCACCTCACCCAGCACCTTCCATGCTGTAGCTTCAAACAAAAATCTTCTTATGATTCATGATAAGTGACAGAGTTGTAGCTGTTTTGGTTGAACATTGTCATGAGGATCTCATGTGATATTATGAGATCTATCAGTGCTCAGAGTGTGTGTAAAAGATGAGTCTCTGCCACTAACACACCACATTTTAGCTTCGTAGATGTAAAATTGACAGAGTTAGTGACATTTTTGTATTTCCTTGGACCAGTTTGCTGGGGCAGCCATCTTGAATTGGGTTGACTCCAACACATTTTTATTGTAAATGCAGATTCACTGATTACTTTTAAAGAGGTTTTTTTTTTTTTTTTTTTTATCCACCAGTTCAGACATAAACAAAAACACTGTTGCCTCCACCTTTGGCGGTGGGCAATAATAAACCAATGGGGGAAGTCAAGAATAATTCAATTCAATTCAGTTTATTTATACAGCGTCAAGTCACAACAGAAGTCATCTCAGGTCACTGAACAGAAATATTCATATATAAAAATAATAATTTCACATTATTTATCAGAGGAGCAGACTGCTTTGAGTTTAACTCCATCACAGAAATCTCATCTTGAGCAAGCATGAAGGCGACAGTGGAAAGGAAAAACTCCCTCATGAGGAAGAAACCTTTAGAACCAGGCTCAGGACAAGTGGCCATCTGCTTCGACTGGCTGGGTTTGAGAGGAACAGGAAGGAGGAACAGATACACAATGGCAGGTCCAGAATCACGTTAAGAAAGAAATAGTAGCAAGTTAAAACTATTCCATTTTAACAAATAATTTAAGGAAATGAGGTTAATTATCCTCAAGTAGTCTAAATTTAAGACAGCATGACAAGCCAACCCTAAGTATAGGATTTATCAAAAAGGAAAGTCTTAACCCCAGTCTTAAAACTGGTCAATGTGTCAGCTTTACGGACAGAAACTGGAAGGTATCTTGTAAACGAGTCCCCGAGGCTCAGTGGGATTAACCTGTATAAATAAAGATTGAATGAATAAGAGAGGAGCCTGATAACTGAAACATCTTCCTCCCATTCGGCTTTTGGAAACTCTAGGAACCGCGAGTAAGCCTGCAGTCTGAGAGCGAAGTGCTCTGTTAGGAAAATATGGAACAATAAGATGTTGAATATAAGATGGAGCTAGGTTGTTGAGAGCTTTGTAGGTTAGAAGTAAGATTTTGGGTTACATTCTGGATTTGACAGGGAGCCAGTGGAGAGAAGCTAAAACTGGAGAGATATGATCTCTCATGTTAATTGATGTCATGGACATGACATCTGCAAGCAACAACATCTGGAAAGTCAGATAGCAAATCCAGAAACACATCAACATTTTATTATTTTTGTACTGCATGAGCAAAACACCAGCACAAGTTCACGAGTTTAACGTCATCTGAATGGCTCCAGGCCCCATTATCCTCCTTTTTATGCACGTAGAAGAGAAAATGTGCAGCTAGAAGTGTAAAATTGCACCCATAGGTTTCACTTAACCCCACAATCGTGGTCAGCAACATCAGCGTTTGTCATAGCAACAGGACATCTGCTCCTCTGGGAAACAACTGGTTGCCAAGAACATGAATATTATACTGTTTTGTGTGCGAGGATGGATGGTTGGACATATGGATGGACAGCTTATGAGACGAAGAGTGGGATGAATTATGTGTGAAAAAAATAAAATAAAGGTGTTAATAGATGAATGAACAAGAGGAAGCAACAGTAGCCACAGATTCCTCTCCAAGGTGATGAAATCTGAGACACTTGCAAACGTTACTGCTTGTTGTTCTGAATTTATTTCACAAGGAATATAATAAATGCACACATGTCAGTTACTATTTGTCAAATATGCAACATTCATATGTACTGTATATGAACATTTATGTAAAAAATAGTGTATTATTGTTGCTCTGATTGTTTCAGATGTAAAAATGTGTCTTCAAACAAATGTTTATGTGATGTGCAACACATTTTAGCAAATTAAAAACACAAGCTGAATGTATAGAAGCATGTTAAATAACATATATGATTGAATATGCATATATGCATGGGGTGGGGGTAGGGGACTGATGATGCTCTCTTGTTTTCTTGATGGAGAGAGGAAGTGCAAGAGAACAACAATCAGGTTGTTTGTTTCATCTAAATGACTTCAACTACATGTTCAGGAGAAGCATGCATACATTTACACAGGGACCGTAAAAAGACAGGCGGGCATCAAAAGCAACTACATTGGTTTGTCTTTCACAAATAGCAGCAGATCATCAGCTGATGCAAAATGATCAAGCTCAAATATGCCGTTGCTGTTATTACGGACTCAACGTTGTTGATTTCTACTGCGGAGCACAAAATAAAAAGATGACGAGTAAACAGGTTAAGACCGTAATTTTAAAGTTGTTGTTTTTTTTTCCTTTCTTTTCAGTAAAGAGCATATTGAAGAACATATACACAAGATAACAAGAGCATATAGAAAGTTATATTTAATCAAGCCTTGCTTGTTTCTAACTCCTGTATTTTTATTATTATTATTTTACATATTTAGAGCAGGAGGCTGTTTTTTCCTCTGTTTGACATAGAATTGTAAAAAAAAAATAAAAGCACAAGCTGTGTCAGGTAACTACTATAATAATTTTTTCAAATATTCCTATATGCCACAAATAAACAAAATCTCCTCTTCTCCATCATTCCATAGGTTCCATCCTCTGTGTTCACACACAGACACCATCTTTAACTTAAACAGAGGAGCACACATGTGGATGCTCCCCAGCATCAGAATCATCTTACCGTATTTCTCAGAAGATGCTGGTTGGTAAAGCACCGCCAGAAGGAGCAGAGCTCGCCATGGCTTCATGTGTTGCATGATCCTCCGAAGCTTCGCAACCGAAGGATGGAGGAGGAAAGATGCGGAGTTTGTAGGAGAGAGGGGGTGACGGGGGGGGGGGGGGGGGGGGTGTAGTAGTTTTCACCTGCTTTAAATCTCCATAATTTTCAAACGGAGCCGTGATGTCGACAGCTCAAGGAGGGGAGGAGTAAAAAAAAAAAAAAAAGACAAACAGAGTGATGTGGAAAATGAAATGAAATCCTCCCCGATGGGCAGGGAGGCGGAGGAGAGGAGGGACAGGGAGCTCTCAGCAACCTGCAGCGACGTCATCAAAACAAGGGGGGGTGAAGGGGGGGGGAGGACAGTGTATTCATGTTCCTCCCGTCCCTTAACGTCATACGCGCGTATAATGCTGCGTGCACGCACAGGAACACGTGGAACGGGCTTCATCCCGCTGCATCAAACAGTGCATGTGAGCGCGGGCGTCTGTCATGTTTGCTTTAATAAAGCTCCAATTTGGAGTGATTATAAAGTCACGCAGAGCTGGACTAAAGTAGGTCCAATTAATATTTTAATAAATATAGGCTATGCCACAAAATATTTGTTTTCCAGGAGAAATAAAATATTTAAAAAAAAATCCTCCAAAGTCACTTTGTGGAGTAAAGGATTAAAACTAATGGAGGCCATAATTAGACACAAGCTTCACAAATACAGAGGAAGTGCATGTCTTGTTGCTGTCCTCTTGCGCCCTCATGTGTCAGAGAAGACCAACAGTTTGTCTCGTCCTGCTTTAGTGGTTCCCAAATTTTCTTATGAGCTCCACCTCAGAGGACACTAAGCTGTCCCACTATCACCATAATGGCACAAGCTTTGAAAAAACAAACAAACAAAAAAAAAACAGCATTGCAAGTTTAGAAGTCTGTTTGCATGTGACACATTAAACCTCACTAATCAGAAGAAGAAAGAACAAGGGAGACGGCAAGGAATAATTTAGCAGATAGCATCCATCCTGTTTTTCGTCAGTTTGAACCTCTGAGCTCAGAAAGGCATTACAGGGTTCCTCTGGCAACAAAGAACGTCTATAAGAAGTTGTTTATTCCGAGTGCAATAACCATTATTAACCACACCAAATGATAACATCTACCGGTGGTATGCAAAATGTTTTATTCTTTGCACAAATTGTTGTTATTTTGATTGTACGGATGTGTTTTATTTTATGTTTGGAGAGCTGAAGGAAAAATTCCACCTTGGTGGACAATAAAGTTTTATCTTATCTTATCTTAATCCTCCACCTCTAATCCTGGTTAACTAAGATATGATGGTTCCATTCTTTAGGTGCTGAGATCAACAAACTTTAATCTCCTCCTTTGCCACATAGCAACTGCATGCAAGTTTGAGATAACCTGAATCAAACTGCATCAGTGTTTGCACCTGCGGTTGCTCGCAGGTCCTGTAGAGACTTCACAGGTGATGCTTTCAGCACACCATCTGCTGCAGCCTGCACACTCATCTTTTTGTCTGTCTAGTTTTTAGGCTTACATCACATTCTAGCATATGATGGTTAATTAACTTGCTACTTAGATTGCAAATAGTTAATACCAACATGTTTTTAATTGCCAATAGAGTGCAATAGTTTGAGAACCAAGGCCTTACACCGAAGAGGCTACAGCTAAGTACAAGTGCACCTAGACTTGAAGCCCATGGTGCAAATTTAGCAAATACAAAAGATGCTTCAGCTCAATGAGAGTGTACACATCTACTGTTCTGACAAATGGGTGCTCATGTCAACCAGCAGTAATTGCATACAAAATAAATAAAAAAAAAAGTCAGGATGGGAATAAAAACAAAACGGGGATGCTTTAACATGGACTAAGTGGAGTTTTAGTTTTTAAGTTGAAATTCTTAAAATTGTGGCAGCTTACATAAATCTTCTGTCAACATAATGACATCCTACAAATCACAGTTTTGTTATTAAAATATCACTAACTATATGAATTTATTAAAGATAAACTCCATACATTCTCCCATTTTTTAACATCCATCCATCCATTCATCCAACCATCCATCCATCCATCCATCCATTGACACATACATACTTCATCACTAAAACACTGTATTATAATGTCTGCCCTCTAACCTTTAACTGGGAAGACTTTTCATTTCAATAAAAACATTGCTGAAGCTGATATATCACCTTTGATTTTTTTTACAGTACATTAGTAATGGCATAAATGGTTTGAGCAAGAGGCACAGTTTGAATGCAAAACACCAACACAATGTTCTATCAATACAAATTTAAAAAAGCTAAGAAATTTACATAGAATCATAATAATCCTCGCATTGCTATAAATAAATGTTTGTCACAGTTTTGCAGCAGTTTGGTCAGTACATTTTAATAGCATTATACTAGTACTTGTACTTGTATTTGCAAGCTCTTATTTGTGTTAAATAGCTTGTCCAAGCTGTACTGATGGATGTCTGGGTCCGTTTAGGTACTGATACAAAAAGAAAGCAACGTTCTGTCTATTGTAGTGAGACTTCTGAAACAAAACCCCTCTGCTGATCTCTATTTCAGGCACATTGCGGCGCTGCTGGTGTCTGATATCGTTCCTAAAATAGTGCTGGAATAAATCTGACAGGTTTTCCTAATCATAAACCATGTCTAAAAGGTTGTTCAGATTTGTGTGTGTGTGTGTGTGTGTGTGTGTTACACGCTTGCATGCAATCACAACTGTGGAAGGGCACAAACTGTCTCCTTTGATCTTTTCTCCTTTTAGTCCTGGGGTCACTCGTCTGCAGCCGCTCAACTCTTTGGCATGTGTGTATGCATGTTGGGCCTGTTGCTAAGCAACGTGACTTTTGCATTTGCTAACCCCACCTCACCTATAGGTGTAATCTAAACTGTTAATTTCTTTCATGCTATTTTTCACCTTCGTTGTAAAAGTTTACACCACCCACTGAAAGAAGGGCTTTGGTTTAGTCAACTTGAAGTAGCAAGAATTAAAAAATAAGTCCAAAATAATCCAAACAGTTTTGTTATTCCCATTGTTGAGGGGAAAAAATAATCTAAAACAGTTTATCATCTTGTTATTTGCCATACATGACTTCTGACAACACCAGGATCCTGCAGCCAGAGAATTTGCCACAGTTCATCTGAGGAGCTGTCACAATAACGTTCATGTCCACATGTGTTCCCAGACTGACTCAATTAGAGCTGGGAGGGAGGAATGGTTTGAGGGAGGGGGTGGTGGCATGGGGAGCCGTTGCCGAAGATAGTTCTGTTTGAGTCTGACTTTATGTTGGGGGTTTGTTGTCATGGACTACCTCATGGATCAGGTTTCAACCACACACACGCTCTTTTTGAGTAAAGATAAAAAGCCAACTTTTTCCTCATATTTTAACTTATCCAACTTTGAAATTTGTTATTATTCTTAAATACAAATTTACAATATTGGATCCGATTCAAACTACAGATTCACTGTGTGGATTCAAGATGAATATTGACATTCTGACGCTACGTGATAAATGCTTTCCCGGTAATTTTGAGACTTAAGATCTAATTTAAGAGTGCCTTTTCTGGGCGGTGCTTGAGGATGTTTTAGTTTAGAGTCTGGGGTTGTTAGGCAACTCATGGCTGGTTCACTTTCTGTCCTGATCAGATGGCGTATTCAATGGGAAACCACCAGGATGTTTGTTGAGCTCATATCAACTGTTAACATAGTTAAGTAACAACATTTGAGTATCAGATTCATTTTAATCTCTGGTGGTGACCCCACCCCTTCATGCACACACACTGACACAAAGATCATATTATAAAATAACAAAGAGAATTCATTCTAATGTGACAGTATGGATATTTTTTCATTTTAATTTTCAATAATCTTTATTATCCCCAAAGGGCAATTTCTTTCACAGTCAGTAGTCACACAAAACATTCATACGAGACAAGACATTTGTTGAGAAGCCTGATCGCTACAGGGATGAATGAGTTTTTCAGTCTGTTCGTTCTACATCTGGGCAGACACCTGCGTCCAGATGGAAGCAACCTGAACTCACCATGGATTGGATGATCAGGATCTGCCAGAATCTGCCTGGCTTTGTTCACTGACTTTACCTTATGTAGGTCAGTGAGTTTCTGTAGGGCTGTACTGTATTAAAGTAGAGTTTTTCCAGGGCCAATCTGTTTTAAATGTAAAATTAATTAATTTGTTTATTTGGAAATAATCCAAACAAAGTAGTGGTTTTTGAAAGATCGCAAAATATGGAGATGTGCTTTCAATATGTTCCATACTTAATTCTTCTTTTTTTTTTTTACAGTATTCAACGTTTTACATGCGGCTATGCTAATATTTACGAGATAGAATGTATAGCTTAAAATGATGCAAATGTCCTTTACATATATGAAACTTAAATTATTACATGTAAAGATGTCAGTTCAACCTTTTCAGGCCACAAATGCTAAATTCAATTTCCAAGCAAATGTATTCCATGTTTTGAGACACTTCCTTAGAGATGATGCTCTGGAGGTAAATTGAAATTGGAGATTTCTTCTGAACAGTGTGTAATAGCTGTAATTAATTTTCCCTTTATGACAATTAATATAATGTGCATCACTGGATGAGCTATAACATTTGACATAGCCGTCATATTTTATTCTCAGCCACAAAAATAAGCAATAGAGATTTTTTGACACTACAGCAGCTTACAACCTTAATATTTTTAAATAAAAGAAATGTCAAGAAATGAACACATTAAGGAAATTATGCCTTTAACATTATAATGGCACTTTCATAGCAACCAATTCAACAAACCTGTTTGAAAGTGAATATTGTTCAACAATGTTCAGTCAGGTCATCTGGATGGCTTCTGTCTTTCTTTTTTTGCTGAGACGTTTCATCCTTCTTCAATCTGAGAAGATACCAAACAAACTGATTCCCACAAACTGTATACTCAGTGGAAAAAAAAAAGTTTGCTGGTGATAAGATGGCCTCCATGGCCTGCCCTCTCCCCCGTCAACTCCTCTGAGACATGCCAAAGTGGTTCAAAACACCAAAGTTCATGCTCAATAATAATGCAGGTAGAAATCCAACAAGGTTTCATCTGGATGGTTTCTTTTTTTTTTTTTTTCTTCTGAGATGTTTCATTCTTCATTGTTAACTGTTAGCTGCTAACGGTTAGCACGGCTCACTAACTGGTCATTTTATCGACAAATTTGTTCTTTGTAACATACGAGAAAAGCTCAAAACAGAGGTGAGAGCTTAATGCTTTGTTGTGTAGTAAATGTTTTGTAGATTTTCAGCTTTGAAACTTTTTGAAAAATGTGAAATGCTTTGTTAATTTGCTCTTTGCCACTATAAAAAGTACTCGATGTTGATTGATTTGTGTTTTGAATGAGCTCAAATCTTTTGAATTTGATTCTATGAGCCCATCCATTTTTTTGTTTAAGCAGTTGACACATACTTTTTGCCATAAATCAGCGTGTGGGACTCTATCTTCAGTCTGGTGTCCTTACGGGACAGAGGCCAAACAGCCAAACGGGAACTCTAAAAATAGGGCTGACTCCACAAGCAGCTGACATGCAGGCTGCTTTGTGAAGCACAAATATGTGCATGACCACACACAATGACCCATCCACCATTTAAACCCATATATATACACACAGAGTCATTAACACCACGTTTCTTATTTAAAGCCAGTGGAAGTTAGTTTACGTGCCAATTTGAATTAAAATACTTACTCATTTCCCAGGACATTCTTGTAAAAGAGATTAATAATCGCAATAGATTTCTTCCTGGTAAAATAAAGGATTAAATAAATGAATGAATAATTCCAGCTGATTCTGCGGAGAGTGTTGTTACTGACAGGTGGCGCTCGAACTTTTGATCACCCATTGCCTTTGTGTGCTTTTTACTTCTGTCTGATACCAAAATATTCTATTGATAACTGGATGGATTTTAATGAAACCCTCATAAAGTAATTAATGAATGTAGATCTACAACTGATTAACTTTTGGAAACAATCTGCTCCAAGATGGACGTCACAGCTCATTGATCCTACCAAAAAAAAAAAAAAAAAAAAAATGACTATAACACAGTTGATTTTATAGAAATTGATCTAAAGTTTGGTTTGGTGCAAGCTGAGAGTCACCCACATCCCATACTTTGAGCATTAACAGATCACGCAAGATATATGTTCAAAACTTTAGCATGCAAGGCTGCAGACAATGTTCATTCCTTCAAAGAATGCTAATTTCGTTTAGACTCGTCAGTGTTTACGACACAAAAACACAAAGCTGTAGACGTGACCCTCGGCAGGAACAAGTAGCCTCATAAGTTTCAGCTACAGCTGTTTAATAGATTATCAGCTTACATGTTTGTACTAATATACTGCTGGTGACACAAACACTGCCTTCCTGAAGACTTTTATTTATTCATTTATATATTTATTTTCCGTTTAGTTACTTGTTGCTGACCAAAGGTCAAACACGAGCCACAGTTCACAAGAATGTCTCCAACTGTATTATTCATTATAAAAATATTATTCTCTTGTTATCCAGAACACGTAGTCCTCAGTGACATTTGCTAAAATATAATTAGTAATTTTCCATGCGGCACTGATAGCAGCTTTGTGAGCCTTTGCTATGCAGTGCTGTAAAGTCACAGAGGAAGTTGTGTGTGCTAAAATTTCTTCATGTATATACATTGTTTTTTTAAAATTATTACAACATGCTAAAACAATTTGAGTCATGCAACCTTACATGTAACTTACATTCAGTTTGGCAAAATACTCCAGCAATGCATTTGACCACACACACATAAAGGTCTACAGTAAAGGTCACACACACCTTTTGAGTGTGTGAGACTTCCATTAGAAACATTTATGGATCTCAAATGCTCCGTGTGTGTGACCTTCAGGGCAGCAGCTACATCAGTCAAACTGCTTTACTTCTTCTGCAACATACAGTAAACAACTTTAACAGAAGTCATCTGGTGTTACAGACTCAAGTAATATAGTTGATTTATTTACACAAATATATGTTACAGACAGTAAATAAAACTGAATTTAACTAAACATTAAGAAAAAGTGTTACTTTGCCAAGCAAATATTAGGAAATTGTCAAAGCTTTAGAATTTTTAATATGATATTATGTACATAAAGCTTTGAAAAGAGTCAGAAAATCTGTCATTGTGCAACTTTTTGTTTTTACTTTAAACTAGAAAAATGCAATAAACTTCTCACTAAATCAAGGTCAAGGTCAATGCTTCTTTATATGTCATTCGCATCGCATGTGGTACATGTGGTGGAAAGAAATTATGTACACAGGGTCCCAGTTACATCCAACAAAAGTATAAATTGTAAGCAAAATAGTAATAAGATCTAAGAAATGAACTAAGAATACGCTAAACGCTTAAACACTAAATCCACCCAGTTAAGTTGTATCCCTTTTGCTCAGTTTAGTTAACTGTAAAATGTAAAATGTTTTAGTCTGTCATGCAGTCTCAGTTTCTCCTAAGATACCTGAAAGAAGAAATAACTTGAAAAGATGTTGGTTAAAGAACGTCTTATCAGAACAGTCTGTTTTAAGCCTACGTTTATATGTAGAGGCTCTAGTTTTATAATAAACATGTATATGCTTTATATATTACGATAACGCTGTACCGTATTTTTTGGACTATAAGGCGCACTTAAAATCCTTAATTTTTCTCAAAAATCAACAGAGAGCCTTATAATCCGGTGCACCTTATGTATTAATTCTGATTGTGCTAAGTGACCTAGAAACAATTTTATGTAGATTTTACGTAGATTTTATGTCGCCAATTTTATATTTTACATGGCGCTAAAAAAATCTGTCAAAATGCTTTAGTTTTGCTTAATGCGCCTTATAATTCAGTGCGCCTTATAGTCCAAAAAATGCAGTATATAAATCATGTATATTTAGGTATTCATGTTGTTTTAAGGCATAAGACAGCTAAAACTTAACTTTTTTTTTTAAAGATTCAAATAAAATGTGGTACATTTTAGTCCCTCGCAGGTTAAATTAATTTAATAAAGAGTCTATGTATAGTTTGCAACACCTTCCTATGATAAACTCGTGGAATGACTCAGCCTTTTTCTCACTCCTGCAATCATCGAGACAGTTGTAGACATGGAACGTCTTCCCCAGCAGCTGAAACCCGAACCCGTCAACAGCTGAATTCAGGGTCGCAACAGGCGAGAGGCAGAGGGATGGGTTTAAAGATAAACGTTGAAAGGCATGTTTCACATGCTTGGAAACATTCCCTAAAACCAGAAGGAGTCAAATCGCTGTTTTTACCTTAAAGTAACTGCTTACACAAAGCATTATTTGTGAAATTTAAATCAAATTGTGTCAATAACAACAGGTTATTTGTTAATTGCACAATAAATCACAACAACAAACTGATGTAAAAATTAAAATGATTTATTAAGACAATAATCTGTTAATAATGCAGGACTAAAACAGAATATTAACACCCACATTTTACCCAAAATTCTTTATGACAGTTTTATGACGATCAGATAAATGTGAGGCATTAAAATATATATAATAGATGTGGAAATCTTCCAGTTTGATTGAAACTGCTGTCAAAAAGATCAATAACTGGAAGTGACTGCAGCATGATGGGGCGGTGGGGTGGTGTGTGTAGGAGCAGAGGGTGAATGGAGCCAGATGGGTGACACAGAGGAGGGGTTGGGGGCAGGAATGGGTGTGGATGGGCTACAAATAGTTGCTCTCAGTGCCTGGTGTCTCCATTAAAATTTCCCTCCGTGAAACAGTTGGGTCTCAGCCCCGACAGCAGTTCCTTCAAACCTCCAAGCCAACCGAGCGGTCAACCAGCCATGAGCAAGTCCTACTCCTCCTCGGCCCAGTCGGCCTCCTCATATCGCCGCACCTTTGGCACAGGTGTTGCTTCATCACCGATGTCAGCCCTGTTCTCCTCCATGGGAGGAGGCCGTGGCTCCTCTTCCAGCCAGATGTCTTCTAGAGTCTACGAGGTCAAGAGCACCGGTTTCCCCTCCTATTCTAGCTCCAGGGTGTCGGCTGGTGCTGCTGGAGCAGGGTTCGGCTCATCCACGGCACTGCGCACCTACACCGGCGAGAAGCTTGACTTTAACCTCGCCGATGCCATGAACCAAGACTTCCTCAACACAAGGACCAATGAGAAGGCCGAGCTTCAGCATCTCAACGACCGCTTCGCCAGCTACATTGAGAAAGTGCGCTTCCTGGAGCAGCAGAATGCGGCGCTGACCGTGGAGCTCGAGAAGCTGAGGGGCCGCGAGGGGCCTGGCCGTGTGGGGGAGCTATACGAAGAGGAGATGAGAGAACTGAGGAGGCAGATTGAGGCCCTCACCAACCAGCGTGCCAGAGTGGAGGTGGACAGAGACAACCTGGCCGATGATCTGCAGAAACTCAAGATCAGGTAAGATGAAAACACAGAGAAATAAAAATGTACATAATCTGTGGAAGGAGTAAATACATTTGGATCTGTAGCTTGTAACCCTTTTAAATATAACCCTTTTTATTTAATTTAATTCGTTTGAACAGTTTGGAAAAGCCTCAGAAAGGGGTTATTTTTTGTATGGGATCTAGTCATGTAATCCCAAAACTTTACCCTATGACCTCTTGATGAGTCACAACCCAGAAAGAAAACTACATCATGACACAAAGATGTTTTTGGAAGGCAACGTTTGCATATATGAAAAACAGACAAGTAGAACCAGCATTTTCCCCTTGTTTCTTTTCTTTTCTTTTTTTTTATAGGAAAATTCGAACACTTGGTAACTCATAAGGGATCTGAGGACAGATGTGTTACATTTACAGTCCACAGCTTCTTGTTCACAAGAGACATAAAATAAGATAAAAAGAGTGCAAGCAAGATGTTTGCAGACTGATAGGCGTGAGGTTTAGACAGACAAACAGATAAAGTTTAAGCCAGACAGGAAGCAGTCAGACAGTAAAAGGAGTTGACAGATGGAAAATCACATTTTTTGGCCTTGGAAAGTTGATCGAGGGAGTAGGATTAAAAAAATTAAAAAAAAATCTAAATGCCACTAAGATGTCCACAGCTGAGAGAAAACGGACAAGTGGTGTATATTTGTATCTGCAAGGTCAGTTCTGTAAATCTGGGATAATTCTATAAAGCCACCGTGTGCACTATCACTATCACTCACATTAACGTGTGTATTGAAAACCCACTGCAACACACTATCAGTTCCACTTCGCACAAACACACACACAAACTGCAACTCTTCACTCTGTTTATCAGCTCTCGTCGAGCAGCTGCTTGAAGCTGCTAGTGAACTGTGCCAGAGCACTTTCTGCACCCGCTGAGATCAAAATCCACACAAACCTCCTGTCTGCTCAGCCACAGTGCATTAAAATACACACAGGCTGTTTTATGGAACAAACTTGCTTTAATCCTTCAAAAATGACCAGTTGTACACATTTAACATCTGTGTTGCCTGCAAATGTGTCCGAAGAGGTGAATTTATATTCTGTTTGTTGAAAGTGCCTCAGTAAAATGCTAAATTTGGAAACAGCTACAGTCAAGGGAAGCCTCTGCTCCTTACTTAATTTTACCCCTCACACAGAGTGACAGCAGCTGCACCACACCTGCAGGGCTGATAGAGCAGCTGTGGAGCTGTGTGTAGTTAAGTGGAATTTCAACAGAATTCAGTTCGTCTCTGTTCAGTCCTCATTTTAAATGCACATGGAGCTTTAAAAGAGATATTAGTCTGAAACAGTATATTATGGTTCATTATATTCTTTTGTTCTGATTTTTCCACAGACTGCAGGACGAGATTCACCAGAAAGAAGAAGCCGAGAACAACCTATCTGTTTTCAGAGCTGTACGTATTAAAATTTCATAAAATTATAGTTTTTTTCAGTCAGTTTTCTTTGTTTGCATGTTACATATTTGTTATCATTGCAATTTTTGCTTCCAGTTTACTTTTAATTAACATCATATTTTTCACGGGGGGTTGCTGCTGTTGTTTCCAGGATGTTGACAATGCGACTCTGGCCAGGCTGGATCTGGAGAGACGCATTGAGAGCTTGCAGGAGGAGATTGCCTTCCTCAAGAAGATCCACGAAGAGGTCGGTATTTCTGTCAAAGAACATCCTACACTGTTATATTGACATGTTTATAAGTCTCTATGGTGTTTACTATGTTATTTATCAGATTTGTATAGGATGACACACAGCTCTGTAATATTAGATCAGTCCCTATAAACATGCAGCTGTTAAAGAGATCAAGTGTCTCAAAGTCAAACACTGTTCATTTTAAATTATAGTATTTATGTTTTAATCTATGCGCAGAAAACTGAGTAGGTTTTTACAAAGAGAAATCCATGTACGCACAGAAAAACATCACTTATGGACACTAATATCAAACATTTGTGACCCCCTGTCAGCACAGCTGAAGGTTCGTCACGTCTTCTTGTCTGTTTGTCTCAACTTCGACCTTTCAGAAATGCTGAACTGCTGATTGGTTGAAAAAGCATGGCAGCTGTTGTGCGATACAGGAAGAGTGTGTGTGGGTGTGTACACGAGTTAGAGCAGATGCAAAGCTATTTTAAACTTTTGAGTGAACCAGTCGACAGCTGAGTGCAACCAGTTGTGTCTAAAATGACAACTTTGGCATTTCCTTTAAGCACGTTAAACTTCTACAAATCTAGTCGTTCTTTCTAATTCCCCGATCTTTTATTTTGCCAAACTCCCGTTTGGTTGACATGAATCTCGTCTTCCTCCGGTTGCCTTGCAGGAGGTACGAGAGCTGCAGAACCAGATGCAGGAAACACAGATCCAGATCCAGATGGACATGTCCAAGCCCGACCTGACTGCTGCTCTGAGGGACATCCGCACGCAGTACGAAGCCATCGCTGCAAAAAACATTGCAGAAGCTGAAGAGTGGTACAAGTCTAAGGTAAAGTCAGAGCACACTTACTGTATATGTGAGCTCATGTCAGATTTATCCAGCTGGGTTAACCCCCCCTCACCTATTGTCTCCTCAGGTGTCTGATCTGAACCAAGCAGTGAACAAGAACAACGATGCTCTTCGCCAGGCCAAGCAGGAGAGCATCGAGTACAGACACCAAATCCAGTCCTACACCTGTGAGATCGACTCTCTGAAGGGCACGGTCAGTATATCGTGCACACTCCTTTCTCCTAATTCTGTTGTTCAGTTCTGAGCCAGTGGCACCGTTTCATCCTCATCTCTGTCCTTGCAGAACGAGTCTCTGATGCGCCAGATGAGAGAAATGGAGGAACGCATGGGCCATGATGCTGCTGGTCACCAGGATACCATTGCACGGCTGGAGGAAGACATTGCTAAGATGAAGGTAATAAGCTTTACAGTATACAACCCAAAAAAAGGCTGCAGATCACAGATTTAGAGTTTGTGACTTTAGAAATTAATACAAGTTTGATCAACTAATTTTATATAACCAGTATTTTTGGTTACTGTGTCATGTTCTTGGATAAATGCTTATTTTAAACAATACATTTGATCTCAAGGATGACATGGCTCGCCATCTGAGGGAGTACCAGGACCTACTCAATGTGAAGATGGCCCTCGACATTGAAATTGCCACCTACCGCAAGCTGCTGGAGGGAGAGGAGAGCAGGTTTGTGCTTGCATTGCTTATATGACTGAAGATATTTTAATTTTACATGAGTTTTTTGGGTTTTTTTTTTTTTGGCTTGATGTAAGATAAACTTTTAATGTTTTGTCTTGGGTTTGATTCTCCCTGCAGGATCACATTGCCTGTCCAGTCTGCCTACTCTTCCATTGGATTCAGAGGTACCAAGAATAGTACACTTTCTTATTTTGCACATAAATACCTGAGCAATTTGTTTCACGTTCCGGAAGAGTCAATCGGAGGGATCAAAAAGTCTAATTATAGCATGTGACTGTATATGGTTGATGCTATTTTAAGGGGAATTGCATGGAGGGCATGAGCAGTGACACATTTTGCCCACTGAGTGGGGATGTTTGATGAGTCAAAAGCATGGCCTCTTCATTTACAGAGGTCGGCTGTTTAAATGTGCAATAAATGTCTGTTTTATAGAAGCAAAAAACGTCCACAATAGATCATTGTTTCAACAGTAGAAACAAAATCTCTGGAATATGTGTTCAGTTTTTGTTAGAGTTATTTCATTTGATAGCTTTGCATTGTAACGTACAGAAAGCCAGCAAATGTTCAATATACAAATGATTGCCTTATAATTTAATAAACTGGGCAAGTTTTGTGACTATCTATTAGATGTTTAACCCTGTTCACTTTATAACGTCTGCACAATGAGCAACTTGAAAACTGGCTGTGTTAATTACAGGTCCGTTAGCTTCTTCAGATCAATATTGAACTGATATCAGTGTCTCCAAACTGAATTAACTCACTGTAACTGAGGAAAACCTTAACATGTGAGTTTATTGCATCCTTACAGAGACCAGTCCTGAGTCCCAGCGCCCATCAGAGGTTCACTCCAAGAAAACTGTTCTCATCAAGACCATTGAGACTCGTGATGGAGAGGTTTGAGCTCATTTACACACCAACAAATAAAAAAGAAAACATACAAAACTAGCAGACTTTAGCCCCATAGCCATCATAACACAAATACTGTGAAATAATCTATAAGGTTTGACAATGCTTTTGCAACAAAAATCATTTTCATATATTCTAGATGAAGTTTTCCATGAGCCAGGGTGCCCAGTGTGTAAGTCTGGTTCAAATGCCCCACCTAACTTCTTATTATCTGCTCACATTACAAGCCAACTAACATTACAGTTGTCTTCAAATATAATGTCACTTGATAATAATAATAATAAAATGACACCACAAATTGATTTGATATTAACTAATATATTGTCTGTTACATCTGATCACTTGTAGTTTGCAGAAAATGTGTACAAACACTTAAAAGAGCAATGTTGGACTGCTTCACTGGCCTGCATTGCACTTTACTCTGAGTCCTTTCTGCACAAATTATGACTATATTGTCACATTTTGCAAATAATAAGACTTGTTTTAGTTTTTCTTCACATTAATTAACATTCTTTTTGTTTCAGGTTGTCAGTGAGTCAACACAGCATCAGCAGGACATCATGTGAAGACCCAGCATGAAATAAATATACATATCATCCAGAACAAACATTTTAAAAGTTTCCACCACCATGAGAATATATAAGCTCAGCCAATGTTTAGTGACAGAAAACAGAATGTTATCTATATAGGTGAATACAGTTACGGAGTTAATACAGGCACAAAGCCGGGTTTAAATGGAGGTCATTCCAGGAGCTTAATCTATATTCTTGTCACTTTCTGTTCCACAATAAAGCATCAGACGTTGTAAGACTTTCATCTGTAATTCACTAGGCTTACTCTGCTGTAATGCTTGAATATGATGATGGAATTTGTCGGGATTCAAAACAAATAAATGTCCCTGAGAGACATTGGTCATAGGTCAAACAGTAAATTTAAGTGTGCATGTTCCAAACGTTGTTAAATGTACACGTAAATGACTGAAAATAATATTTATTAGGATGGGCTGTTTGTGCTGCTGTGGCTCCATGAAAGTTTAAAGTTGGATTATTAAAGAAAAATACCAGAAAAAAAGTGAAGCACAAAGGAACTCAGTCATGTTTGGAGTTTGAGCTGTTTAGCATGTGCTGGTTGTTTCACTGTATGTTTAAGGAAGAAACTGGTGAGCTGTTTTGTTTAATAAAATAAAATAAAATAAAATAAAATATAAAACCTTAACTAAAACATTTGTTACCAGTATTTTACTTGAAATTATTGTTTTTCCCAGAATTTGGAACTTAAAATCCTTAATGTTTGAATTTTGTATTTTCTGCTGTATGAAACTAAAATAAACTAGAGAAATTGCATTTCCCGCAAAAATGCTGTGTGAATGAATTATTGCAGAAGAACTTGCTGAAAAACAGCTGAAAAACATGCTGAAATGTAGCTGAAATGGGAGAACAATCCTAAATTACCAGAAGAAAGCAGAAGGAACACATATTGCTGAATTAGCTTAAATAAGTAGAACTTAATACAAAAAAATAAGAAATTAGGTGAAATATCTAAAAAGTAGCTGAAAAGGCAGAAAAAAGCCTAAACTACCAGAAGGAAGCTGAAAGAACTGAAATGAGCTAAAAATGTGGAATTAGCTGAAAAGCTAAAATTAGCACAAAAAAGCTAAATTGTAGCATAAATAACTGAAGAAATAGGCTGAAAGGAGCATAAGAAGCATAAAGAAATTAATTACGCTGAATGTAGCAGAATTTACTACAAAAAAATCTAGCAGAAATTAGTTAAAAATGCTAAAAGGGTAGCTGAAAGGGTTAAATTAGCAAAAAAAAATCAGAAAGAACACGTTTGCCCAATTAGGCTTAAAGAAGCAGAAAAGAACAAAAGAAGTGGAAATTATCTGAAAAAAGTAGAAATTTGCTTAAAACAGCTGAAAAGTAGCTAAAAAAATACAGAAAGAAGCTTGAATTACAAGAAGGAAGGGGAGCGAACATATTTTGTTGAATTAGGCTGAATATAGTTTAAAGAGTTCAAATAATGTGAAATTAGCTGAAAAAGTTCAAATTAACATAAAATGGCTAAATGGTAGCTGAAAAGGCAGAAAAATAATAAACTTGTAGAAATAAGCTTAGAAGAAGCACACACATATTGCAGATTGCAGGAAAAACCTGAAAGGAGCACAAACAGCTGAATAAACAGCTGAAATTAGCTGAAAGTAGTTAAATAAAAGGTGTAAATTTGCACAAGGCAGCTGAAAAAAGGTGAACCAGAACAAAATGTGAAAGGAGCAGTAAAAGGTTGTAAATAGATCTAAAGATATGAAGGATGTAAAATGAGCTCAATTCATTTTCTATGAGATTGAAAGTGGCAGAAAAGGCTAACTCTTTCAAAAAGCTAAAGTTGCACCAATATCAAAAGTCATAGCAAAGAGCTGAACGAGCTGAACCTTTTGATATATCATTTGTTGAAATAGCACAAAAATTGTGGAACGAGAAAGAAGCCGAAAAATGTACAGAAGGAAAATGGATCTCAATTGTGTGAATGCTTCATAAACATTCACACAACTATCTTTCTCGTTCAAATGTAACACTCTTCTGCCAACATTTCTTTCTATCCACCCAGGAAAGAGAAGCTGAAACAGTCAGGACCGTGGCTGATCCACTGCAGAGAAAAGAGAACAATGGCTTGTTAATGAGCTGTCTCTGATCACGCTTTAGTTTCGGCAGAAAGCAGATTCAAAGAGCAACACAACTCGCAGTCTGTCCATTTGTCTCTGAAGCCACGGGAGTGAAAATGTCAGCAAAGATGATAAAAAAGGAGCACGAAGAGGAGAGGACATAAAAGAACCAGAGACAATAAATGAGCATTCGGCAGGCAGAAGACAGAGAGGGGGAAAACAAGAGCAATGGAAGGGACACATTTAATGAAAAGGGCAGGAAGATGCCAGAAGAAGATTTAGACTGAGAAAATTACACAGAATATAATAAAGGAGCACACAAATAATAGAGTGCATGGCTGTTCTAATTAGTGGAGCTGTGTTGCTCAGAACTTTCTGTTCTTACCAGTTTCTTTGCAGCTTCTGTCAAAAGGCAGCAGTTTCCCAGTCATTAGGCAGGAGGTCAACAGCAAAGGGCACGTTCATCTGTTCTGCTTCCTTCAAATGAAGTCAGCTCACTTCTGTGATCTCTTCTTACGCTGCGCTCCTTGCATGCAACCCTGGAAGACTTTTATATCAAAACCTCTGATGGTTTAACCAGATTTGTAAATGCACTGTACTTATATAGCACCTTTCTATTTTATCAAGACACTCAAAGCTCTTTACACTACAATCTGTGCCCTCATTTACCCATTCATACAGCACTCTACTAGATCTATGCGAAGAATAATCAGAGCTTTATCACATTCATACACTGATGGGACACACAACGGAGGCAATGAGGGGTTCAGTGTCTTGCCCAGGGACACTTCAACATGTGACTGTTGGTGGAATCGAACCCCCAATTCTTGCATTGGAGGACGGCTGCTCTAACCACTCAGCCACAGCCGCCCAGTTAGTTTGTAAACAGAATCAAACTGGTAGCCAGATTTTTCTTCAAGCTTTAGTGCAAATGTAACTTAAGAAGTATCGTTACTTGATAAAAAGCTCATGTCATGTGACATTTTTCTTCTTCTTTGCAACAGGTACAACAGTGAAAATATGGCACCGTTATGTATATATATATATATAATATATATATATATATATTATATATATATATTATATATATATATACATATATATACACACACAAATCACTTGCATTTAATTTGATTTTTTTTTAGATTTGATACTTTGTGACCTTTTTTCTATATTTTGATGTGATTAAGAAAAAATTATAATGAACATATGGTAAATTATGTTTCCCCCCAACATTTTATATTAAATCTGGTCCTGTGCAAAGTTATTTACTGTACACAGTAACTTGATAGGTGTACACAACACTGATAGTCCATAAAACTTCTGTAATAACTATTACTTACCTTAATTTAAGAACAGTAGTTTAAAGCTAGAATAAGTGAAATCTTACATTTATTAAAAAAAAAAGAAAAACAGTTAAATATATGAAAAAGAAGTTGTTTTAGGTATTGTCACTTCTAAATATAAATTCACATTAGTACAAATTTATATGAATAAAAATTCAGTTGGGTGACAAACATAAGCAAAAATTAAACTGTGTTTTATATTAGTTTAACAGTTTCCATTTATTTTTTTTAATTCCTAAAAAAATTAAGGAAGATAAAACAATCTTAATATCAAATGTAAGGTAAAAACCTAAAGACTGAAATGGCAACCTCTGCAGATTGTTTACAATTATAATCAATTCAGCATTTATGTTATTATAGTATCTTGCATACATATTAATATAGTGTTGATTAATACTGTATATGCTGATATGATGCAGCTGCCTGGTCATTTGAATTATTTTAGAAGTCATACAAAGATGGTATAAGTGGCTAAAGTATCACATTTATTATTATTATTATTATTATTATTATTATTACTGCTACTAAGTAGGTGAGATGTACACACAGAATAAAAAAAATACAGAGCCATGGTTCGGTTTTCTGCTGATTTTCATCATTGCATGTTTAAACATCTGTATAAGTGGTGTATTCACACCCAGCAAAATTAAATACATACAGTAATTTGACAGCATGACAGGTCTACTCTGTTAGAAAATAACCAGCTGCATAAATGAAATACAATAAGAGGAATGAGCATGGAAATGGGGTCAAATATTTGCACATTAAAAGATTATTTACAGGTAAGTATCTACAAAACTAAAGCTCCAACATACTGTACACAATTTAGTGAAAACTGCAAATGAACACAAGGTCAATGCAAGACTTTTTAGTTTTATCCCAGATTTACAAGTAAGAGAGGAGCGGATAGTAAGATTTTACTTTTTTTTTAAAATAAAGACATGTTACAGCTTCACTACACTAACAACACAAAAAAGGATCCAAACCAGGACAGGGGTATAATAAGCAGAAACGAAATGACTTGTGCAACTATTACAGTGAAAAAGTTATCAGAGTACCATAATAAATCAAAGCAGAACCCAAAGTGGCTTAACTTAATGCATGTCCTTTTCAAGGCCTGCACAAGAACGGTGTAAACAGGTAGAGGGGACGCAAGAGAAACAATGAGAGGAGGTTTGTATGCACCTTTTGACAAACAAATTGGATAACTTGTAACAATGACACAACACAATAAACACTTTTACAAGTACTCTCATGCAATAATGGAGTTTGACGTAGATAATTGGTCCTGTGGTAACAAAATCCTGCAAATGCTGATCCAAGTAGGCATATGAGTGGTACAGAAGCATTTCAGGTTTTTTTTGTTGTTTTTTTCTGAAATCAAACCTCAAAAGTTATTCAGGCCTGGAATTCTATATACATTATTAATGACAATTTTCATAACTTCCTATTTCTGTATTTTCCTCCATTGGAATAATTTCATTAGCTGTGTTAGTAATCATACAGATAAAAAAAAGGGTACCACTTTACAATAAGGCTCCCCTTATACATGGCTAATAAATAGTTTATAGATACGTTATTAATTCCTCTATAAGCACTTTATAAATAAGTAGGAAGTGTTTATTATGCATTAATTAAGGATGACAGAGAGCTAAAACTAACCAGTTTATTGCCAAATAGTGACCCAAATCTGTTCACCTATACATTTCATCTAGAGTTGTTATATTAAACATTTCAGACTAAGTTGCTACCTTTTAAGCACAATAAGCATTTGTAAACCTAATTTTTTTTAGCATATAATATTGTACTTTATCACTAAGTATCTACAACTAATATTATATCCTAAAAATATTAGGTTTACAAATGCTTATTGTGCTTAAAAGGTAGCAACTTAGTCTGAAATGTTTAATATAACAGTCCTAGATGAAATATATAGGTGAACAGATTTGGCTCACTATTTGGCAACAAACTGGTCAGTTTTGTCTCTGTCACCCTTAATTAATGAATAATAAGCATAGGCCTGTCATGATAACACATTTTGCTGGGCGATGAATTGTCTCAGAAATTATTGCGATAAACAATAACATTGTTTGCAATTTGACAATAATTAGTAATTATTGTCAAATTTAGGAAGAAATGTTGATTTTTTTTGGCTGTAGTACCTTTTTTGACCGTTGGATGGCAGTGAAGTGACTGTTTGAACTGAAGGATGGATAGTGAGGGAGTGAGCAGCATGTCTCTAAGAAAAATGGGAGGGAGGCCCCTTGATGTGACATGGGCTGTCTCTCATTCCTGTTTTTCGGTTCTCAAAGTGGTGGACGCTCAGTGTGGTTTGAGCTCTTTAGCATAGTATTTGTCACACAAAGCTTTTAATAAAAGTTCAGTAAACAAGTTCTCAGCTTCTTTTTGCAGAGGATAAACAACTTTTTAGACAAAAGCCACTTTTAACTAACCAAAAAACGCCATTTTGGACGGTTAAAACAGAATTTAAAGAGAAAAGAGAAAGGGAGGGGTCAGTGAAGAGCACCAGAGTTGAGCCTTTTGTCGTCCAGTGTCTTCAGTAGAAAGAGAGAGACACGAAGCAACGATAAAGCCGATAAATGAAAATGAGGTCGATCATTTGAATTTATCATGCGATTGATTTATTGTTTATCATGACAAGCCTAAATAAGCATTTATTAATTATTTATAAAGTGTTTATAGAGAAATTATTACTGTATCTATAAACTATTTATTAGCCATCTATAAGGGGAGCCTTACTGTAAAGTGGTATCACGAAACGTTTTGGTAATGCTCAAATAATAGCCCTTTTGTGTAGAAAACCCCTCCTGTTCATATTTTTGTTTGGATGTTTTTACAAAAATATTGATGCAAAAAGCACATTTCAGCTTCAAAAAGACACTCGCACGTAAACTCGTGCACACAAAAGCATACGCTGACGCTCTAGAAGACAGGTCCAACAGTAAACATTAGAGGGTGCCATTTGCAAACGCGTTCACCTCCTCCTTTTCAAAGAGGATAATCCTAATCTTAAAACTCTTCTTCATCACACATAATCCAAATGAAAGAAGTTAATATTTTCAAGCACACCAAAACACTGGCAAAAGAAGATGAGGAAGGGAACAGCATGCTTGTTTTTAAAATAATCTTCATCACCCTTGTAGTATTTTGTACAATCTATCAGCCTGAAGCTCATCCAGTCACACATACAAACAGTGAAATTCTTGGATGACAACAATAAGCAGCTCTTTGTCTTTAACAAACCCCATCAGTGCATTATTTCAGGAAAACAGGCAAAAAAGGGAATTGATAGCACTTATACATATTTTAAACTCTGGGGAAACTGGAAAGACGAGGAGAAAAGTGTATTCTTCTTAAGTTCGTAGATGGAAAAATACGAATACAGGGATGCAACGGCAGTTATGACATGTAAACAATCCCCCCTTGGAAAATGGCAACAATGCAGGAAATGACACTAACGTATGAGAGAACTGAAATATATTTAATTTGAATCATTTGATTTTGATCCACACCTAAAACTGTTCCACTTCTGATGTTACACAAACCTTGTGCTAGCATGTCTGCAGGTTATCATCAAATATGTAATGTCAGTGTTATAAATACTTTAATTCACACAGAGATTTTCCAATTAAACAAGGAGTTCTCGTATGTATGAAAGCCCATTTCCGCCAGTGAAAAGAAATAAATCGTCCAATGATATGTTATAACATTGACTTTTAAAGTCATATTTATGGCGTGCCATTGGACGATTTATTTTATTTCCATTGGCGGAAACGGGCTTCTATAGTCAAAAAAGGTTTCAGCACACCTGTCAAGTTCTGTGTTAGTTTTTTTTTCTTCATTCCCAAAAATTCCCATTGCAAATTATTGAACTAGTTCCCTTAATCACATATAAAACAGGTCCATTTTCCCAATTTTCTGGGCAGAAGGAAAAGAACTTGGGAGCTAAATAACGTATACAATGACCCATAATTCAAATTCTTCAAAATGCTTTTAGTCTTTCTAAAAAAGCAGAATGGGCATGAAACAAACCAAATAAATGTAACTTTTGTGAGAATAAAAACACCAAGTCATGCCACCGTCAGAGAACAATAAGCTCTTGTTGGGTTACCAGGCAGGTGATTACGTTGGCACGGCAAGGTCAAGTTAGACATCCCTTGTGGCAACTGAGTTTTTGAAGTAGACTTTGATTGTGTTTGTGTTTTGATTTGTGCAAATCTCTGGCTCAGATGTGAACTGCAGGTCCGCTGGGAGCTGTGAGAGGCACTTGAGAGCCACAGTCGTAGTCCAGTTGAGCCATTCGAGAGCGGCTCATTCGACTGTGGGAGTACGACCGTCTGTCAGATTGTCTGTCTCTGAAACTTCTGATGTAACTCTGCGGACACAGATTTAACAACACACACACACACAGGGACCTGTTACTGATAATCAAAGAGTATCAAAGATTTTCAGTATGTCTTGAACTAGTCTCATTTGAGTAGTTTGTGCTGCGGTGCAAAATAGTGAAAACTGCTGACTAAGATGATGGATCGATGGAAAACAAAAAGCCTTCAGCCGTTCAAAGAAACAGTTCTAACAGGAAAACCATATCTGCTCCATTTGTAGGAAGTTGTGCAACAATAAAAGGAGAAATGTGATTCATTATATTTCTAAGAGGTTTTTTTTCCATCCCATTGAGGTAAAAGGTCAAACTGAAAATAATTTATAAAAATAAATATATTGTTAAAATAACCTAAAATGTACAAGGCATAGACTTTTTCAGTGTAGTACAGCCCAAACTGTTTAGTTTCTTAAAGCATATTAATACAGAAAGTTAAATCAAATATAAAATATACCGTTTTTTGAAGGACCCTGATGCATGCTCAATAATCCAGGTAGAAAAATCTAACAAAGTTAACACAATTATCTGGACGGAAAAAAAAAAATGTTGAAACGTTTTGTCTTTTTTTTAATTTTTATATTAAGTAGATAAAATAAAATAAAAATAGATAAAATAGATAATTTAGATCTATTTATCTTTTATTGAGTGTGCTGCTGATTATCCATGCTGCTGATTTCTTACCAATAAATTACTGTATTCATACCATTTGCTCACAGTAGACTCATGTTCAGGCTGCTGTTTAATACACCATATTATATTACATTATTATTGTTTAGTGTGCATCTTAGATCCTTGTATACTGTTTCTTTTTTACAGTTTAAATTATTGCTATTTTTGGGTGTAACTGGGACCTTGAGTGCACAATTTCATTCCACCTTATGTACCACATGTGATGCGAATGGCAATAAAGAACCTTGATTTAGTGTAGCTCCTCAGACTGACGAAGTCTTTGGATAAAAGACGAAACATTTCAACAATTTTTTTTTTAATCTGCACAGACGACCTGACTTAAATTTGTTAGATTTTTTCTTAAGTATTTCATTAAAACCATATATATTTAATGAAAGCATAGCACCCATTTGAAGGTGGTATTTAATTATAAATTATCAAATAGCTCACACCATCAAAAACCTCAAAGAACAAAACTTTTATAAATACTTAAATTCCAGTAATTAATTGAACTTAATTAATTCTATAACGCCGTCTTATTTATTTATTTATTTTTTCATCTTAAGACTAAATCTTACCGGAGACAGCACATCTCCATCAAATCGTCTTTTAGGGTTGGGTTTCCGGTGGTAGCCGGGTTCAGTCTGAGAAGGAGGAGGGACTTTAGGAGGTTGAGAGCTCTGGGTTTGGTGATGGAGGTGGGATGCTGTTGGGTGGTGGTACTGAGGATGGTGGTGATGATGGGTGTGAGCCTTTTGTTTGAGGGCAGTCTTCTGGTTCTGTCGTTTCTTCTTCTTCTTGTTCTCCTCCTTTTTCAGCTTCTCTTCTCGTTGTCGGATCCGCATGAGCTGGACCCTCCTCTGTTGTCGACTCAGAACCACTTAACGGGAAAAAGAACAGAATATTAATGTGTGGGAAAAGAAGGGGAAGAATGAGAACAATGGATAATCAAGAGGGAGTGACAGCTTTAACAGAAAGGCTAAAACGACCACTGTAATTTAGAAACAAATGGAACTGATTGAGTTGAGAAAAAGTCACATTAAAAACAAATAAATAAATAATAAAATTTAAGTGTTTTTTTGTGGGGGTAAGGGTATTCTAATTAGCAACTGGAAGTGAAAAGTTTTTCCCCAAAATTTAATTATAAGTGCAAAATGCGAATGGAAATACAAAAAGAAATTAATTTCCTAACTGCATAGTTGTGCATCCATCACATATTGTGAGTGGGTGAACGTGTTCTGTTAACACCCTTCCCAGCAAAGGATGTCCCACAATCCATCTTGTCTAACTACCCCTTGACTAACAACATAATAATTTCTTGGCTGCTCAAAGCTCCGTTGAGTCGGTGCTTTTATATAAATACAGTTTGCATCTGCTACGATTGTTCATTTCCAGCTTGTAAAGTAAAAATGTCCTCACACACCAATGATGCTGTTCAGGTTACAGTCGCCTTGACTGTTTGTGTGGGAGGGTGTGGATGTGTTGTAGGGCCCATTATTATTTCTTTGTGTGCGTGGACGTGAGGCACCATCTGCCAGGGAGACTGTGTAATAATACTCTCCTTTTCTCTTGTTTAGCTCACCCCATTTCAGCCCCCTCGTTCCACATGCCTATGTGTGTGTGAGTGTGTGTACTGTCGTATCGCTATATTTATTAGATCTCGCTTTAGCCCCCTTGCAGGGGGACACTTGGATAGCCCTGACTTATATGAAATAAATGAGAGTTCATACTTACTGGTACAATATATAAAGTTAATCATTGTTTAGGAAAAAAATAAGATAAAAGAAAAAAAGAAAAGTTAGTTTCTGAGCTATCCCACAAAGTTCAGTCAGGTCATCTGGACGTTTTTTTAATTTTTTTTATTGAGACATTTCGTCTTTCATCCCAATTTTTCCAAAATCGTCCTTTGTTGTGGCTCCCCGGACTGTTGAAATCCTTTGGATGAAGGACGAAATGTCTCAACAACAACAACAACAACAACAAAAACAACAACAACAACAAAAGAAATTGTCCAGATGACATGACTGAAATTTGTTGGATTTTTTAAAACCTGGATTTTTGAGCATGAACTTTGATGTTTTGAACCACTTTGGCTATGGCTGCCTAAGAGGAGTCGACGGGGGAGAGGGTGGGCCCCAGAAACCATCTTATCTCCAGCAAACTGTTAAGCCCACTATGCGAGTGTGCTGCTCGTGGGACTCAGTTTGTTGTGGCTCCTTGGACTGATGAAGTCCTTTGGATGAAGGATGAAACGTCTAAAAAAAATAAAATAAAATAAAAATAATCCAAATGACCTGACTGAATTTTGTTGGATGTTTTAATCTGGATTATTGAGGATGAACTTTGAGGTTTCTGAGCTAATTCATTGATTTTGTTTGTGTCAATATTTGACACATTGTTCAACCAGCTGAAAGATGATTTACCTCTCAGCTCCACTTGGGCGCCCCTGCTCACCCACTGAACCCCAGTTTATTACCTCACCCTTCCCCCAACACGTGTTCCTTCTCTACCCCATCCGTCTTTTCTTGTTAGTACTGTTTGTCACCATATAAGCAGTTGATATATTATTTATTTATTTAAATTATGTAGTCTACTGTCTGTCTCACATGAACCAGCTAAACTATTTCATTTTCTGGTCATGTTTTAAATAAAAAAAATAAGATTACATTGTCATTATTTCCATTGTACATTTTACAAATATGTTTTTCTTCCTGTTTTTTATTTATTTATTTAAAGTTTTTTCCAGTCAATTGAATTACTTTCCTCCAAAACTAGCACTAAAAGCTTCTTTTAACTCTTTCTCCATGTCTTCAGTTTGGTAGTCATGGCAGCCTGCTGGTAAATCCATTTAGTTGAGCTCATGTGTGACTTTTTCTAAAAATAAAAATAAAAATACAGCGCACATCAGCAGAGATCAATTGTAACGTGTATGCAAGTTATGTGTGTTTCAATAATAACTGTTAGTGAGCAAAAGACTTTACCCCAGTATATGTGTGTCTTTCTCCACACGTGATTGAATATAAAAGTGTTTACTTTGTGTTTATGTGCTGCCTTTGCGTACTCTTCTAGCATGTGAGTGTGATTGTGTGTGTGCGCACGCCATCTGTGTTGTGGTTGCTTTCAGCACAGATTAAGGCTGTTTCTGTCAATAACACATTCAAGTAAAAACACTAATACTTGTATATTTAGACTTTCACACACACAATGAAAGATATACATCTACCCACACGTACTCCGCTCTTGTAATGGTTTCAAATTCTAAATCAATAACAATGCTACACAAAATCAGGAATTATTTTTACCAGCTTGTAGTGAAATCAGTACTAATTAATGAGTACGAAATTGGTTTCTAAATCAGGAACTACGGCACCTTGAAACCAACAAGTTCCAGATGTTGCAAAAAAACTTGCCGTAATCTGATAATACATTAATTCTAAAACCAATTTAAGACCAGCCTTATATTTGTATAAATTAAATAGTTTTTAGAATGTTATACAGTTTATTACAAAATTTTCACTTAGTGAAAACAACCTCCGGGTACTATCATCTGTATTACTATAGAACTGGTACACCTGGTTGTTTCTTTTTAATGTTAGACCCCATGCGAGTGAATAGAGGAAGAAGGGTGACACTTGCCCCTCACTTTGCTAAAATTATTTTGCAGTCTTTAAACGAGGACACCAGCAGGTCATTTTACTGACCAGCAACAGCTTCATTAATGTTTTCACCTTTTAAAAATCAGCACACAGTCACTGAATCTGTTCATTACAGGGAACTCTGTACCATAACAAATGAATATTAATCCACATGAGCAGACCAAATTTGTCTTTGAAGTTTTATTACAAAAGTAATGAACAATAATGACGAAGAATAAGAATTTGGATAACTAGTTAAAAAAAGTAGTTGTGGAATAAATACTTATACTTGATTAGGTAATAAGGATTAATTAAGGAGTCATTCACACACACACACACACACACACACACACACACACACACACACACA
>NC_056510.1:17363172-17384142 GCF_014905685.2 Nematolebias whitei
GTGATTATTTAAGGGTGAGTATTTGTTGCTGGTCACTAAACTGACCTATTGGTGCTTTGGTGTTGCAAGTGTTAAGTACTTTGTAATTAAAAAGTGTAGTAAAGTGAGGAGCAAGTGTCGCCCTTCTACCTCCAATGAACTAGCATTTATGCTACAGTATGTAATGGGGGAGAGGTTAGAGAAGGCGAGCCTGTGAAAGGAATGTCTCCGATTTGACTCTTACGGCTGACATCATCAAATGTGGGTGGGAAAGGAAGCGACTACACAAGCCTCCACTCTCGTTGCTATCATTTTATGGGTTACATTATTAATATATTGTATACACATCATCAAATGTAAGAACACTGCTACAGTATTTACACGCCCAATGCTTAGAAGTTTTTCTCATTTCATTATATGTCATAATCATCTCCAACAAAAACATTGTATTTAGAAAGAAAAAAAAGATTAAACATTTCTAGTTATGTCTGGTTTAATTTTAAATCTTTTAAGTGCGGTAATTTTGAACAAGTTCAATAGACTGCTGAAATTAATTTGTGCCACAAAAGCCAAACTCACATACCTCATAGGCCTTTTATGGAACAGCTTCTAAGTCTAAAATGTTATTCTGTTTATTCGTCTGCCCTTGAGTAAGAAGGTGAAATTAGCTAATGGAAAGTAATGACACTTGCACATAATGATTATAACCCATAATGCTTTGAGAATGCAAGTCTGCACTCTAGGCTTTATGTTTTAGACATTGGAGCAAAATTGATCTTTTTATTGCTATGTGAATGCACTTACCCTCTGTGTGAGAAAAGCCCTCTGCAGTAACTTTCCATTGTATGAGCACTCCGAGGAGCATTAGGACAGGCCAGACCCCCAAGATGACCCATGTAAACCAGCACACTGGCTTCTTTGGTGCCACCTGTGGTAAATATGGACACATTTTCCTTAAAGGTTCACAAGTTACAGAAGTTATTGAATTCATTCAACCAACTGTTTCCCATATTGTCCTCTGCTTACAAAGTACTCAGTAGTTATTCATCAGATTATACTATACTGTAGTATATATAATATTTATATTTTGTAGTTTAAAATTGAACTATTTAGAGACATGATTTAGCTTTTAAACACCACAACTTTGACACCTCACTCCTTAGACTATTACTATAATGATGTGACTCAAGTTTCCAATACAACTACAATTATAAAATATATTGGAGATACTTTGGCATATTTACTTCTTATTGTGAATATTTTCAGATGATAAGAAGCAGCAGAAATGCCAGAGAAAATCATATGCAAAATTATACTTATGATACCACAACTATACTGACCATGAATCCAGGAATATAAATGACCAGATTTCCCTTTTTCCATATAAACATCATAGAATATTATCAAAACTGGGACATATATTTGCATATTTATGCATTTGTAGCTGACTAGTGACAATCAAACATTAAATGATGTCATTTGAAGTCATTCATAATCACCACATATTACAGTTTATTATCCAAAAGCCCATATGTTTATGTATATTTGAGAATAAAACCCTTTCTCAGTTCTTCCCAGCAACAAAAACTGGCTTCAAGGTGAGTGGTAGCTCTCTCCACAAAAAACAAACTTCGAGACTCCAACAGAAACTTGTGCATCCATCCTCACCTTGAGTCTGTCATAGATGTAGTGGACCAAGGCAAACAGTTCAATAAAATAATCCACTGTGACCGTGATGATAGCAGAGCCAAATGTTGCTGTAGAGAAGGTAACTAAGCAGCGCTGCCACTGAAGAGTGAGGACAGCAAACAGGGTTCCAGAGCCCAGAAGAATCCCCAGAGGAACCCACACTGTTTTGGGGTGATAGAACTCCTCCATGACCTGAAATAGATAAAGTGATGCTGTAGGAATAATTTGGTATTTCCTTTTTTCTATAGTACATATAAATGGTACATATCTATATATATATATATATATATATATATATATATATAAACAGATCAAATCTAAATGGGAAATGATAATTTATGTTTGTTTTATGAAATTATGTAATTTCAAGGTATAAAATAAACTTTTATTGTTTTTGAGTCCACCTGAAATTACTGCCACCATAACTATAATCATGTAGTAAAATCTGTCTCAGGGAGTAATATTAATGAGTATTTGCATTACCTTTTCATACTTTTGTTTACACTGCTTTTTTCCTCAAAATGTTCAACCCTTTCTTGTAACTTTTTGGTAAGTGTTTGTACTTCTTGTCATAATTTTAGATCAATTTGTCTTCTGCGCATCATTTAGTTTTTCTCCGTTTAAATCCATGTTGGTCTCCAAATTGCTCTGCACCTATGGTTTATTAGTCAATTACTCCTACCAGTTTATTGTCTCCCCACTTGTTTCTTTGCCAGTTTATTTTTACAACCGTTTTCCTACATCAAGACTTATTTAAAACTCTAAGTTTCATATTGTTTTTATTTTAGTTTATGAATTACCTGTGCGGTGTGTGTGTTCAGTTTAATGTGCACAAAATTAAGTTTTCTTAGCTTTTTATTGTCCTGCTGCTTACGAGCTTGGATTTGTTTCACAACATTCAACAACTGGCTTACAGCTACTATCTACTAACCTAATATTCATAGTAAAAATAACTTTCTGAGGATGCTGTACATTGTTACATTAGTATTAATGTACTGATTAATGTTTTATTCCCATCTAAAGGCATTTTAATATGTTTTTTTATGGGCTGTTAAAGTTTGAGTGCATGGACTTTAGTCAGTGTCAGAAGTAATCTAGGAAAACAGATGCATTACCACCAGTGATGCCACTCCAACCAGCAGGCCCAACAGCAGGCCGACCATAAACAGCCCCACACTGCGGACCAACATGGTCACAAGGCCACACAGGGTCCCGATGCCAAGACCAATGCCCACGGATGCCTCTACGCTCAGCTGAGTGTCCATCACCCTCTCCTTGTAGCACAGCATAAAGATGACTACGGAGCCAAACATTAGGCCTGTGAGAAACAACACGGCCTTGAAGCATCGATAGCCTGGAGGGGAGAAACAGAACACTGTGAAGACATCATCTGCTGCAGTTTGTGTGCAAACATGCCCCAGTTTATAGCAAATAGCATCTCAATCATAATGAAATCAAGCATAAAACAACTTCATACGAATCAAGCAAAAAAGCATTACACTAAAAGCTTCCTGGGAACATGAGCAGCCTGGAATAAAAAAAAAAAAACACAGTCAGCCATTCACACGTGACTAGTCATTTTATTTTTTTAACTTTGTTTTTCTGAATGCTCTCAGTTTAGAAATTTTGAATAAAACGTGTAATGTTTCCAAAAATGTCAAGCATATTCCAGCAGAACCATTATCTACTTGCACAATCATATAGTGTCAAGACTAATGTACAAAAACAAACCTAATGGCTTCATTATTATTGTCATGTTTATGAACCACTCCTTCCATCTCTAGTCTGGTCGATAAAAACACTTCAAAAACATTTTGATTCCAAACTCCTGGGTTTTTTTTCTCCCTCCTAACTCAATTTTGAAAGCCTTAGCATTTGTCTGCACTAGAAAGAAAATTTAATTTACTAAGAAAACAAAGAAGCATGTAAAAAAAAAAAGGCTGGAAGAGTGACTGCAATGATGCAGCAGCTGAAGGAGAATAGGGTTATTTACAAGCCCTGAAATCCTCTTCAAATGAGAACCTTTTAAAATAAAAACATACATTTTTGGTTTGTTTCCCCCCATTCTGCTTAAAGATGACCAGTAAACAGTTTTGTGGGTGTTTAAAATAAATAATGAAAGTATTTTTTGTCAAAAATATTGGCCATTACAAATAATTATCTATTATTTTAAGTGCCAAATGTCCTTTAAAAAAACAATACTTTGATTGGAAAAAAAAAAAAATGTTTGGTTTCATCAATGAAGGATAATACGAACAAAGGAACTGATATTAAATATTTCTAAAACATTTTTTAAATATGATAACTGCACAACTGAAGGTCATCCACATTCATTAGTCAAGAGGAAAGTTGAACAGAACAGCTGCTCTTCTCCTAATTTCCATTTTTCCCATCATAATGCCCCATCTACCCCTCCTTTTTATTTATTTTGTTTTATTAAAACACTCCAAAGTATTAGAATCTGAGTTTATCAGCAGTTCAAATCTTCTTAGCCTTTGCTTTCTGTTTATTAATGTTTGCCTCATCATATTTTCCTCTTGGCATTGTTGCCTTCCTCTCTCTGACTGGTCCTGGTCTCGGGGGTACCGGACCACAGATTGTTATCTTTGTGTAATCAGGCATTGCACAGCTGAACAGCACAACGCTCGCCCTTTTATCTAAGCCAACGTCCATGCTTCTCCCCTGTGCCCGGCACCTATTAAATTGACATGCTTCTTGTACACTTCTTTGTTTCTCTTTCAGTACTGTTTTATGTGCTTTTCTGAATTCATTTTAGTCGGGATGTTTGTCGAAGACCATTGTGCTTTTCACAGCTGTTTGCTCTTATGTAATGGTATGCCTGAAGGCAAACACATCTGACATTAGGCCTTTCGCGATAAACAATAAATCAATTAATTGCATGATAAATGAAAATTATCAACCTCATTTTCATTTATCGGTTTTATCATTGTTTCTTGGTGTCTCGCTCTATTTACTGAAGACACTGGATGACAAAAGGTTTGACTCCGGTGCTCTTCACTGACCTCTCCCTTTCTCTTTTTTCTCTTTAAAATCCGTTTTAATTGTCCAAAATCACATTTTTGGATTGGTAAAAGCAGCTAAGCTGAGAAGCTAAGCTAGGAGCTAAGCTAACAGGCCGACCTCGGGAAAAAAAAATTCCGGCTTGTCGAAGCTCCAAAATTCACGGTTGAAACCCGTGCCTTCCTGTAAGAAGTTGGTTTTCTCTGCAAAAGGAAGCTGAGAACTTGTTTACTGTTTTTTTTATTTTTTTTATTAAAAGCTTTGTGTGAAAAATGCTATGATAAAGAGCTCAAATCACATCGAGCGTCTGCCATCTTGAGAATGGAAAAAATGGAAGGAGAGACAGGCCATGTCACATCAAGGGCCCTCCCTCCCATTTTTCTTAAAGAGACACGCTGCTCGCTCCCTCACTATCCATCCTTCGGTTCAAATAGTCTTATACTGCCATCCAATGTTTTAAAAAAAAGGTACTACACACAAAATAAAATTAACCAACATTTCTTCTTAAATTTGACAATAATTACAAATTATTGTCAAATTTCAAACAATATTATCGTTTATCGCAATAACTTCTGAGACAATTAATCGCCCAGAAAGATTTGTTATCGTGACAGGCCTATCTGACATACTGGATTTCTGCATTTTCATATAATCTACCTCTAGTCTAAGGCTTGGCGATATCTCAATATTTTAAAAATATCTATATAATTTCATACGTGATATCAGATTGGACTATATTGTCTATATTGATATTTCTACGACGAGTTATAATTAGACTTGACAATCTTTGTAGTTCTTTTTCTCCCCATCTGCGCCAACTTCACGCGGTCCATCCTTCTCCCTCACTGAATACAAACCCAGCCCCTCACCCGCATGTGTTCCCCCGCTTCCTGCTTCTCCAGGTGGGCGGGAGTTTAGCGCAACAAGTAAACACAGGGCAGGATATTGAAGAGCAGCTCAGCTAGTGAGCAAAATGAAAAACAATGGCTGTTATTTGGAGATGGTTTGGATTTAAATTGTCAGATGAGCAGCAGAAAAATGTTTTCTGTTAAAGATACCGAAAACAAGTCCAGACAAAAGGTCAGCACTACGAATCTTTTTCACCATTTAAAACAGCGCTATAAGTGGAGTATGCAGCGTAAACTGTGGCTGCAGCTCCGATTGACTTCAGTGTCCTTCATCTTCCTTCCCTGAAACAAAACATGGGTCAAAACTCTTTTAGCCGTGCTGTGCCTTATGAGAGGAACAGTGAGAGGTAGAACAATATTAATAAAGAAGCGGCTTACATCGCTAAAGACACGGTCCCAGTCTCAACTGTGGAACAAGACGGCTAAAGACAACGGGGCTAACTAACTAATGTTATGAAGGTGGCGCAGCTGAAGAGGGTTATTATTTAATATATGTAAATGGTTTATATTTTAGACATCTATTTTGTACAGTTACAGCTGTTTGCTAATAAATGTGCCTGTGTGACAACTGGGAAAAAAGCTTTGACTCAGAAATATGTTTTTGTTATTACTTTATGAAAATAAAAAAAATTGAGATATATATCGTGATTCATCTAAAAATATTGCGATATTAATTTTGATCCATATTGCCCAGGCCTACTTTAGTCTAAGCATTTATTTGGTTGGTAGCTCTAAAGAAATCTCCAACATTTTTCCTTAATCAATCCTTAAATACATTTTTATCACTCTGCTGAAGGGGGATTTTGCATATGCTTGTGTTTTCCTGTATATGCATGTCTGTCTTTTGTCAGAAAATTTTATAAACCACTCAACAAACTTTAATGAAACTTGAACAAACCAATTAAATAGTTGACATGTACAGCTGATTAACTTTTGGTGTTAACCCCAGTCAAATTGGCTGCTACAGCTAAATGACCTTAAAACACATAAAAATGGCTGCCACAGCCAACTTTGTAAATCAACTCAAACTTTGATGTCAGTCATAACTGAGACTGGTCCCTGAAATTTAATCTGAATGTAAACAGATTGTACAAGATCTTTATTTGGAATTTTGCCAATAAAAGTTAAGTATACATTGACTGTCTGTTATCAATATATAATATTTACCACTGGATGAATTTAATGAAACATTTAAGATAAAATTAATTGATATCCATCTACAGCTGATTATCATTTGGACTCAATCTAAATTAAACTGGACACATCAGACCTTTAAATTACTCTATTTTTCTCCTCTATTGCCAATATATTCTTGTCATTTTTCTATCATTTAATCTTTTTTTTTAACTCAGTTCTTTATTTCTTAAAATGTCCCACCACTCCACTTGTTTTGGTTATCCTATATCTCCATTATTTGCTCCTTGTTGCTTCCTTTTCTCCTCCTACATCCCATCTGTTCATCCTGGCTTAATTAGCTTGCTTTCCTTCCATTTTAACTCTGCCTCATCCATTACGTTCCAGCAGCCTCACTTATCATTTATTCTGCAACTTTCTGTTTCTGCATGGATGGAAAGCGAACGCCACATTTGTCAACAAAAAATAGATTTATCACCGGGAGTAATTCATTTTCATACCAATCGTTCACACTAATGTGTTAATGACGTAACAATGACTGAGGGGTTTCTGAGAAATATTAACAATGTGCAGTCTCATTTGCACAGCAGTAATTATGGCCTTTAGTGTCTGATTCTAGAAAAAAATACTGTCAAACAAGAGAGACAGACTCCACGAGGCTAAGGCACTTCTGTTTCTGGGATCAAATGGCGTCTTTTTGTTTCTGAGGCCTTGTTGCATGATGCTGTTGATTTATTAATTTATTTATTTATCTATCTGCAACACTTTTTTAGCCATATAATTGTTAATCAAAAATAATCTGAGCTGTTGTCCCTCTTTTACAGTAGAAAAAAACGAACAAGAAGAGTTTCCTATTTAAGTGAGTTAGCAGCAGTAGGTTTGATGTTAAAACAAATGTGAGGGCTTCGGTTTTTCTATTTCTGTAAATATTAACTAGCAATGCTCTTTACAGTTGTATTTCAAGGACACTGTGGTACTAATGCATGCTGTCAACTTAAAAATAAAAGTAAATAAAGATTTCAGTCTGCCTGCTTTTAATGCCAAGGCTGTTTTACCGGGGCTTATTGAATGTTTAGACTGTCTGCACGCTTCAGTGAATTTGTCTCTATTTGCATGCAATAAATCTGCTCAAGGTTCAACACATCACTCCTCAGTATTCATCCAATGGTTGTCATTTGACTGCAATGTAAAAATGGCAAATTCCTGGCACTTATTCCTCTAATGGATGGCGTTTTCTTTAAAACAAAATAGCACATTTTTTTGGTGTTCTTTCTTTATCATTGTATATTTTTGTAACAATTCAGATTTAGTAATAGTGGAAAGTTTAGTTTTATCAATGACCAACTTCTACGTATTATTGCATGCATGGACTGCCATAATCAATGGTGGTCAATTTGGTGCATGCCTAAAGGCAGTATCTCACTCTGCTGCACCAAACTGAAAATAGTATTTGCAAGGGAGTTTTCAAAACTTCTGGGAAAACGTGCAGGTGTTTTCAATCTCCTGCTACTAGTTTCAGAACCGCACATCTGTGTCACATGAAGTTTGGTGCACATCAAAACAAAAAGAAAATAAGCATCACTTGTCATTCAACACCAGTCATTGGGAGATGAGCAGATGAAAATAGAAGACAATAAGAGATGCTGCAGAACCGTCTTTTTCCATCTAGTGCTGTATTGATATTATTATGTTAATAACTTTGATGATGATGGAAACTCTTGTCTGTTTTTATTGTTTTAGAATAAATGTAAGGTTTTAATGTGTATGCCAAGGTGTCACTTTTTTTTTTTTTCCTGCAGCTGCTGCTAAACGGCATCTACCCTCATAAAGACAAAGTGGTTAGGCATGAAACAATAATAGTTGCTTTGTTCAAATTCTCGTTCAGTTCTTATTGATTCCTGCATTAATTGACTGAATTTTAAAAGTAATTATTGATCAAACAATTTTCAGTCAGGTCATCTTGACAGTTTCTTTTTTTTTGTGTGTGTGTTGAAAAGTTTTGCCTTCGGTCCGGAAGGCTTCATCAGTCAAGGAAACACACAACAAAACTGATTCTTCCTCCAACAGCTTACTCCAAAGTGAAACAAACCAGTTCTTCTTGTGATAAGATGGTCTCTTTGGTACGCCCCCTCCTCCATTGCCAGCCCTCTTCCTTGTTGACAGTCTTGTCAAACTGGTTGAAAACAACAAAGTCCATGCTCAATAATCCAGGTATAAAATCCAACATTTTTTCAGTCAGGTCATCTGGACCATCTTATCACAAGCAGAACTGATTTGTTCCACTTTGAAGTAAGCTGTTGGGGGAAGAATCAGTTTTGTTGTGCGTTTCCTTGACTGATGAAGCCTTCCGGATCGAAGGCGAAACGTTTCAGCACAAAAAAAAAAAAAAAAAAAGAAACTGTCCAGATGACTTGACAAAAAAATATTGGATTGTATACCTGGATTATTGAGCATGGACTTTGTTAATTATTGATCACTTATTTCCTATATTTGTGATGCAAAGCAACCCAATTTCTACTTAGGAAATAAGGTACTACTTTACAATAAGGCTCCCCTTATATACGGCTAATAAATAGTTTATAATATGTTAATTCCTCTATAAACACATTTTAAATCATTAATAACTGTTTATTATGCATTAATTAAGGGTGACAGAGACAAAACTGACCAGTTTCTTGCCAAATAGTGAGCTAGATCTGTTCACCTATATATTTAATCTAGAGTTGTTATATTAAACATTTCAGACTAAGTTGCTACCTTTTAAGCACAATAAGCATTTTTAAACCTATTTTTTTCAATTATATAATATTAGTTGTAGACACTTATAATGCAGTGATAAAGTACAATTATATTTTAAATAAATAGTTTTATTAATGATTAATAATAATAATGATAATAATCATTAATGATTAATAAATAAATGATTTATAAAGTGTTTATGGAGAAATGAATACAAAAATGTATAAACTATTTATTAGCCATCTATAAGGTAAGCCTTACTGTAAAGTGGTACTGGAAAAAACTAAAAACAACTTGAATCTTCCTGTCCGAACGCACCCATTCATCACTGTTTCCATGCTTCCGGCATTTTTTTTTTGCTTGCGAGTGATAGATTTTCACGAGTGGAATGCGAGTGCCCTTTCTATCAGCTTGTTTCTTACCAAAGAAGCAGTAGATGATCCCAAAGAGGCAGCACATGGAGCAGACCACAGAGGGAACGATTTCATATCTCCTCTCAATCTCCTGGTCACACTTAAGCCCCATCTCAGCCAAACCCAACAGCTGGCTGGTGGAAGTCATGATGATGTAGTGGAGGGGGCAAGGAGGGGTACAGGGTGTGCAGGAATTCCTGGATCAGTGGGCCTCACCCATGGAGACGTGTCTTTCTGTGAACAGGACACATAAAGAAAAGAGCAATGGGAAGAGATTTAGAGTGGGACTGAGTAAAGCAAAGAAATAAAGGAGTGGGCAGTTATTGATGACTTTACGTACTCAGCTGTGAGCGCTGACACAACAGTGATCATGCTTCATAACTCTGGGAAAAATAAGGCTAGCAGCACTAATACAAGTACTTCTGAAGACGAACTGTAGAATAAGTTAAAGGTTGAGTTTGCCAGCAGTCTGTGGTGTTTGACCAGTTGCAGGAGATTTGCAGCACACAAATAATAGTTGCCATAGAAAGCTCAACTGAATTCATTTGCATACATTTGCATTCTGTGAGAAAAGTGTAGTACAAGTGCAAGGCTTGTGGTGATCTTGAATTTGTCCCACACAAAAAGAATAAAACAAGTAAATACATTTAATATTTTGATCACTCACTTTAAACAGTAAAGCAGCTGTTTGGTAAAACCACAACTACTGTATGTAAAATATAAACTTTGCACGAGTTAAAAAAACTGTCATGTTTACGAGTTTAGAACTTTGATAATGTGAGGTTTTCACCTTCTGTATATTTCTTCAGTCAGGTAATAAAATGTTAAAGCTTACATGTGTTTCATAGATTTAATGAACAGACTGACAGTACATTCAGAAAAAGTTGTTTAGTGATATTTTGGACTAATTTTGGTATAGACTGAATTCAGCTTTTACTCATCATTATGTTTTCAGATACAATAGTTTCTCACAAAACAATGGGTTTTATTATATTTTAAAAATATTTTTAATTGTGCGAATGCTTATTAAGCTTCTTTCAGCTTCCTTGTTCAAATTTAAACTTGTTTTCAGCTACTTTCAGCAGTTTTCAGCTGTTTTGTGATCCTTTCAGTGTTTTTCTGCTAACTACATCATTTGTGCACTTCTTCTTCTTTCTGCTAGTTTCAGCTATTTCTGCTATTTCAGCTACTATTTAGCTATTTTATGCTAATTTGAGCCTTTTCAGCTAATTCCACATTATTAGCAATTATTTCAACTTTTTTCAGCATAATTCAGCAAAAACGTGCTGTCTCCACTTCTGTGTGGTAACTTCAGCTTGTTTCTGTATTTTTAGCTACTTTTCAGCTGCCTTTTTTTTGTTGCTAATTTCTGCTTTTTTCAGATAATTTCCACTTTTTTGTGATCATTTCGGCTTCTTTCAGCCAACATGTTCTTTCTGCTTCCTTGTGCCAATTTAAGCTTCTTCTCCCTGTTCACCATCATTTTAACAATTTATTTTAGCTCATTTAAGATATTTTTTAGATAAATTCAAGTTTTCATGCTAATTTTTGCTTCTTTCAGCTGAATTAACAAACAAAACTGGAAGAGGAAGTGCAAAAATGAAAGGTTAAAACAGGTTTGAACATTTATTGAATAGACTCCAGTTTAACTCTTTAAAAGCAGCTGCACAGTTAGAACTGAGGCCCAGCGTACTGAAACGTGACGCCAAGTTCTTTTGGCCAAGTTCTTTTGGCCAAGTTCTGGCATTGATGGTGTTGTCAGTTTGCACAAACCTCCACGGCAGCAGAAAAAGAAAAAAAAAACCTTGTCATTGAGCGTTTTGATTTATTTAAAAGGGAGGAATAACCCAATTTAAACAAGAATTTAAATCCTTTATGCTAAACTTTGTTGAAGCATCCCTGGCATCCTTAAAGTATTTTGATTCCCAACGTTCAAAACATGTTTTTGTTGACAGAATCATTTGAAGCGGGACACGTTGGATAGGAAACTCAGAACACAGTAGTTCAGAGGCTTTCAGGGCACTGGATCAGAGTTTTCTTGATGCCACTTGTGAAATATGTTTTGTGTTCTTATCTCTTGAAAAAAAAAAACAATTTAGGCAAAATATCAAGTTCCTGCAGTCTGTGAAAGTTTTTTTTTTTTTGTTACTCAACATCGTTCATTCTTTTTGTCCATTCATCTTTTTTCTCTGGCTTAACCAATTTCCCAGTTGCTGTCACTGCTGAAAGATTTCCCCAGTGGCATGGTGTCAACACCATTTTTGAATGATGGGACTATACCAGTATGTTGGTTCCCTACTGTTTGAAAGTCGTTTAGATGTTGTTTTGTTTTGGTTATGTCAAACTCTTGTAATGGCCTTTTTATTTGCTTGTTAAAGGCCTTTTTAGTTGATTGGTGCACTGATGGCTTTTACTGAAAAAAACAAAACAAAAAAAAAAACAAGAGCTCAGTTGCCATGGTAAAATGAGTTAATTTATAGATTTATGATTAGGTTTAATATTGTTAAGTTTTGTGCTTTGTGTTTTCATTTTATCAGTTCATTTTATTTCGTGCCATCTACAATGTCTCCTCCTCCAGTTTCTCCACAGTCAGTCAGTCTGCTATTCCCAGTTGCATGTGTTCCTGGTTTCATTAGTCACAGCTGCAGCCACTCTTCCCATCAGCCTCAGCCCATAATTTTAGCATATTGTGCGTAAATAAAATACATTTAAATGAATTTGTTGTACTTCATGATCAGTTTCAAACATGCAAATTATCCAACATGCTCAAATAAAACCTGATAAAAACAGACGCCATAGTTTCAGAAGAAATATATTTTTTAAAGTCAAAAGCACTTTTTAAAAATAGCGTTTACCAGAACCTGAATAACTGTTATATGTGATTCATGTAGCTTGACTCGTGCTGTGAGCCAAACACCCACACACACACACAGCTCTGCACTCATTCATGTACCAAACCCTAATGGTTAAAGCTGAGACACAAATCAAGACATTCTCACTCAAACAAGCTGTAGATCCATTTTATTATAAATCATCAGAGCTGTGTTTTATGCAACATGGCATTTAAAACAAGCGCAGTTCTGTTCCTTTCACTCAATTTTTGCCTGACTGTGTTGAAACAGATTCATGCAAATGTCTTTCAAGCTTTACAGACACTTTATGAAATAATTCCTTACGCATCCATTCTTCATTTTGGTTGTGTGTCGGCTAGGAAAGATGGAAGAAACATTGAGATGTGCAAACCTCCAGCTCACTCTCTAATGAAGTCAGTGTTCAGTAAAGAAAATATTTTCCATTAAGATGATTATTAGATAAGACTTGTGACCTCTTGTGACCTGCCCAGGGTGTACCCTGCCTCTCGCACAGCGATAGCTGGACATGGGCACCAGTGACCCCTGCGACCCAAAAAGGAAGAAGCAGGTAAATATAATGGATGGATGGAAGGACAATCATTAGACAAACATCAAATCTAACAACAAAAAATAAAAAATAAATCCATCTCTTTGTCAGTAAGGACTACTTCATATGAACCGTCACAGGATAGGTAAACTCATGATCTAGTAATGACCTGCTGGGTTGATGCACAGTAACAAGTGAGCACATGCACACACATTCACAAATAATTAGTGCAAACAGACTAACAGCTATGAGCTCCTTCCTATTAGGACAAATGTTAGTATTTTTATATTCTGATATAGACTATAATTTGTTAAAAAACTAAAATCTTCAAACTAAGATGCAGAAGAAAGTCTAATTTTGCAACAATACCTATTTCTACATTAAAATGAAGCTTTTTGCAACAGGTGATCTTCAGGTGAAAATCTCAAGTAAGCATTTATGACAAACACCCAATCGCCATGACGACAAAGAGAAAACGCACGTCTGACTTACTACTTAATAAATTGTATTTTGTTTTGTTTCATAAAAAAAAAAATTAATCAGGCTATTTTGATTCCAGAAGTTTCTTAAGTTTTGTAACTTAAGCATCTGTTTGTATACACAGAGAAAGCAGATTAGTTTTGTTTCAACAGAACTAAAAAGCACCTTGTAAAGAACAGAAATGCTCCTTGAATTATTTCTGTGGGCTTTTTTTTTTTTTTTTCAATTAATTTGAAATACACAAAATCAATAGTTTCAATTTTTTGGAGCTTTTGTAGTTTATAGACTAGTTGATGTATTTGGGTGTTCTTTGTGTTCCATTATTATTTTGTTTATTGATCGCTGTAAACACTGTTCCCTCAAACAAAAAGGCTCTCACTTCAGCTTTTGGAAAAGGGTATTAACCTGTGTGATGGTTCTTCTTCATGTTCCAATCTTTTGTTGTTGTTATTTTTTTTTTTTGGTTTACAAAATTAAGTGTTTTTCCTTTCCCAAAATGCACAACTTTGTATTAAAACATGAAACTGAATATTTGTTAGACGACTAGAATAGTTTATTCAAACATAAAATAAAGTAAAAATAAATAAACTAACAAATTAATACACAAAGAAACAAACAAACAAACAATCAAATTATTAAGTAAGTAAGTAAATAAATAAATAAACACAAAATGACGGAACAACAAATACATTTTAATGCATAATAAAGAACTAAAGAATGTACATTTTTGCAGATTTGAAAATGTCAGTGTATTTCTCTATTGTACAGTTCTTGTAGATGAGAGCCAAAATAAAGCTCTATGTAGCACAGTCATACAGTTTTGAATTAAATGTTGGGTTGCTTGGATACTCTGCTCTTGCTAAGCAAACTACTTGCTAGGCTGAAATTGTCTGCCTCCTCCCATTCAAAAGGAGATGTAAGGGCTGTACACAGTTTTCTGCGCCACTCTGGGAAGTGTTATAACAATTTTCCAAAACTTAAAAATCATCTAAAATGAATCCGATTCGGAATTCAGATTGAACGTTCAGTTCAAGAGTTTTAGAAAAGTAAACGTGTTTGTCAAGGCCGCAGAGCAGAACAGATAAATGATGATGCTGTTTGAGTTTCTTTCATCTTGAGCATTAGAACAAGACTTATTTTAGTTTACCGCTAATCAAATACATGAAAACATTACTGATTTAACAGTAAGCAGCCCCATATCGCAGCTCGACTCTTCTGAGCTGAGGTCACAAACACCAACAGTGCCCTCAGCTACTCCCACTGAAATGTTGCACGAGTAGAAAACACTAAGGTCAGAAGGCGCAGTTAAAAACAGCAAATGCAACAATGTCACGTCTTGTCTGTTGCTATAACAACCAGCAGAGGTGGCAGAACTCTGCATATAACCTGAAAGGCTCGTCTCTACGGGAATGTGCATGTTAAGAGTCGGTCCATGGTGGTTCCTTTGAGACTCCAGGCTACACGCAACTGTGACCTCTGACCTCATTCAGCTAGTACATTTTAGAATTCACTCAAACAGCTGGGTGTTTTTCACATAAAATCACTGCACTGTGAAAAAGCTAAACACACTGTCATCATTGATCATGATCATGATTTTGACATTTTATCTCTTTCGATCAGTTAAAATCTTTTAAATAATAACTGTGTGACTTAGGCCCTGTTTACTGGTGAATAATCTCTGGAAACGTTCATGATTTTCCAATACTGATTAGAAGAAGTTACACAAGTACATGGGTAATGCGTGGCTTTTTTAAATTTAGCTGTGGTTTCAATGCCAAGGGACAATTGGTGCTGTAATTTTTGTATTCCATCAGTGCACAGTGCACACAGACCCTTCAGTTTTCAAGCGTGGAAACAGCCTACATCCAAAGTTGTGAAAACACAAAAGTTTGTTAGGACCAAGGATGAGGTTGGGTTGTTCCTACACATTAAAATAGGATGAGAAGCACAGACAGCACTCTGCTATCCATCAATGTTGCTGCTGTTCATCTACTCACACAAGCGCAAAAATACTATTAGCATACCTGCAGCTGTTGGTAGTGTGCATGTGCTATTTAACACTGATGCTAGGCGTTTCCACAAACCTCCACTCAGAGACCTTGAATCAAAAAGTTTCACTTTGGAAAAAAAAAAAAAAGGCTGTTATGCGAAAGGAAGCAAATATGCTAGTTTCACTCAAAAATGGTGTTATATAAATTGGACCTTATTCTACAGCTATCCACGTCTGTTTTAGTATTTAATGACGTAGGCAAACCCTTGACTTTTGTATTTCAATCCAAGCTTCAAGTATGCAAATTCGCTATTGCTAACATGCTAACTGATTATAATGCAGTGATTCAAATATAACACATAAGCATTTTAACCAATGCTCAAAAGCTCACGATGCTGCTGAATGCCAAGCATTGTAAGCTACAGTGGCGGCTGGCCAACAGAGGAAGCTAGGGCACCGCCCCACCACTTACACCACTCACCATATTAACTTGAAGACATTAAAAAATTAAATGAAAATGAAATATTAAAATAAAAATATTTCAAAATATTTGCATATATATTTTTAGTTGTGTAAGAAAAATATTTTGTAGTTAATGATGCGTAAAGTTGTTTCTTTCAAAAACGTTGCCGCTGATTGATGATATATTTCTGGCATGGGGCGCAAGAATCTGTCCATAGACTCTTGTTAAAAGTTATTCATGCATGGTAACGCCTCATCATTACAAGATATAGGAATGTTCTTGGCACAACTCTCCTGCGCCCAGAGTACAGGCGCACGATACGAATCGTGCTTCCGGTCCCGCAACAGATCGTGCAGTGACACTTTTTTTTTTTTATCTTTACTTAAGCAAATAGCAAGTATACAACAAACAAACAAATGAAGTATACAGAAGAACACAGCACTTACATGAACAAACAACCAGGGGTGTTAATTAGACAAATACATGCAAATATTTACATATAGAGATTGTCCTGAGGGCCTTTTCGTCGGTAGAGTCTGTTATTGATTTAATATATAGGATAAAATAGTATAATATAAGTATATGGGGGCCGAGATGGTGTAGAGGCAGGGCAGCCGGCTTGGGACCCGAAAGTCCCAGGTTCGATCCCCAGTCACTGCACATCACGTGGCGTCTCTGGGCAGCACGTCTCATCCCCAAAATGTCCCCCGGGCGCTTTCAATAGCTGCCCACTGCACCACCTGGTGGTGGATGGGTTAAATGCAGAGACTAATTTTGCCATTGTATGGAAACATACGGTGCTGACATTGTGATGACATTATCATTATTATTATTATATGTCACTGCGTGAGTGCAGCTACAGCGTGCACTCTCAGGACATTATTACCTGCAGTGTTCCCTCAGTGCGGACTAAACTAGGAAAAAGGGCCTTCTCCTTCTCCGCTCCCGTTTCCTGGAATATCGTGCAAAAAGATTTGAAGCTGTCGACCTTGACCTCTCTAAGTGGCTTCAAACATCTGCTAAGTTCCTGACAAAAAAAAACAACGCAGACATGTTCCTGTTTTTAGTTTTTTATAACGCTTTATAATGTAGCTGTTTTTGTTTCACTTTACATCATGTTCTTCCATTTATTTTTCAATATAATTGCTTTTTAATGATTGTCTACTGTTGTCATCTGTGCTCTTTGTTTAAAACATGTCTCTTGTAAATGAGTCCTTGAGGCTCAATGAGACTAATCTGTATAAATAAAGGTTGAATGAATGAATGAAAAAAGATAGTTCATGGACCCATTCTTCCTCTGCTGACAAACTAACACTGCTGAATCAGGCACCCCAGCTACAAATCTGAGCCTACCACGTTCATGCTCTGTAATAACATGGGCAATAATGTTAGGTCACATTTCAGAATCACTAGAAGCGTGATGACTTGAACTCTGTTTTAAATCCTCTTGCAAAATACAAAAAAAATAAAAAACAGAAAATAAAAGGAGTTTTCAGTGCAAGGTCTCAGATCAGATCTGCTTACCGTAGTTTCTGGATTTCTTCTTTTATTTGCCAGATTGTATTTCAGGCCCTACATTGTATTTCTCATTCACTGTGAAGCATAACTTCTGTGCAGATAGACTTAACTTTTTGATCTTTAAAGCTTTCGTACCTGCACCTATAAATCCTTGATTTTTATTTAAATACCACTTCAAGATAAACATTTCACCAACCAAAACGACACAGAGCGTAACAAACTGGGCTCTGCAGAAATTCACAGGAAGGGTAAATACCTCTGTGACGCCCTGTGATATAAATTTGTGCGTTCAGGTCTTCGCGTGTGTGAGCGAAGCAGCACCCCCACCCCCCTCTCTCTCTCCCGACTTGCTGTGAGCTAAATTATATTTTTCTAATCTTCATCTGATAGCGGCGAACTGACAGGGGGAAAACATGAAGGGCTCAGGAAGTGTCTGAGCCTGTGTGAGTTTTCTAAGTGTTGTGTATGTGTGTCAACATGAATATTTCAAAGGCCCCACACTGAGTAGCAGCAGCAGAGCATCACCAGAACGAGGACACGTTGCTTTTTTGTGTGGTGGTGGGGGGTGGGGGGGGGGGACAGACAGAGGAATGGAGAAAAAAGAAAGAAAAAGAGGTAACTACAAAGCGTAAGGTTCAACACACAAACTGTTTCACATGAGCAGAGAGCCAAGCAAATCTGTAATTATAAACCCTAGCTTATAATCTAAAGTATATTAACAATTTAAATCTCTATTTTCTCTTGAAAAAGTTAAAAGCTAATTGTTATAAAAGAAATTAAACCTGATTCCATCAAATGATGGGATGTATTCTGAGTTGTTGTTGTGTCTGCCTGAACTGCAGACACTTTGTTCTTAATAATCTAAATAAAAACCACACAGGGAACTGAATATTAATGGATGAAATGGATCCTAAGTCTTTAGACAATGTATTTTTTTTTTTTTTTTTCAAATACATTGCCATTAACAGAAGCAGCCTGGTTCAGAAAACAGTGACGCCACACTTTCAAAACTAAGGTACTAATATTTACATTGTGATGTCATTATAAATCATAAATCACAACTGTCACTTGCATAGCCAAGCAAATGAAGCTGTTGTTTTAAGGTTCTGAATAATTTACTCTAGTTTCAATAATGGGCAGCACTGTGGCGCGACTGGTAGAGCTGCTGACTCTCAGCGAGTAGGTCCCTGGTTCAAATCCTGGTCCGGGGGCCTTTCTGGGTGGAGTTTGTATGTTCTCTCCGTGCATGCGTGGGTTCACTCCGGGTACTCCGGTTTCCTCCCACAGATCAAAAACACGCATGTTAGGCTGATTGGTAATTCTAAATTGTCCATAGGTGTGCATGAGAGAGTGAATGGTTGTTTGTCTCTATGTGTCCCTGTGATGGACTTGCGACCTGTCCAGGGTGTACTCCGCCCCTCGCACAGTGATTGCTGGACATGGGCACCGGCGACCCCCGTGACCCAAAATAGAATAAGCGGGTAAAGATAATGGATGGATGGATGGATGGATAGTTTCAATAATTCCACATTTTTTGCAATAATTTCAACTTTTTTCTGACTAATTCAGCAAAATCATGTTCTACACACTTTCTTCTGGTAATTTAAGCTTCTGTTTACATTTCTTTAGCTACTATTCAACTGTTCTTGACAAATTTCATGTTTTTTTTCAGATAATTTCAACTTTCCTGTGCTAATTTCTGCCTCTTTCAGCCTTAGTGGGCACAATTCAGATCATTTCACTTCCTTTTGAAAATGTAAGCTTCTTTGTACATTTCTTTAGCTACTATTCAGCTGTTTTGGGGAAATGTAAGCTTTTTAAAGATAATTTCCACCTGCTTTCTTCTGCTGACTTAGGCTTGTTCTTCCTTTTCATATACATTTCAGCATGTTTTTAGCTAATTTCAGCTGTTTTTCAGCAGGTTCTTCAGCAATAAACATTCACACTGCATTTTCGCAGTAAATGCAAATCCTCTATTTTCAGTAAGGTCAACACATTCTTGGTTAGGACAGCAGCTGGTATCAAACTTGCTTTATGTCATTTGTGATCCAAATAAATGGAATTCAAAGAGTTATATGTCACTGTGCTCACACTGGATGAAGAATTAGACCAAGGAGCCTTAGGTGAAAAGTTTCAGAGCTAAATCTTGCTAATACCACTTAAGCTAATACTAAAATGTCAAGCCTGCTATCCTGATGAGGTTAACAAGCTAAAATAGGGAAGAGGGAAAAGAAGAGAAACAGCCAACACATGAGGCCATTATAGAGCTGTATGCAGAGCTTTGGGTCACCCACATATTGATGCTGTTAAATAAATACAAATATATTGATACTCAGGGTTTAACAACTCATGCAGTTTCTGCATAGGCAAAGCAGTGTTACTTGTGTAGCACATTACAGCAACAGGGCAACTCAAAGTGCCTTACAGAAACAATTAAAGACATTAGAACAGGTGCAGAAGGACAGTGAAGGCATTTAGAAAGATTAAAATGCACAGACGCTTAGAGAATAAGAACAATTTAAACAGTGGAAATTTAAAACAAGCTCTGAATAGGCACATAAATAAAAGAAGAATATAAAAAAACTGAAGCAGCAGCTGCAGCACAGCAAAATATAATGATTAGTTTATTCAAATGCAGTGGCAGACAGGAGGGTCTTCAGCCTTGATTTAAAGAAACTCAAAGTTGAGCACTGCAGGACTCTGGGACACACATTATGATACATATATCATCATCCAAAATAATATATATACAGTAGTCCTTCGTTTATTGCGGGGGTTTCCTGTCTAAGTCCAACTGTGATAAGTGAAAAACTGCAAAGTATGAGTACATGTAGTAAGTAGTAGCTTATTTTAGGCATTTTAAACCCTTTCTACACTCTTGCAAAATTCTAAACAATGTTTCTAAATTCTATAAGCACTGTAAGAGAGCACAGCATATCATGACCTCCGCTCTCTCTGCCACCTGCCAGTGCTCTCGGCCACACCCACTTCTCCGCTGCATAGAGGAGATTGTGACATGCAGGAGGGAGTTTCTCGTTGCACATGTGGGCTGCACACAGGTGCAGCAGGCACTAAATAATTTTAAATAATTAATTTTAAAGAAAAACTTCCATGCTTATCTTGCGGCTCATCCATCAGTCAACTGAGCGTCATGTCCAATTGCGAAAGAGTGAGTCAGCAAAAGTCGAACCGCGAAGTAGCAAGGGACTGTTACACACACACACACACATGTACTAA
>NC_056510.1:17384542-17391905 GCF_014905685.2 Nematolebias whitei
ATGTGTGCGTGTTATATATATATATATATATATTTACACATATATATACATACATATATACAAATGAGAAAACTACATTTTACATTAGCTACAAAAAGTGATTGTAAATAAATCACTGCTGATTTAGAAAAGTTAAGGGATACATTATTAAGAAATAAATGCTAAAATTCAAAGTTTATGTGTTGGCAACTGCTAACTGAAGCATTTCAATGACTTGCAGCATCTCTGCACTGATTTGCTTGTTGTCTGCTTAGCTCAGTATCTGTACAATATGTTTGTCGAACAATCATTGTCTAATTCTCCTGCAGCTGAAGCTGAAGACTCATTTCCTTTTTAGATTTAGGATTTTGATTCTGAACAAAGTGATGTTCCAAGGATGAACACGTGTGTGTCGCTGATTTCATGATTACTAAGAGGATGACTGTGCTTCCAATCCAGTCCGGCTGCCACAGGGAAGACCACTGCTGTGCCTCTAATGTGTGCGTGTTAAGAATCTGGTTGGCACTCGATTCAAATCTAAAATTAAAGAAATATCAGATAAAGCAGCTATCAGACATCTGCTCAAAGCTGTGGGCAACAGAATTACTGGTATCCCTCTCTCCTCTGATAAGTGACTTCTCTTATTAATGATGAAGCATTCTTTCAAATGGTGTGCTTGTTTTTATTTCAGCATCGAGACTGACAGTGATGTGACGGACCTCTGGGGGCTGCTTTATAAATAAACATCCGCACATGTCAGCGAGTGACCTTTCTAACTCAGAGCGATTTGCTCCTGAGAGATATTAGCTCTGACACTGATGTGCCATTTACTACTATTTCCTGCAAAGGTTGCACACAAGCTTTATCAAACCTTTACATCAAGTTTTAGCCATGTGGATAAAATGTTACAAAAAGAAGCATTCAAAAATGTTCCTTCATGCTCCATTAGACATATTTACATGCAGTAATTATCAGTAGTGCCATATAGTAGTGCCGTATTGTGGATAGTTGTTTTTTTTGGATCTAAGAAGCCCTTTCAAGAAAAAGCAATTTGAAAATGTTTAAATATGCATAGTATCAGACCATTTATTGAACGAGTATTTCACTTACAAATCACTGCTGATAGAAATGATGCAGTTGCAGCAAACTAGACTGTTCAATGAGCAGGCAACTTTTCTTGTCATAACAGTTGGCATAGTAACCAGAAAGAAGCAGACAGCCTTTCTTTATTGCAAATACTTGTACTGTTGTATCTTTGATTGACTGGTCTGCTTACTTGGGATTTATACCTCCTGTATACTTTACTTGTACAGAAAATCCAGGAACTGCAGCTAAGCAGAGGGGAATTGTTAGTTCGCAGCATATGCCCTTCTTGTTTACCATGTTCTTCTTAATATATTGTTCATTTTTGAGTGATTTGTATAGGAAATGAGAGCTACATACTGCTAAAGTTGCTAAAATTGATGCAGCTGCACTTAATTCACAAAGAACAGTTGTTTATAATGAATAAGGTATTAAACTTTGTGCATAAATCCTTGGTATCAAGTCTGTTTTTAAGTAAGTACCTAGTTTAGGACTGTTTTATTTCCAACCTGAGTAAGGTCAATCATTAATGACTAAAGATGAGACTATATTCTCTTTTTGGTAGATTTAGTTTTATTACCCGTTATATTTTATCTATACTGTATTGTTTCATTCTTGTTTTCTCTATTTTAAAAAGTCTGGTATATAGGCCTGTCACAAAAATTTTTTCTGTGCGATTGTCTCAGAAATTATTGTGATAAACGATAATATTGTTTGAAATTTGACCATAATTAGCAATTATGGTCAAATTTAAGAAGAAATGTTGATTTATTTTTTGTAGTACCTTTTTTGACCACCGGATGGCAGTATAAGACTGTTTGAATTGAAGGATGGATAGTGAGGGAGCAAGCAGCATGTCTCTAAGAAAAATGGGAGGGAGGCCCCTTGATGTGACATGGGCTGGTCTCTCTACTTTTTTTTTTTTTTTTTGGTTATCAAAACGGTGGACGCTCGGTGTGGTTTGAGCTCTTTAGCATAGCATTTTTCACACAAAGCTTTTAATTAAAAAAAATCAGTAAACAAGTTCTCAGCTTCTTTTTGCAGAGAAAAACAACTTTTTACACAAAGGCACGGGTTTCAACCATGAATTTTGGAGCTTCGACAAGATGGAGGTTTTTTTTCCCGGAGGTTGGCCTGTTAGCTTAGCTCGTAGCTTAGCTTCTCAACCTAGCTGCTTTTAACGAGGCAAAAACATGACTTTGGATTTTTAAAACTGATTTTAAAGAGAAAAGAGAAAGGGAGGGGTCAGTGAAGAGCACCGGAATTGAGCCTTTTGTCATCCAGTGTCTTCAGTAGAAAGAGAGACATGAAGAGAGGATAAAGCCGATAAATGAAAATAAGATTGATAATTTTCATTTATTGTGCGATTAACTGATTAACCGATTAATTGATTTATACTGGTATACTTGAATGAGCTGCCGTATAAACACTTGAAGCATTTGCTTCCACAGTTACAAGTTGAAGTACATAAAGGTCAGATTTAAACACTTAAAGGAAATTAATCTAAGTCATGGTGTCCGCTGAAGTGAAGGAAAAACGATTGCGTGTGCTGACAAGTCAGTGGCCTCAGCATGGATCCATGTGTAAGCCTTGGTCATCGCCTGTGGCCTGAAGGTGAGGTGACAGGGGAGTAAAGAGGCTTTCATCAGATTACAGCTCATTCTCTGTCTTTCAGCATCCCTCCTTCCTGCAGCGCGTATCTCACGGCAGCTTTCAACCCCTTGGTTTCATCTCTCTCCTACAGCCAGCTTTAAACCCACAGCATTAAATTTGACATCAATCCCACATGGATTCACTTGTCTTTTCCTAGATAAGCGTATAGTGGCTGTTCAGATGCATGAGGCAACATGTTTAAGGTACAAGGAAATTCACTTTTTTTGGATCTAGGTTCACATAAACCTACTCTGCCACAGCTTGCTTAGTATGTTGAGTTTGAAAGGAAAGAGTTTTAGGAGCAACTCAAATGTCTTGGTTCACATCATTTGTCATTTTAAACAAGTTAAACATTGAGCTGTTGACCAAAAGAAATTGAATCAAATGTCCAATAAATAAATATACAGAAAAACAATCCATTCCATTCAATTCAGTTTATTTATATAGCACCAAGTCCCAACAGATGTTATCTCAGGGCACTGAACAGAAACATCCACATACATTATAAATGCCAGTTACCAGTAGTAAAGTTATCTATCTAAGGAAGGAAGAAAGCCAGGAGACGTGTTGAGTTTTCATTTAGTCAAATTCAAAATGATCTCAAAGTCCATTTTACCTTCAGATTTGCCAGTGCATGAAGTTGACAAACGCTAATACTTGTACTAGTTTCATGGTTACTCTTTTCACCACCTGCTCCAAATCCTTAATCAACTCGTGTTGGCATTTACCAAAAACCGCTCCCAGTGTTTATATTCTCTCTGGTTCTGCACTTATTTGTGCCCATTTTTCATTATTGAACATTTTATTTTTTGGATCCTAAACCTGCCTCCACCTAGTCCTGCATTCAGACCCTTTATCCACTATATTATGTTACGATTAATTCTGCATAGAAATTTGTCCAAAACTTGTCAAGAGAAATCTACACCTCAGCTTTACTCAACTAAAAAAAGGAAAAAGGCAAATATTATTTTTGTGAACAATTTTTTAAAATTTATTTAAAGGAAGTATCTAGACAACTGTAGTCATGTTACAACAAATGATGCGGTGTTTAGGATTAGTTTCAAACACATTTGTTGAAAGTACATGTTATGTGTACGCACAGCTGCATTTTAGATACTTTAACATAATCTAACAGCTGCTATGACTGTTGTGGTATTTTTTGTGTGTGTGTGTGCGTGTGTGTGTGTGTGAAGATGCTAATTGTGTGTAAATTAGTGTCCAGGTATAGCTACTGCTGTGATTGGAGGAAGACACCGAGGAGCTGAACGGGGATTGGCTGCCTGACGAGAGGTGCTGCACAAGAAAAATGATGACCTCAGACCTGCTGTCACTCGTTAACGTCAGATCCCTTCATTGTAAATTGTTTTGTGAGGAGTTTGTAGGTGTGAGCTGCCACTTTATCTTTAAGACCTTTTCTCCTGCTTTTCGATAGTTTAGTGAGGTAAGAGACCTGAATGTTGGTTAATTTTAATTTAATTCAGGTAAGAGAAAATAATAGTGGTAGTAGTTTGTTTTGTTTGTTGTTTTGGCCTGGGCTCACCCAGAAGTTTGTTAAGACTTCAAAAAGCCAAGAAGTTCACAACTGTCAATAAAATCACAGTTTTAACATATACCCTTGACTCCATGGCTGCTTGAGGCGTCCAGAAAGTGGAATCGCCCACATTTAATTACATCCCGGTGGCTGTCGTCGTACCAGAATGTAACAACTGGGGGCTCATCCGGGATTGTGGCGTAACAGTAACATAGCATTTAGCATTTTAGCTGTGTAAGATGTCCCCTATATCAATGCAGCCAAATCTTATGTGCTAGTGTAAAAAGACACCATGGGAATTTGTTTAAATGTTAAACAATTCCTTAACTTTTTATTTTGTGTTTTTATTTATTAGGTTTTATTTTGTTTTATTGAAAAACGTGTAAAGCATTGGATGGAAAAGTAAAGCTGTTAACTATAATATCGTAAATGTTTGATAAGCTAGTGAACACAGATCAACTCTACACTGTAGACCACTTTGAGACGATGCTCCTGCTTTTTGCTTTCAGTGGATTTGAACAGATAAAGAAATTCATACTCCTACAATATTTTTAGAATAAGAATCGACTTTGAATGAACCTAATTATGGGTAAAGGCTTCCAGACCTATTAAAGTAATTATGTTCTACCCTACAGAAGCAGAGAAATAAGCAAAATAGATTTCATTTCTTTCCAGCAGTGTAATGCAAACAATATATATATATATATATATATTTGTAATGTGTGAACAACCAGAGGCTTGAAGCCATCATGTTAGGCAACACACAAAACTGTATTCAGCTATAAAATCTGATTTATTTTCCCTTTTACTCTGTGTGGTGAATTTTGCTGGAGTGCCACAAACATATTCTTTATATAATCTTAATATTTGATTACTGCACATGTTCTTTGATTAGAGTGACAAAAATGAGTAAATCTCCTGATAAAAACAGAAAAAAACATCTGAATATATGGACTATACTTTGCACATTGCTCTGTTAAAACTGACAGAGGCACCGATGTGTTTTCTCTGATGGTATCGTCCAGCTACAACGTGCCAGCCCAACACAAATATTCAGATTGTGCGCTGCATTGCCAGAGGGCTCTCACATGCTGTGAGTCGAATGAGCCATTTGAAACTAGAGGCTACCAACGTGACGCGCTCGACATCGCTCTGATGCTGTACAGACGTGTGTACAGTTTTCTGCCTGAGGGGCTCTTATAATTTAAAAGAACCACAGACGGTGTGCTAGTAAACACATAAAAATATCTGACACTTTCACACCAGCTTTTGGTGTATGTGTGTTAAGTAAACAGGCAGAGGGGAAACCATCACTAATAATGGGATTGGGATTGGCGCTTCATTTAATCACCCTCTCCCACTCATTCCCTTTCTTTGTTTCCACTAACCCACACTAATCACTCTTATTTTTAATCAGATTTTATAATACACTCTGCTTTTATTACTTGCTTTCCTTTGCCCTTATAGCTCCCAGTGTACACACACAACAATTATTTACCTTCATATTGAAACAACAATAAAGAAAAATACTGAGGTCCCATGTTGTAGAAGACCCTGTGTTTGCTTTCCGTTTCAGTCTTTATGGCTTGTTTTCACCACGCTAATATAATCAGACAGCAACATGGACAGTCTTCTAATTCAGTGATGTCATTATCCCAGATTAAATGATAGGGTTCATAAATGAGAAATACCGTCTTCCTGGTTAACATACTAAAAAGAGCTTTCCTGCCTTTGTTGCTTTCATACTTGAAGTCCAGACGCCAAACAAAAACAAAGCTCTTTTTTTTTTAATGCTTTTGATAAAATGAGAGAGAAATATGCCATAAGGACGCAGCTCTTCTCAGATCTGGCCAGACTCATCACCAATTGAGCCTGTCGCTTTGGCCACAGTCCCAAGTCTGAGAACTGGTTGGCTCTTGGGTATGGTTATATAACTCCCAGAGAAAGACCATATGGGGTACTCGCTGGGGACAAATGTGCAGTCACGCCAGTCTATGCACCTTATTCCCTTTAGAAAAATAGGCCTGGACAATCATCATGTGACACTGTAATTGAAAAGCAAGAACAACAACTGCCTTTCTTTAAAAAAGAAAAAAAAAGATGAAGAGCAGAAGGCTTGTCAACTGAAGTGGAGTGATCTGTTGCGTTCTGACAGGGTAATCGCTTAAAGGATTATTAGCACGTCATCAACACTGAAAGTAAACGTTACAGACTTTCATTTTCCTCCAAGTTTCTTAGGGATCGACTTAAAGCTGAGCTCTGCTGAAGCAGCACTGTGGCCAGCCTCGGAGATAATATGACAATAAAATCTAGACACTAACCGAAGTGCATGTTTCTATGTTTCAGTATTGATTCTTTAATCTATTTCATTCGCTTAGGGTCATCTGTTTGAAGGCAAACTTCTGCCCAGGAAATTAATCACTAACTGAGGGAGAGTCTTATTAAAGCTGTTTAATAGCTTTCAATGTAAGAATGCCTGTGGGCAGACACCCGCGCCCTCGCTCATGCATCATTCCAAAACTAAAGCATATGGCAGGTGAATACACCACAGTTCTTCATCTCAAGTGTGCTTCAAACATATTCAGCTTTCTCTATTCAAACGCTGGGCTGTCTTCAATTCTGTCCTACCGCCAACAATGTCCACTTACTAATACTATCTTATCATTTATAATAGATGCAACCCAATCCTTTGTATGCTTAAGGGAGATAGTGGTTTGATATTTTAAAGGGACTCTAGAGCTCATAAGCACCAAATGAAACTACATTCGTACTTTATTTAATGTGTGCTGCCTCTGTTATTAATGTCCTTCTTTACGTTGTTCCCAACATGTTTTTGGATTTCCTCTTGCACCGAATGTCCAGTTATAGCCTTAGAGCAAACAGAACACTTACTCACACAAACATATTTAGAGCTGAAGCAGATGAGTTCACCTTTTTCATGTTTAATGGTTCAATGGTGATGCATTTAGTCAGGCCATTTTCAGAAAAGTGTCTTATGATGTAAACAAAGAACAAACAGAACAGGGTCTCTGCCTTTAATTTTTATTATTATTATTATTATTATTTGCTTTAGATAGATAGATAGATAGATAGATAGATAGATAGATAGATAGATAG
>NC_056510.1:17391915-17403822 GCF_014905685.2 Nematolebias whitei
TAGATAGATAGATAGATAGATAGATAGATAGATAGATAGATAGATAGTTTTTATAGTTTCAAATTCAGATACTTTGCATTATTTAGTCTCACAGAGCATGCAGGGGTCCATGTGACTGTCACTGATCTGAGAGCTGTGAGGGGTCTCCGGGTGTGAGAGCACCAAATGTTCTCTCAGGCTGAGGTTTGAAAACAATAGAGACAAAACAATAGGCTGCGCTCCATGTGATTTTACATGCTCAAAGGCATACGGGCAGCAAAACCTGGTTTTGGTGCCGTTTTAAAGGCATGCGGGCAATATGTGGAGAGAAAGGGCCAAAACGACGCGCGGTTACTTCTCATTTGGCCAAATAAAAGAGAATAACTTCCATTTTATGTACACAAAGAGCTTAAGTACTCACGTCAGATCAGAACATGTCGTTCTTCCTTTCTTCTTTTGAGGGGTCCTAAAGTTCCAGGAAACCTTCTGTGGTCGACTTGGTCGGTTTAAAACACCCAACATCAGCGCGCAACTCCAGAAAACCCCGACGCGAGGATGAAACAAAGCTCAACTCCTTCTCCTCTCCTCCACTCACTGCCTCCCGTCGTGTAGACAGGCGCGCCGTTTGTAGCCAACACCTCATAAATTATTTAAAAACCTTAATGGATGAGTGTAATGGGAGGAAAACGGGGGCGATTATTATTTTTTATTCCATGTTTACATCGTGCGCCCAATTATCTCCCTTCAATATGATGAGAATGTGCACTTCCTTTGTGCGCCCAGTCCTCCCCCCCACTCAGCGGGTTAAACCATTCACGCAGCCCGAGGGGTGTGGGGGTGGATGGGATGTATTTATATGAACGAATGGGTTTGGTGACTCGTGGCCAAATGTTATTGTCGGAGGGGAGTTTTGGGAGACAATGACAGAACTGCGCAAAGGAGGAAGTGAGAAGGTTAAAAAAAATTTAAAAAAAGAGATGAAACTGAAAACAAACGAGAAACAATGTAAAGAAAAAGAAAAAAAAATGTAAAGGAGGGAAAAACTAATTTACTTGAAACATTAACCGCTTTTTGTTGTCGTTTTGTTACATTTCGAAACCAGCTTTCACATATTTTTATTGTTTCCAGCATCTCCTCGTGCTCTTTTGTGCGCATATACGACATAATTAGACCCAACAAGAACCAGACTATTGTTAACAGAGGCTGTTCAGCACCTCGGACAGCTCCCAGTGACAAATCCACACGTGTCAGTGGCGAAATGTTCTTTGTGAAATGTTCCTCTAAAAACAAAACACAACGAGCCAGGTTGATTTTATATATATATATATTTACACACCAGACATGGGGTCATTTTAAGCTGAGAACCTCTTCTTTGTGAATTCACAATTACCCCCCTCACACAGCAGCCCAGTCTGTTTGTTCATCTGCAGAGACTCGGTCATTTCCGAGCCTCTGAGACATATAAGATAAATAAATAAATAAGTCCTAAATACGTTTAAAGAAGCAAAAGAGATCTCAAACCGTAAATATGCTGCATGATGTGGACACAGGAGGTGAGCTGATAGCGCCCCCTCCTGGACATTATTCATGAACTCTATTAAACTTCTTGTCAGTGTGGGGCAGGGGTCTGCAAACTTTAAGGAGCCATTTCTGTCTCTTTATTCACTAAATTAAAATGTCCGGAGCCACAAAACCTGCTCCACTCAACTGGTGGCCCGAAGAACACTTTAAGTTCATTGGAGGAGGCTTTTGAGGCCAGTAGAAGTGGCATAATAAAATAAAAATAAAAACCTGATCCTTAACATTAATTGACATTTTCACATTTTAAGACAAAAGAAAAGACTGGATTATTGTAATGAAAGCTTGATTTTTGTATATATATAGTTTTTAACTATTTTTAAAAAGAAGAAGTCAAACTATGCAGGTCTAGTGATTTTATTTATTTATTTATTATTATTGTGGAAAAATTAAGTATTCTACTTTAAAGATTAAAGATATAAAGCATGAAGTTACTAGTATTCACAAATTTGCAAACGAAATGACATGAAACTGTTAAAAATATATTAAAGTGTGAAGTAAAGTACCAAATAAAGTACCAAAAGTGAAAAGAAATATAATATTTACAAGGTCCAAAAGAAATATAGTAAACAGCATGGTGGAATGTTTCACAGATAGTAATATTACTTACATGCACATGATGTATAATGCACATAACATATACCACACTTTGAGTTTAACTTAACCAGGATAGTACCAAAGAAGTATCAGACATATACTTAAGTAGGCACATTATCAACTTGAACTACTGAGTATGCAGCTGGTACTCAGTGGGTACATAATTACCTTGTACTTAACCAGGATAGTACCAAAGACGTACCAGATACATACATAGTATTTTTGGGTATGTACCTGGAGGTGACTGGCACATGATACAAATTAGGCAAGTACCATGTATACTGGTATTAACTTGCACTTATCAGGTACTTGTTTTGTGCTTACAGAGTACTCCCTGTTAAGGGCCTACAGGATAGGAAGTGATAATTATTGGCTACTTAGCAGTACATATGTGTACTTACAGAGTACCTACTGGGCTGTAATTTGTCTCAGTTCAAAACATTCAGTTCTGACTTCTATTGATGTTTTTTTTGTTTTGTTTGTTTGTTTCTGTTGGTTCATGTTTGTATAAATTCAGTCATAAAATTTAAAGTTTTTTTCTCCATTACATCTGATTATGTTTTTTTTTTTTTTTTTTTTTTATCTGACTCGTTTTATCTGAGCTGCTGTCTGGGGGTAGCTTGCTTCAGACAACCGTTCTTTTCACGATGCTTCATGTTACATAAGTTAAAGCTGATGACTTTTAAAGCACACGCTAAACATCACTGCAGGAAACTGGAGCAACCCATAGAAACTATAGCACTGGAGCTCAGTGGTCACGTTCTTTAAGGCTGCGTTAAACACAATGTGTAGAGTCATTTGTTTATAATAATCATAAATATTTGTATGTCCTAACTTCATTTTGTGCCTGTCCCGTTTCATTTATTCGCACAGTTCAGTTTTTCCACGTGCGCATGTGCCTTTAAGATCATCTCTCAGCATCCTCCTCCTGTCAGGCACGCGCACACACGTACAGCAGCCCCAGAGAACAGGTTACAACCTAGCTTTCCGCACGCGCATCCTCACATAAACACACGACAGCATCAGACTTCAGCATCTCTCGCCGTCATTCTCTCCCGTGGACATTGATGCAGCTTCCTCAGAGGTCGCAGTAGCGATTAATCGATCCTTGTCCTCCCCTCCTGCATCCAAACACTCCATCTACGCTACAAGATGGCTGAGCTGAATTTGGGGAAGGGACTGACGGCTGGGAAAGTGGCCAGCAACGTTCAGAAGAAGATCACCAGAGCTCAGGAGAAGGTAAGATGCTGCTCTCTGTTCAGGAGGAGCAGGAGGTGGATTTGGTGTGAGGCCGCGGAGCTGCATGCGCTGCCGCATCCGCCGCTGACGCGCAGTGGCGCATCACGACATCATATGAAGAGCAGGGATGTTGTGTTTGGAGACGTCCACTCTGGACACATCCCGTTCTGAGACAACTGTCCTGCAGCGGACACGTCCTGCAACGAGATACAGCGAGGCCTACTCGGGACGGTCCTGCTGTTTTTAATCCCGTCCATCCTGTCTTCTTTCTGACTAAAGCTCCCTGCTCTCCATGCACCATTACTGTAATAAACAACTATGGCTGCTGCATTTAGTGGCAGATATGAGGTCTTTCAAGCACCAGCACGCTGCGTCAAATAAACGATAGGGGGCGCTGTTTTTAACTCAGGCCTAAACAGAATGAAAAAAGTGGTATCTCAGATATAGTAAAGCATATCTTTGTAAAGTGGTTTATAACATTATGTGTATTCTGCAGAGTCTATATTTACTGGCATATTTTATGTACTTAAAAAAAACAACATGTTTTCTGTTTTATTGCCCTCTTGTTTTACTGAAACTAAATGAAATCACTTGTCACCTCACATGCCAAAATTGTACACAAAATTTTGGCCTGATCAGTTAAAACTTAAAGTACGTGATACAGATGAGTCTCAATTACCAGCATAACAAATTTTAGCTCAGTATATCTGGACTTGACTGAGTTGTAGCCCTTTATGAGTTTGCTATAGTTGGCTAGTTGTGGCGGTCATCTTGAAGTGAGTTGTCTCCAAAAGGTAATCGTGTGTAGGTGTACATCCAGTGATAACTTTCCGAGAGTCTCATCAACACCTGGCCAGTAGTTCATGAGATATTTTGCTAACAGACATGGTTGACTTTAATAGATAATGCCAAAGTTTTAGAGGCTGAGTCAAACAACGTTGTTGGTTGCAATGGACTATGTATTTGTTAGCCAATAAAAAAACAAGAGCTAAAATAAAGGATTAGAACAATATGGTTCCTATCTGCATATCTACACCATTTACTTCTTTTGGCCGACAGGTTCTACAGAAACTTGGCAAAGCAGATGAGACCAAAGATGCTGCCTTTGAGGAGTGGGTTATCAACTTCAACAAACAATATGTGAGTCTACAGTCCAGTGGCATGATCGCTAATATTTCTAATTTGCCAAAACGTCATTTTGGGACTTGTCAAACTGCTGAATGTGTTTCATCCTCAGACTGAAGGCTCCAAACTCCAGAGGGATCTAAGAGCATACCTGGAGGCAGTTAAAGGTAGCACATGCTCATTTATTCACGCATGCATTCAAATTACCTGGCGTGGATCCACTTGGCTAATATGACTTTTATGCTGCGTTATTTTTTTTTTTGACTTTTTTAGCCATGCATGAGTCCTCCAAGAACGTGCAGGCATGTCTGGGTGACATGTATGACCAGGACTGGTATGGCAAGGACGATGTGGATTCAGTTTTGGAGGTCAGAAACTTTTTATAATCATATTTTGTTGACGCTCTTGAAGTTTGTCTTTGTGTGCGAGAAAGTCAAAAATAATTGGCTTTTCATATAGAGGTCACAACAACACTTGTTAATTCAAAGTGTGCAGCACAATAGCTGCTGTATAGATTTTGGCAAACAAAAGCTGCATGAGCCCGAGTACTAGTGTCGATGGGTCAAAGGTCACAGGGTGGAAAAGTAGTACTCCAACCAATGTTACATTTGACTGCAGGTTTAAAATGCTACCAGCCGGCATATTTACTTTTATTTATATATTGCCCAACTAATACACCAGTCACTTTACAACATTTTACTAGTTTAGGATTTTAGCATTTCAAAAGAGAGAACTTCAACAGTCTCCACTTTGAGCAAGCACTTGGTGACATTAGTTGGAAAAAAGGGACAGCAATGTTCTGACTTACCAAGACTTGAGTAGGATGCTTGTTTACTGTGACCACTTAATAAAAAAGAGTAGCATGAAAAATGAAACAAATCTCTGGAGCCTGATATCTGTAAAGTTAGTAATGCAGTTTATTAAAATGACCATTGCTGCAAGCCAACAAATTCCAAAACTATGGAGGAGAATGACAGTGCATCGTGGCAGCTTTGATTGAAGCAGCATATCTAAAGTTCAGAGTCATCCGAACCAGCACTTACTGTTAGCATTATCAAAAAGAAGCATTTATGTCCTGAAGCTATAGAGAAACTCTTCTTCTTAAATTTCTGGAAGATGATTCCATATGAAAATATCATCTGTCTCTCAGTCTATGTTTTTTTAAAACTCATGTAGGACAGCAGTCTGAAAAGGAAGTTCTCCTCTGAGATGCAATAGTTCTGTCAAGGCTTTAAAATAAAGTTCATTAACCACATTTGCTCAAAGGTGAGCTTTTTTTTTAACAGATACCAGGAGTCACCCATTGATTTTCTATTTCCATTTGCTGCTGGTAATTATATCATGTCTGTTTTCTTATTCATTTTTAAAAGTGCTTTACAATTTTCCATCCATCCATTATCTTTACCTGCTTCTTCTATTTTGGGTCACGGGGGTCGCCGGTGCCCATGTCCAGCAATCACTGTGCAAGGGGCGGGGTACTCATTCATTCATTCAACCTTTATTTAGACAGATAAGTCACATTGAGCCTAGAAGACTCATTTACAAGTGAGATCTGTTTAGACAGACAAAAAGTAATGAAACTGGACACGTAGGAATTAGAGGCGAAAAAATTCCTATCAGACTTTTTCTTCTTGCCTGAGAAGAAAACCTCTAATATTAAAATAACACCTCGCACAAACAAGCACATAGTGACGTAGACATTCTGCAGAGGGGGGAGACGACGAGAGCGGTGAGCAATGTTCATAGATTCTCTCGGGGACACTGGAAGAGTTCTGATAAGGATGGAATAATCAGCCAGTGTCCTCCGGTGAGATCAAAACACTGCAGCTAGAGTTCTCACAAGATCCCATAAATATCAGCATATCACTCCAGTTCTGTCCTCATTGCATTAGCTCCCTGTGGTTTTTAGAATTGATTTTAACATTTTATTGTTTGTTTTTACATCCCTGAATGGTCTTGCGCCATCATATCTATCTGAGCTTCTTACCCCCTACATCCCCTCTTGCAATCTCAGCTCCTTAAATCTGTTCTTACTTTCCACTCCCAGAAGTCGACTGGTGACAGAAGGAGGGAGGGCTTTTATGGTCAGGGCTCCTAATTTGTGGAATGCTCTTCCTTTAAATATTAGACAGGCCTCTTCATTGTCTTCTTTTAAATCATTAATTAAAACTTACTTGTTTAATAAGGCTTTTAATATTTGAATTTCTTTCTTTTTTATGTTGTTATTTTAATTGATTTGGTATATTTTTTGTGTTTCTGATGTCATTTATGATGTTTTAATTGATTATGTGAAGCACTTTGTAACATTTGTTTGAAAGGTGCTATACAAATAAATTAATATTGTTATTATTATTATTATTATTATTATTATCAGTAAACATTCTCGAGGGATGTCAGGGAATGGCCAAGAATAACGACGAGAATCCAAGAGTCCTGAAATGATGACAAGTTTATTCAGCTGGTTTCATCTAGTTATCAGTTGGAAATTCCTCTGGGAGGTGGTGGTGAGCATCAGATCACATGTTCTCAAGGCAAATTCAGATAAGATGGCCTTCAAGGCCAGACAAGGGAGCCAAATTCAGATAAACACACAGTTGTTTTGGGGACAGGCAGAACTTAATGACATCTACCTTGAGTCCATGTTGCTCCACTAGGTTCCGAAATGTCCAAATTACATGGCCACACCGATGAAACGTGCCTGAGTAAAATCCTTGAGATCTGATCCATTTTGCCCAAAGCATTTGAGTCTGGGTACTCAAGGCACGAACCAAGCCATCTTAAAGGCAAGCAGCGTGATCGGGTCCAAATTTGCTGCCAATGACTTCCTTGATTGTTGATAAAACCAGCAACCAGCCAAATCCAAAAAGCAGGAACCAGTTACCGTAAATCCAATTATACAGTATATGTGTCCTTAAAATCCACAAATGGCAGCAGAGATAGACACATCATCAAGTCTTCCAAGTCGATGAGATATCCAGCTGCGTGCATGCCAACAGGGCAAATCGGCTCGCCTAAAGCCGGTCTTCTCTTTGAAGAAATGTTATCAATTGTGTTGAGGGACCATCTGATCAAAACAAGTCCATAATGGACTTGTTTTGGGGAGTGGTGGCGCAGAGGTTAGAGAGGTGGGCTTGTGATCCGAAGATCGCCGGTTCACGCCCCGGCCCCGACAACATCAAAATTGTGGGTGGGGTAGGTGAAACACTCATACTTGCCCCCACCCTCATTCGCCCCACTCTGGGCTCATGAGCAAGGCCCTTAACCCCCACCATGTGCTCCCTAAACAGGTCTCTCTTGAAAATGAGTTCTCGTGGCTCAATGAGACTAACCTGGATAAATAAAGGCTAAATGAAAAAAATGAAAAAAAAATAATTATGGTTCGGAAGATATGCAAGCGAGGCTCAGAAGCAGTTTCACAGACAGACAGAGCAGCAAAGCAAAGTGGAGAGGGAGGGGAGGGGAGAAGCATCCAATCTCAGCAAGAGCAAGTGGACACCCTGGACAGGTCACAAGTCCATCACAGTTAATATTTTCCACCTTTTCATTTTTGATCGACAAATTTGTTTTCAGACTTTGCACGTGAATCAGTATACAAAATGCTATGCTAAGTGAGAAAATGCAGGAGAAAAGCCACAAAACGATGACGAGTTTTGAGGCTAACAAAGTAATGCCTGAATCCAGAAGCAGAGGAGTGTTGAAACATGGTGGTAGTTTTACTTTCATTTGAGACTGAGTGAATTACGTACCAAATATAGAAGGAACATTTCCACAAGGAGCACAATTCCTGTTGCAAAACAACCCCAGTGAGCTATTTTTTTTTTGTGTGTGTGTGTGTGTGTGTGGGGGGGGGGGGGGGGGGGTAAACATTTCTAAAAGGTAGTTGTAACAGATGAACAGGCTAAAATCAGGCTCCGTTTGGTATAATAGTGAGCGCTTTGCAGACATCCAACCCTAATCATAGTCTTTGCAGTTCATAAAGATCGGCAACTGAAAATAAAACTATTGTCACCAATAACAGAAGAAGGGGGAGCAGTTGCACAGAAGGTGAGCTTTTAATGGAAAGGTTGCTGGTTTGACTCCCCAGACTGACAACATCAAAATGTGGAGGGGAAAGGTGAAGCACCGACACCTGCCTCCATCTTCGTTTGCCCCACTTTGGGCCCTTGAGCAAGGCCCTAACCCCTTCCATCTCCTCCCTGGGTGCCCTAGATGGCAGCTCTCTGCTCCAAACAGAGGGATGTGGTAGCTCGGTGGTCTGTGGTTATGTCACGAAGGACATCCGTCATAAAAATAATCGCCAGGTCTTCATGTGAGCTTGTTTGCTGTGGTGACCCCTGAGGAAGGGAGCAACTGAAAAACAGGACTAAGAAAAATAATAATATGTGATTATGTGTTCGTCTGTGCTGCAGGACTGTGATGTGCTTTGGACAGATTATCACCAGAAGTTGGTTGATCACGCTTTAATCTCCATGGATACTTACCTGGGCCAGTTTCCTGATATCAAGGTAAGCTGCACAGTCATGACCTCAGTCAAGGATTAGTCGCATTAGGTGTTGACACCCATTGTGTTTTTGTTGTAGGTTTAACCGTAACACACCGTGCAAATTTTGTTTTTCAGGCTCGAATTGCTAAGAGGGACAGGAAGCTGGTAGATTACGACAGTGCCAGACATAATTATGCTGCTACGCACAAGACCAAGAAAAAAGACGGGGGTATTAAAATAACAAAGGTAAAGCAAATAAGAACAACTGATGTGAGTTTACATGTACAGATGGAAATTAAAGAGGCGTTGACGTGGAGATTTGCTCCCTCCTTTCCAGCCTTCCACCTTGTTGGAACGGGCCACTCCAGGTTGGGCTCAGGGTATCTTGTCAGCGCACAACCTTGCCCAGAGCAGTCTTTCTAAGAACCAGGTACCTCCTACACAGGGCACCGACTATATCGCTTTATATTATTGTATACTTTAATAATGTCCTGGTAGTCCAGCAGCATTTATTTTGGTTTTGATTGGTTTTCTTCATGGCATGCTGTTTTGAATGCAAAATGAAAATGTAATCAATAAAATGCACATGCAAATTGAGCATGCATCAGGATGTAATCAATAAAAGCAACTCTGAGTTACTGTTGCAACATAAATTACAACGAAAATAAGTATATTGACAAGAATCAGTGGGCAAAACCTTTGTGAAAATGAAAGTGTAGAGAAAGAAGCATATATATATTTTTATACTTTTGTTTTTCCAGAGTTTACCAATATTAAATTAGAGGTTTGTATTTGTCAAATGCAGTGAGAGCAAATACCACGGTTAAAATATTTGTGTACAACGTGGACTGACACATGCAACCAGCCGTTCAATACAGAACATCAATATTCAGTACACAATGTCTAACGCTCCTTCTTAGTAAAATGTACACGTATCAGTCCTTAACAAGACCTTCAGTTTTTCCTCCATTTCATTTTCCTGGCTGGAGTCTTTTTTTTTAGAATGTGTAACTTCAAGTAAACAATATGTTTCTTAATCCATCATGTCTTGATAAAACTCCTAGTACTGCATTCCTGATATTCCTGTTGTGTTTTTGCCAAAGATCTCTGTCAGAGATCCTGTACTACTTTCCAGCACTAATGAGGGAAAACTAAATTGCTTCTGCTTCATGTCCCAAACAACTGTTGGCATCGTTCCACATCATGACACCTCAGTACAGTTCAGATATCTGCTGCCCGACTTTAAACACAAACAAAAAAATGATTGAGCATATTTCCACAGTGCTAATTTCCCTTCATTGGCTCTCTGCTTATTTGATTGATTTGAAAGTTTTATTGTTGCCCTATAAGGCTTCAGTCTGTCTGATCTCCAGCAGCCCCATGTGTCCTCCAGATCCCTTAAATCTAATGATTATGAGCTTGTAGTTGTCCTGAAGTGCAGGTTGATCCACAGAGGTGACCAGGTCTTTAGTTGTCCAGATGTCCAGCCTGGTCCACAGAGATAATTGATCAGGATGAGAGCTAACCAAGAAGTTGAAAATATCCAGATTGCCGAAATGATGTTCAGTGTAAGGGGCACAGGTTGTGGAAGCTTTATTAGTGGAAAAAAAAAAAACGTGCACAACGAGAAAATTGAGTACCTATGGAGGGATGTTTGGACAGGCGCGACTCACATTTATTGTGATGTACTACACAGTTTGGAAGAAGATGGATTTCTGAACATCTCAGATAATCTTCATCTATTATGTGCCCAGTCCACCTTCCTCCCAAGGCTCAAGCCTGATGTGGCCAAGTTTTCTGCTGGCTGGAATGACCAACCCATCAGGACAGAGTGTAACCTTTCCCCAAACAAGCTGTGGGAACTTGAGATGGGTTAACACCACGTCAGAAAGCCAGAGATGTCTGAGTAAAAAGTGGCAGGAATCCAAATTGAGGACATTGATTGGGAGAGCTCAGGACCATCCCATCATGCCAACACAGGTTTTACTGTGCCAGAAATGGAATGCCCACTGAATGCCGAATATATTGAATCTCTAAGTCATGCCGTTAATCCCCTCGTACCTTTATCCAGTTTTGAAAGACATTTATTTAGCCATACTCTCACACGCTCTGCACCTACATCACCATTATTGACAGTCATCGCTTGACTCAGAGGTTCACATGCGGCTCTTTGGTCCCTCTGCAGCGGCTCTTTCAAGCTTTAACCAAAACTAACGCAAAACTGAATTTTATTGTTTGTTATACAAACAAAATTTTACTCTTTTCAATTTTGTGGGTCATTTACAAATATGCCATTACTAGAACTAATACAAGAAGTAATATACTCATTTTAACTTCACGCTTTATATTGTAGCTGTTTTTGTTTCGTTTTTATATAATTTCTCCTATTTAATTTTCATTTTATATGCTTTTTATACAATTGTCTCTTGTTGTCTGTACCTCATCTGTGTTCTTTGTTTCAATCAGGTCTCTCTTGTAAATGAGTCCTTGAGGCTCAACGAGACTAATATGTATAAATAAAGGATGAATGAATTGGATCTTCTCAGTCGTAGCTTCTAAAGTATAGAACGAGAGGTCCCTTCTCGTCAGACCGGCTTTAACTCTTGTGTTTTTAAGTCTCAACTTAAAGCATTTTTACTCTATTTTTATTACATCACGAGAGTTGACATTTTTAGCACTATTTTAATTATATTGATATTTTTTACTTTTTTTTTCTATGTCTTATATCTTAAATTGTTTTATTAGTTTGTGTCTGGGTCCATCAGTTTGGTATTTTCTTTTTATGGTTTGTTGTTTTGTGTGCAGCACTTTGACCACCGACACTTGTTTTAAATGAGAACTTCATACCTACTTATTGTCTGTGTGTGTGTGTGTGTGTGTGTGTGTGTGTGTGTGTGTGTGTGTGT
>NC_056510.1:17403922-17452023 GCF_014905685.2 Nematolebias whitei
TGTGTGTGTGTGTGTGTGTGTGTGTGTGTGTGTGTGTGTGTGTGTGTCAGGCTGAGGAGGAGTTGGAAAAAACCCAGAAAGTGTTTGAGGAAATAAATCTTGACTTGCAAGAGGAGTTACCTTCACTCTGGAACAGGTGTGTATTCAGTCTGTGTATCATGAATACACGAACTGCTGTACACCTGAGCTACATTTACCCTCATGGATCGCTGAGGTAAGTTGAGCCAGTGATGCAGTTACTAATGTTTCTGTCTTCTTTGCTGTTTTTAGTCGTGTTGGATTTTATGTCAGCACCTTCCAGAGTTTGGCGGGTTTCGAAGAGAAGTTTCACAAAGAAATGAGTCGGGTAAGACTCCTCCCAGACCTCCAGCGCTGCTGGGTTTAGATGCAGGACTGGATTAAGTTACAGACACAGTATATCAGGTGGTAGTTAATGGAAAATGTTAACAATGGCAGACAGTGGCAGAAGTGCAACAGCAGTGTAAGCATTAAAAGTGGCTGCAGGTAGAGTGTCCCCTGTAAAATTATTTTATTTTACTATGATTAATGGATTTATTCTGTATTTATGTGAATGCAATGGGTCTAAATGGTTGTAGCCTTAACACACAAGGAAGAAAATGCATTTGTGCAATGTCAGATAAGGAAACAACACAATATGAATTGTTTTAAATAAAAAGGTAAGAAGTTCAACCTATCTGTGTATTTTTTGCAGTTGGATCAGGATTTATATGATGTTCTGGAAAAATTGGAGGAAACAGACACAACCAGGTTAGTGAGCCTTGGGCCGTTGAGAGTTTCTCATATTGTAGGAAAAACTTCATATTAGTAACTTATGTCAGCCATCAATCACTCATGAGACAAATGAATTAAATTCTGTTTTGAAATTACAACTATTAATAGTTTAACTTTTTTTTTTTTTTTTTTTTTACAACAAAACGTAGATGACTTGTGTACATAAAATGCTTTTTATGCAAAATCCTGGAGTTCATTTTAGATCCCCAAACTTTAATGAATTACTCCTTTGCTTTATTTACCAAAAAATAAATAAATAAACTGGAGTTACATTAGATATCTGAGACTCTGGCTCAGAGGCCTACGAAGCACAGCGGTCTGTGTCTGAAGTTAAAATGACAATAAAGTATATAAAACTAGAGAAACTGCATTTTTTGCAGAACTAATTAGCTAAAAACGTGCAGAAATGTAGCTGAAATTGAAGAACAAGCCTAAGTTAGCAGCAGAAATCAGAAAGAACAAATACTTGCTGAATTTGGTTTAAATAAGCAGAAACGAGCACAACAAAATAGTTAATCAGCTTAAGAAGCTAAAATTAATAACAAATAGCTGAAAAGTGGCTGAAACGGCAGACAGAAAAATGATCAGAAGAAAGTGGAGACAGCACAATGGTGCCCAATTAGGCTGAAAGAAGCAGAAATGTGCACAAAAAAGTGGAAATTATCTGAAGAAAAGCTAAAATGAGCAAAAAATCAGCTGAAAGGTAGATAAAATAGCATAAAGAAGCTTAAATTACCAGAAGGAAGTTGAGAGCACATTTTTGCTGAATTAGGCAGAAAAAAATGTTGAAACGTGCAAAAAATGTGGAATTAGCTGAAAATGTGTAAATTACCATTAAAACAGCTAAATAGTTGCTGAAATAGCAGAAAATGTTGAAACTTGCAGAAATAAGCTGCAAGTAGCATAACTAGCTGAAATTAGCTGAAAGAAGTTGGAGGAGGCACAAAAATGTAGTTAGAAGAAATATTCTGAAAAGAGCATAAATCTGTTTAAAAACCAGTTGATAGTCGCTGAAAGTAGCTGACAAAATGTTTACATTTGCACAAGAAAGCTGAAAGAAGCTGAACCAGAACAAAATGTAAATTGAGCAGTAAAAGGTTGTAAACAGATCTAAACATTTGACAGATGTAAAATGAGTTCAATTAATTTCACATGAGACCAAAAAAGGCAGAAAAGGCTAAATAACTCAAAAAGCTGAAGTTGCACCAATACCAAAAGGCATTGCACCCTCCTCCTGCACGAGCTGTATGTAAAAAAAAGGCATGTACAATAATATTTTCGGTGAACATATTTATTTCCCATTTATTGTGCTCAGTGTTTAGGAGCTTGCTTCATGTTGAAGTGTTCAGATGTCTCCACTGAACAAAATATGCTTAATCTTTTTAAAAGGAAGCATTAGAAATATGTTTTGTACCAACATTTTGTTTTTAAACACCAACATGAGCGAATGACCTCACTTTTCTTGGTTTATCATGAGTAACAATGAAAATCAGTGACGGTTTAAACAAAAAAACAAGGACTTTAAGCAACAGGAAGAGCAAACATTAACCTGGAGTCACCCCTGAACCTCCCCTTTCAGAAAGACAGATAACGCTGGTGCCTCATCGATGGAAGCAAGCAGGAGGTAACCATGGTGACACAGCACCTTTCTGTCTGTCCAAACTGTCCTCTGTTCAGCTGCTGCACCTCAGTTAGCCTGCAACCAGAAAGATATTAGGAAATCTGGTGCTTGTTGTGAATTCAAATGATTTCACAGACATGCCATCAGATGAGAGTGCCGTGTGCTCAACAAACCTGCATGCGTTTCTTTATTGCTGCACCAGATAATGTTTTTTAATGACAAGCCACAAGGTTCATGTCTTATATGGGACAATAATAAATCAGAGTATAGAGTGTATGCTGGAACTTTCTTTTACCAGCAGCAGAACATCTTCTATGTGAGAATAAACACCTCTCACACTGCTCACCTATGAGGATTCACTGGAGGCACAGACCAGGCCTGCTGCATGATGGGAGATGGAAAAAGCAAATGTCCACTGTTTCTGCATGACAGTTACTGCTTGTAATGCATGCCTTGGAACCTTTCTCTGTTTGCATTTTGAGTGATGCTCCTGTGAACATTTTCTGCAGTGTGTTCTCGTGTTTTTAGCATTTCTGCCATTCTTTCTGTGTTTGTTTCCTTCATGCAGTGGTAAAGAGGCTTCTAACCACACTCTCAGACCAGGAGGACCCCCTCCAATCCCCAAATCTCCATCCAAGGTAGATGCAGACTCTCTCTTTCTCTCTCTGTGATGATATTCAACCTAGAAACAATATTCAAAGTGGCTTGCAGCGAAACCTCCTGAACTTCTCTCCCCTCTGAATTCTAGTTAAGACCAGCAGTGCCTCCGCCACCTAAGGTGACCCCATCGAAGGAGTTAAAAACAGAGATCATCATCAACCTGTTTGACGCTGCAGCAGCTCCCGACATCAGCGTCACCTCTCCTACAGAAGTTAGTAAGCAGCTGCTGTCAAAAACTGTAAAACGTTAACTTTTACTTCTTCAGATCAGAATTTTTAATCGCAGCCTTCTTGAATTATTCTATTCTATTCTATGCTCCTGTTTCCTGCTCCTCACTGTTTAACTCAATTAGCCAATGAGCACTCCTGTTCCTGTCGTTATCAGTTCGACAGTCCTGCCCTCAGCAGCTTGCTGGATATGGACCTGGATGTTTTCAATACAACAACCAAAGTCTCTGCTGTCGCTCAGGTGGATGATTCCTGGCATGAACACAAATTCTGTGGAGACCTTTTCCAAAGATATGTCAGTCTTTGCAAGAGATCCCATGCTCTATTCTGACGGAGTCCAGGTTTATTTCTTGTTGAAGTTCAGAAAGAGTTTGGACATTATTAAAAAAAAGTCCAATAAAGAATCAAACTTCACAAGCTCAGCAGTTGGTTGGCTTGAAATGGACTGAAATAAACTGGCTAAGTCTGGATAAAACGTGGAGTCACTTCAGCCTGACATGGTTTGAGGTGTTGCCTGCACTGCTTCTTTTCTAAACTACCAAACCTGAGGTGGATGGTGGCATGATGATCTGTAGAAACCTGCTTCTAGTGACCACTTCTTCCCGTTTCACACACTACCTATGGCATGAACTCCAGACTGCCGCCCTTCTCTGCTCCTATTTATGCCTTTTTACGACCGGACAAAACTTTAATATTAGCTCATGTATGGAGGACTTTGCCACCAAAAAAAATCAGAATTCATCAGTAAGATATTACAAAGTATTAAACCCTCCATTGTTGAGTCCTTGTGTGAGACTATTCCTGTTTTAATTTTCTTGCCCAAAGATGGTAGTAAATGTTTAGGGAATGAAACTGGGTTGGTCTACCTTGAGGCTTACTTGGTTTACTAAAACAGAGCAGTTTGCAGAAAGAAGACCTTCACAGCTGATTCAAATGTGCAATACGTATTGAACCAAATCCTCCTCGTTGGGATTTAATCACTCAGAGCTTCAGATCTCAAGGCTCACTGTTCTTTATTGTCATTCGCATCACACCTGGTACATGAGGTGGAACAAAATTGTGTACTCAAGGTCCCAGTTACACCCAAAAATAGCAAAAGTATAAACTACAAAAATAAACAGTATACAAGGATCTAAGATATATGCTAAACACTAATAATGTAAATTATGGTATATTAAACAGCAGCCTGAACAGGAGTCTGTTGTGAGCTGATTGGTATGAATGCATACAGCAGTTTAAAGACAAGATATCAGCAGCATGGATAATCAGCAGCACATATAAGTCACATAGAAGCTATATGCAGCAAAAGATCAGTTAAAAGCTATACATAACAAAAGGCTAGCTAGAAGCTAAAAATAACACAAATTAGCTTTATACTAAACATAGAGAAATGCTAGCTTAATAATAAAAGTATTGAAAGCAGCTACAACAACAAAAGGTTAGCTAGATGCTACAAATAGCAAAAACCTAGCTTCAAGCTAATTATGGCAAATTGCTATTTAAAAAGGTATAAGCTACATAAGGTACACGGTATACAGTAGTCCCTCACTACTATGTGGTTCGTTTTTTGTGGACTTGCGCTATTGCTGTTTTTCAAAGTAAGATTGGACATGACACAACTGGCTGCTTGATGGATGAGCCGCACGTTTGGCATGGAATTTTTATTTAAAATAATTTATTTTAAATTATTTAGCATCTGCTGCACCTTTGTGCAGCCCATACTGCAGGATAAGCTTCCTCCTGCAGCTGATCAGCTGTTCTCCGTGCAGAGCGAAGAAGTGGGTGTGGCCAAGACCGCTTGCAGGTGGCTGAGTGCAGCCGGAGGCAGAGAGAGCTGAATTCATGACCTGTGCTCTTTTAGAGCCTACTTCGCGATTTTTCACTTATCGCAGGGCTTCAGGGTACGGATCCCCCACAATAAACAAGGGACTACTGTACATACATCTCGCTAAACTTTATAATTCTAGTTCTGATGGAGATCCAGTGTTTTGGGCTTGTAGTCACAGAGCATGCGGGCCTGCCTCGGACAGAGTCCCTTTTGAGCACAAAAGCAAGTATTTAGTAACCAATCTTCCTTTATTGATTTTTCCTTTCCCACAGCCTGCAAACTGGGACTCATGGGTAAGTGTTTATATATGATATTAAAAAAAAATAAAAATAATAATAATCTAAAAATATTAGAAAACACATAATACAATATTCTTTCACTTTTTTAATATTTGGATGATTATGTCTGCTCAAACGCACTATATAACCCCTGCCCTCCTCACGCTTCTTCCTGTTTTTATTAACAAGCTTTTCCATGAACATTTGCTTTCACTTGTCTGTCCCAAATCCGTTTGTCTGTTGTTGTCTGCAGTGTTTGATGTGGTAACACAACACTGAAGATACTGGGCTGCAACACAAATGGAACTTGAGCCAATTCAGTTTCAAATTGACATTAAATCAATCAACGTCAGCCGTTTTCCTGTTACATGCAAGAGATAGTTTGTGCAAGTTTTACAGCTTATCATTATTAGTCGTTGCTATGTGAACCATAAAGAATTGGTTAGAAGACATCGCAGGTTTTTAAAGAATTAAAGGTGCACAGTTTGAAATCATTTGTAACTGAATTGCTATTCCCACTTTCTGTTTTCCCTCACATTGTTGTGTGTTCACCTGGTATTCAGACAAGTCATTTAACTCTTACAAGTGATGTTTGTGGTCACGTGTGACACACATCGATGGAGTTCCTTACATCCGTTAAGAAGTTGCTCATGTTGGCTGTGGATTGTTCACTGCAAATATGATTAGTAATAAACAAGAACTCATGAGCAACTTCATACGTTTTTGCTCAAAGCCAACCCGTCTATCAGTTTACTAACCTCTGTTTTTGTTTTAATCATTGTAAGGAAGATATGTCTTAATAATCTAAGGTAAAACAGTAAAGTGTTTTTTTTTTAACACCTGAACAAGGCCGTGGGATTGTAAACCATGTTTATACTCAAAAGAATCAACACGTGTTTCTTGATTATTCCTTTTTTGTATTTCCTCCTGTTGAAAAACCACCTTTCCTTGTTTTATTTGACTTTGTTTTCTGATTTTATGTGAACCATCTCTGTAAAGGTTAATACTCTACGACAATGTTCTGGAACCTAACATGGTCGTGGGCTAGTCATAAATTCATGACGACTTTTGTTCAGTGTTCAAATGCAATTGATACTTGAATAATTGAAACAGTTGTTCCCAAAAAAAATCCATGTTCCCAAGTATCAAAGTATTAACCTCCTTATTTGCCTTTTTTTTTTTAATCATAAACTATTGAATCCCTTGCTTGGTTTTTCAATATGCAGCCATGTTTCCAAAAAAGTTGAACAACTGTGACAATTGACTTTTAGTTTTACTGAAATGGCGCAATGACATTATTTAAAATACATTTAGAAATTTGATTGCAGCAACACATTTTAGAAAATTTTGACTTTTTATCACTGTGCCACATGTAGATGAGGGAAGTGACTTTAGTTCTAACAGAAAATATGGCTCCACCCTTTCAGGATTAGAAGTTTCAGACATTTTTTAGTTCAGGGCCTCATTTAATAAATGCATTGATTGTTTCTGAGGAAAATACATTTTTTTGAAGGATTTTTTTTTCCTCCAGATGCTTTTTGTAGTATTTCCTACAGAGTGCAGACTTTAGGTGAGAAAAGATCTCATCAAAATCTGCAGTAGATTTCTGCAAGTCTTGTGCCTAAACATGCAAATACGGCATCATTTAATTTGACTTTTGTCTGCAAGTTAAAGTACCTAGGAGAACTGTAATTTATTTTATTTTATTTAAATTTTTGTAAATGCACTCGTTATTTCTGATATCCTCCAAATCTTCCTGTTCTAACTGTATGCTGTTGACATGCATTTAGCAAGGCCTACTTCTAAGCTTTGTTGGAAACATGTCGCTGACGTCAAATACAAAATGATCATGTAGGTTTCATTCAAAATGGGTTTATATACATTTAAAAAACATTGCATTCCATTTTTTGACGATTATTTGTACAGTATGCCGACATTTATAAAAACAAGGCCGTAAACAACGTATCTAGAGTTTCACTTCAAAAATACAATAATTTCCCACTTTTCTGTATTAAATATTTTACTGTGGTCCTAAGATTATTATTGTTGTCATATAGTGGCCATACAATCCCACTAGGCCTGTAAACATTAATCAGTCTGGTACTGTCCAGACACTATTGAGGATTAAAAAGTGTAATTATTCAGTTTGCCATCATTTCTCCCTTATACCCTGCCTCTCCTCCCTTTGTTCCCAGTTTGATTTATGAATCCCTTGTAATAACTATAGGATGAAATATTTATTTTGACTTCTGACTGCTTGAAACCTGACCCTTGCCCTTCAGCCTGAGGACAGTGATGCCAGGGAAGGAAAAGCCCAGAAGCACTATGATCCTGTTGCAGCTGCTGCAGACGCCTGGGGGGACGATGGTAGACAACCAGTCCGCTATGACCCTATAGCAGCTGCCACAGAGAGCTGGGAGGATGATGGAACCCAAGCAGCCCACTACGACTCCATGGCTGAAGCCCAGGAGGAATGGGGGGATGATGGGAATCAGCCAGCCCATTACGACTCTGATGCTGAAGCCCAGGAGGAGGGCTGGGTCGATGACACAGAACAACCAGTCAAAGAGGAGCCTGTCATGGATGAAACACCAACTGAAGAGGCTCCAGCTGATGCAGCTGAGGAGGACACCACTCAAGCAGCTTCAGAGCTGGATTATGAAGAGGGTCAGGTAACCGAGGACAGAAAAAGGAGAGATGCATCTGGGTGATAGAGTGGATGCATCAACCATTGAGATGGATATATGAGCATGCACATTTGCACAGAAAATATATACATTTTGTATTTTTAACTGAAAAAAATGGAGAAATCTTGAGATGGAGTGGTTTAGGATGCATCTAGACGCAAGATGCATCAACCATGAAAAACTAGGGACAGACAAAAAGAAATTCATAAAGGGTAGAAAGCAAGTGCTTCTTGATTACACAGTTATTCCTAATTATTATGCATTTTATGCTATGCAAAGTATTTATCTTTATGACAATGCAACAGTCATAAATATACGACTATTGCTGTCTACTCTTTGTGTCCGTCTTCTTGCTAACTGTGCAGTTTAGTCTTTTTTGGCATGTGTTTTTGTCTGTATCTTGTCTTTCACGCTTTTCTCCTTTTCCTTCTTTCATCATTCAAGTTCATCATATTTTAATGTCATTCTATTGTTTTTTTTTTCTGGTTTCAGGGAGAGTCGCCACCAGCTGCTACGCCTGCACCAGAGGAAGAAGCAGTGACAGAGGAGGTGAACGAAGGTGGAGCAACCTGCAACAACGAGCCAACTGTGGTGGGTGAATGACTCTGGCAAGGCTGTGCTTTGTAGCCAGTTCTGTGCATGATTTTATTAGAAAAATATTCTAGCCAAAACCAAGGGATGGTAGAAGTCTGGTTCATTAAGTGTAGGATTATTGCTTTCTGCAGAAAGATGGTTAGGTTGTGAAAATTTGCTGTCAGGCATTTTTCTTCATGAGATCAATATGGGTTTATTTTAAATTTATAATAGTTGAATAGTTTGCTGCAGTAGCTTGGTGGTCAGTGCCATGGTCTTGTAATCCTGAGGTTGTTGGTTTGAGCCCAGGTTGCATCAGGAATGGCATCCAGCATAAAACAATGACCAAATATTTAGTGCAAGTTCGCTCGCTGAGGCAACCCCTGCAGAAGGGAGCAGCTGAAAGAAACTTACTTTAACTTATCGTATTTTTTATAAAGCGCACCAGATTATAAGGCGCAATATAAATGAACGGGTCTGTTTTCATATATAAAAAGGCACACCAAACTATAAGGCGCATTAAGCGAAACAAAACAGTCATATAAGTCAAACTTTGTTCAACTCATTCACAATAACCACATAAAAATTGGTTTGAGGTCAGTAAGCACAACCAGAATTGATACATAAGGCTCACTTTTGATTTTTGAGAAAATTAAAGAATTTTAAGTTCGCCTTATAGTCTGAAAAATACAGTACTAATGCTTTGTAGGTGTACTGTTTACCTGACCCCACCTTGTCCGTAATCTGTGCCTTTGTTTCTGTTGCACCTGCAGACACCTGCACCTGCACCTGCAGCAGCAGCAGCACCTGCAGCGGCAGCAGCACCTGCACCTGCAGCGGCACCTGCACCTGCACCTGCAGCGGCAGCAGCACCTGCAGCGGCAGCATCACCTGCACCTGCAGCAGCACCTGCACCTGCAGCAGCACCTGCACCTGCAGTGGCAGCAGCAGAACCATCAGAGGTACCAGAGCCTGCAAATGTGCCCCCAGGCTTCCTGTTCAAGGTAATACAAGAAACCAATAATTATTTACAGCACTAATATACCAATAAAATTAGGGATGCATGATATTGGATTTTTGGCCGATATCAGATATGCAGGTATGCTAAAACGTTTTTGGCCGATAACCAATACCGATACTTTGTATACTTTCCTTTGTCAGAACATAGCCCTCTTATTTAGGCTTATTTGCTAGAAAAATTATGGAATAGCTGTAAGAGCTGGTGACATATATTCAGTAACAGCCATATGATATGCATAGCACTTTAACTTATATTAAATGGTGTTAAATGTTATTTATTAGCATTAGTCACCTGTGATGCTGTTTTGTGTGTGGAGGCTTGTTCCAGGTTCCTAGCTGCAGTGTGGGATCCTCTGCACTCTTGTGCATGATGGACAGCCTTTTTAAGTTCAACGTTTTTGACTATCCACTGTGCCGTAAGACTGATCATGCTAACAGGGTTAACACTTGAAGTCCAAATGTCTGTGGTAAAACTCACCCAAGTGCTATCGACTATTAGCTTCTGAATGACGTCGGAAATGACGGCTTGAAACTCGGGTAAGGCTACGTCGGAAAATATCTCTGACGGGACGATGTAACGAAGCTCAACATAGTCCAAAAATCTTCAGAATCAGACAGCCTCAACAACAACAAAAAAACTTCCACACCGCCGACATTTTGAATTTTCCTCTCCGCCCTGAGATCGGGTAGGTGCGTGATGTCATCACGTTGTGCTACCGCTGCAGGCATCCTTATCACTGGGTTGTCATACAAAAACAGCGTCTTTTATATCTGCGAGTTATTTTGATGGAATGGCCCATGTCCGATATTGAACTTTAACGCTATTATCAGCCGATACCGATAATATTGTGCACCCCTAAATAAAATACATCTGAGTTGGGTTTAATGCATACATTGTGTATGCACAGGTTATTCATGTCACTTTTTCTCTTAAAAAGGTTGAGGTGATGCATGATTATGCCGCCAATGACACAGATGAACTAGAGATGAAGACTGGCGATGTGGTGCTAGTGGTCACCTTTGATAACCCTGACGAACAGGTATGAAACACACACCAACACATTATGGTGTGTTTTGTTGCTATGGGAGCATTGAGAGGACTACCAGTATGTTTATGTGTTCAGGACGATGGATGGCTGATGGGATTCAAGCAGAATGACTGGGAACAAAACAAGGAGAATGCCACAAAAGGAGTATTTCCTGAAAACTTCACCCAGAGGCTGTGAAAGAAGGATGCCCTTCTTTTTTTATTTCTCTATTCCTATTGCCTAAATCACCTTTCCCTCTATTCAACCCAATATTGTCTCTTGACAAGGACTTTGGCCATATAAGCAGAGCTGTCACAGCCCTGGTTGAAATCATGCATTTCTAAGGTCTGCCACACTGTGGATCTTGGCATTTCTTTGTACGTCTGCAAACATTTCTAAATGAAAGATGTAGCCATTCCACGGGTCCCATTTGTTGCTGTTAGTTCTGGTGTTGGTCCAACAGGATATGATGTGCAGTTGCCTATGCAATGGCTACACCTCAGACCACCTTCAGGCAGTGTATTTATGTCACATCTCATCTTTAAGATGTGATTTGCTGAACTGCTAAGGATGGATTAAGAACAGTGTAAAATTCTTCAAACGATGCCAAGTGTAGCAGAGGAAAGTCTTCTCAAATATACAGTTAAAGTAAAAAAATAAAGAAGTATGCCTTCTTTTAGTTAAAATGTTTTTGTTTGCATTACAGGACACAAAATGCTTCTGCATTTTGCCTTAGAAAGAAAAAAAAGAGCATGGAGTAATATGTGGTGTGTTGTTGTTCATCAAGGATTACTTATTTTCTAGACCAAATGATTTTAAGTCCTGCAATGTAAAATAAAGAAACTGAAAGAAAGTGTACTTACGTTTTAATCATATTCTTAAAGCCTAAAACCTTTAGAATAGAAAAGAAAACATCCTTACAACAATTCAAAGCGCTAAAACGATGTATAATACTACCCTTGTCTACAATGTCACCTAAAAATGCAAAAAAAGAGAGACCTTTTTGTCTTAAAAACAGGTCCTCCAGACTGACCAGTACATGTCAGATTAGTGTCAGAGTTAGATTAGTGATCCCACTCCTCATGTCTTCAGGACACATCCAGCCCATCCTCTGTTCTTCCTATTACCAGTTTAATTGTGAGAAACAGGCCCTTGGTCATTGTTTTACTGTAGAATCTGTGGTGGCACAATATAATCCTGTTAAAATCCAAATTTGAAGCATGTGCAGTTAAATAGGTCAAATCTGTGACAGCAAGGATCAATCTGTTTAAACAAATCTGATTTCAAAGTGTATCAGAGTGAAATGAAACTACTAAAATATATATTTTTTAACTATTTGGAGTTGTGTAGAATGGTCGTTTTGTTCTATAAGCCTCCAAATATGCATTATTCAGGCTCGCTATGAAGCTAGGCAGCATCACTGGGAAGCTGCGGTTGGTAGTATAATAGTAAACATGTCAGTACTCAACTATACAATAACTGAGCCAGCCACATTCACTTAAAGAAATGTGCCGAAAACAGTTCAACTCCAATGCAGACGATTATCAATATGCACCAGAGCAACTTCTTTTATTTTTGTATGCTGCCGAGCGATGATTACATATATCTCAATGTAACCATGTCGACGCAATTGCCAACTGAAGATATTAAGGAGTATTTTGTACTCCTGTAAGGTTTACTGCTCTCATCATTGCTACAAAGATAGCCTACTACTAACCCAGTCATTCATTCAGCCACCAACTCTGAAGAGATTCTCGTTCCGTTATTAATGTGTAATAAGTGAGAGAAACTGTGTGTGTGTGCTGGTGAGTTGTTTGAGGAGCGCAAATCTTTATCTATAGGTTAATGTAACTGGACGACATCACCGCCTGCCTGAGGATACGGTCGTCTGTTTCATCGGAGGTTTTTCTGATAGTGCAGAAGCAATTCACGCATCTCGGGGTCTTTTTCCACTGGCTGGTATTATGGTTCTAGGTGTTATAGTGCATTTGTTGTGTATAAGTGTGATTTTTCCAAGCTGTGATAACAGATACATATTCTATAAATACATTCATATCTGTATGTGAGTTAATGTGAGCATGCTGACACCATGTGTTGTTGTGTGAACACCCTTGATTTAAGACGGTGATACTTGGGTCACATTTGAGGCAGTTGCAAAAAATAAATTTTTATTTTTTATTACTTTTTTATGGCTACTTTTGGTAAAAGAGATGATGTGGGCATTGTGTATATTTTATTTTCCTTTCTTTTGAACATGTTTTTCCTGAATTTGTCTTGATTCTGTTGATCAGTTTTCCATCTGCCGTGCCTCAAAATGTTGCTAGGTATCGTGGTCCAAGCAGAGTTATTAAAAGTGAAGCAGGGCTCACGGAGAGAAAGGTGAAGCTGCCAGACTCAGGTGCACAGGTTTTCAATGGTTTTCAGTATTTTAGTCACTAGGGATGTGAATTTATTATGATTTTTGTGTGTAATTAAAAAAAAAAGAGAATAATCACCTGCACAGGTTGGTAAAAATAAAATAAAGAGTCATATTTTTATTTAAGTTTTGTGTATATATTGGAATGTTTTACCTGGGTCTGGTTCTATGTTCGGCTTTATGGATCAGCCTCTCATGGTGCGATATGGGATATGACAAAAAGTTTTCTCCTGTACCTAAATGACCAATAATAATAAAGATGACATAAAACCAATGTAGTGTTTTTTTTTTATTTTGTTCAATAGACAGTGGGAAAAACAACAATTTACTATTCTTTATCATTTAGACAAAGCCAGACAATAATGTTTTTGCCCATCTCATTCTCTCCCTTTCACTGTGTGTGTGTTCATTTGTCTGTAGAGTTAGCAAAATATCTCACAAACCAGTGAAGAGCATTTATTATTATTATATATTATATTACATTACATATATTACTTATTATATTTATTATTATTGCATATGCAGCTTTGATCTGTAGATGATAGCGTACATTTGTATATGCAGGTATATTTATGTACGTGTAGGTATACATAGCCATGCATACATGTCTGCATGTATACGGTATGCTGCAAGTATCCATGCATGTATGAGTATTTATGTATTTATTGAATTCAGAAGTTGCATGTACAGGACTGGATAAGCTTTTGCTTCTTCCTATTCCCTTTGCAAACATTTTCGTTTTGTTTACAGAATATTTTTGGTGGGTGGAAATATTTACCTTTGTATGTATGTTTTTTTGTGTTTTGGTGATATTTTAACTGTTCAAAATGAAATAATGAAAAATAAAAAAAAAAGGTGAATAAAATAATCATTAGATGTGCATCTACAGAACACTACCGTGATCAAGACGGCTGTCACTGGTAATCAACTCTACCAAAACAATGAAAGTGTTACGTGGGTTATGGGTCCACCAGTTTAGCAGATATTTTAAACTGGGTGTGGTAGTAGCTCAGAGTAAACCTCTACATATACTTCAAGGGCTAACGATTAGTCAAGATCATGAATGCGTAATGTCACTTACAAGGTTTGACCAAAATGGCTATATTTACGTCCCGTTTCATCATAAGATGATAAGATGATAAGAATGTTAGGCCTTGAACTTGAAATGTTTGTATTGTGGTCTTTGCAAATGTAAGGGTATCCAGCAGGGTGTGCTGTGCCTCAAGGCTTATTCTCCATCCATTTTGGAAAAAAATAGAAGAAAGTAACTATCTCACAGTCATCAAAAGTGAGAAAGAGGAACTTCACATGGCGCTGCTGTCCACGGTGCTGAATGCAACGAGCAGACCACCCTGAAACCACAAGCTTCCTTCTGGCGTTGACGATGCACCTACAGAGCAACCACCCAACAATATAACAGCAGAAATGTTTTGTCAGCTGCACAATACAAATGCAGGGAGAATGAACTGGATTTCTAAAACTGACTTTATTACATAAATACTTCAATGATTGACAATATACAACTCAAACTTTTTGCAAAATTATTTCTGTTACAAAACAAACCACGTTCTGTTAAACCAAAATTTTGTGCATCAAATATATTGACTAGAGATGCAGAAAATGAAATAATAATAATAACAATAACAATAATAATAATAAATTTACAGCATTTTCTAAAAATAGATATTTAAATATATTTTCTTGAAGGAGCTTTATATACATATTATATACATATTTTGAGCAGTTGTGTAGGAGAACGTCCTGGAGTTTCTAGACGAATTGCATTATGGGAGTTTCATTAAACTATGTGAACAAAAGTCAACACCAGAAACATTTAGGCACTTTATAAGTCATAGATTAGGTAATTATATTTTCCTTTACAGCATTTCCCCACAATAGTTAAACTGCTTCCTTATTCTTATTGTTTAGGAGGAGATTTGCTTCTCCCCTTTGGGACTTGAATTTCTAAAACAAAGATAATGTTAAGAGGAGTTATCATAAGAACTTCTCTTAAAAACCCTAATTACTGCTTGTTAATTACATCTATTAAAGAATCGTCACACAGTAGTTGAATTCAGTCTTATTACTGACCTGAAAAAGTACACTCAAATGATGAAAACAAAACAAAATTTCTTAAATAAAATATATAATACAAAATTAAAAGTTTAAAAATCTGCCAAAAACAATCAAGTTATCTGAAAGCAGATATAATATTTTAAAAAGAGTCAATGTGGTCTTTAAGCACTTTGAGTCCAAAATGTGTACAAATATTTTGTCTTCATCTCCCTGCCATTCAACACCAGTTTCTTACAATAATTATTCTAGAAGAAAAGCTTTAATTTCTTTCCAATATAACGTAAATATATAAATACCTATACAATTGATTTCTATCTTGTTTTATTGACTTAATACTCCTTACTTTGGCTTTTTCCCCCCTCTCTGTGCTCCATTCCTTTCTTTAACATCACAAAATGTTTAAAATCCTGCTTTAATTCAATCCGAAAGCATAATGGTTGATGGAGCACAGTAAAAATACAACACAGGAATGTAAATAACTCCACTTAATACCGTCACAAGGAGTTTTGGATTCTATACACTTTTAAATCAGTTGTCCTTTGATCAAGGCCTTAGGAAGCAGGGGTGTGGATGGTGCTGCAGCAACCGTTAATGGATGCAGGAGGACATGCTAATGAATAGTTAATGACATATTTAAAAAAACAAAAATTACACATTTTATTACTGCTGCAAATGTATGTCCAATGCTTAAACCTGCATTTGCACTATGTATCTGTGTGCAAAATGATACAGCTTCCTAAAATCCACAAAATGGTGGAGCAGCATCAGGTCATGATTTCAGTTATATAGGTACATTTGGTGAATTAGAAAACACTCTGCATATTTGTCTGGTATTATACTTTTTATAGGCAGCATTGTGGCACAGTTGATAGAGTTGTCACCTCTAAGCGAGAAGGTTTGCATCAAATCGAATCAAATCTCAGCCAGCGGCCTTTCTGGGTGGAGTTTCCATGTTCTCTCCGTGCATACGTGGGTTTTCTCCGAGTACTCCGGTTTCCTCCCACAGACCAAAAACATGCATGTTAGGCTGATTGGCAACTCTAAATTGTCCCTAGGTGTGAGTGAGAGAGTGAATGGTTGTTTGTCTTTATGTGGCCCTGTGATGAACTGGAGATGTGTCCAAGTGTCCCCGCATCTCACACAGAGACTGTTGGACATTAGCACTAATGACACAGAAAGGAAGATGTGAGTAAAAACAATGGACGGATGGACTTTTCATTTGAACTTTTTGGAGTCATACAAATATGAACATGCTCGCATCACCCCTCAGTGGAATCACATTCCCACAGTTTTGTCTTTGATAGTCCCTCATTTTCTGCTTTTTGAATACAGTAGAGGAAGTTGTGCTCTTCTTTAATTGTGCTACTGAAGACAGGTAAATGAAACATGTCTCTGTGGCTTCTGTTTACCGGTATGTCATTGTTCAATACCCCAGGGGTGGAAGTGTTCGGAGTCCAGCAGTATTTTCCCCAGTGTTTGTAGAATCCAGGGGTACCAGTGCAGTCCGTTGGTTTGTGCCTGTAAAGGTCCCATCAGCTTGTAGAAGAGTCTTTGTGGGGCCAAGGCCCAGTGAGACAAATGGTGACTGTCCACGGCTGCGTAGCAAGATGCCAGCACACCATTCACCACTATAGACCCATGCTGTGTAAGAGGAGCATATAACCCAGTGTTAATCTGCTCTTCCACAAAGGTCACCATAGAAAGTCTTGAATTCCCTCTGCCTGTAGATGTAAACACACACTGTCCTGGATGGACTTCACTGGCAAATACTGTCCTCAGATGTCCTCCACGGCCGCTCCTCGGCCATCTGAAACCAAAGGGTTGCTTTTCTTGAGCCGTTTCTTTCAGATTTGACTCGTTCACTCCACGGTCACAGTCTGTGGCAAAGATCAGGTGAGCAGCTGTGAGGGTAATGTCAACACCTGCTTCTGTCCCAATGGTGTAGAAGGTCTTTGTGGTGTTAGCCTGGCGGTCCAGAAAGGACACAACTGGGCTGTAGAGAAGCGAAAGATGACCGTCTGCTGTTGAGGAAGCCAAGACGCGGTCCCCAGGGAGAAGGTCACGCATGTGTTTGGTACCACCACCTTCGATCATAACCAGAGCCTCGCCAGGGAAACAACCACCAGTTTTGGCTGCCACTGAGTGTTCTGGAGTAAGAAAAGCAGAATTAAACAAGATCTTTTTTATTCAATTTGACAAATGATTACTTTTTATTGTTTTGCTTTTTTGTTGTTGTTGTTGAAACAAGGATAAGTAAAAAATGCAGCTGATATGAAGGAAAAGTATGTGACCTGCTATGCTACCTGCACGTTATTCTAGGTCACTGAGTAATCCATGAAGCAGGTGAGACTTTGACACTGACTCAAGAGCAGCTTTATCTGAGAGGATCAGTGGTGGATTGTTAACATGAAATAATGTGCCTCAGGTTCAAACTTCCCTGCCTGCGTACGGCCATGATCAGAAGTCAAGTACGCAGAAAACATCCTTCAGAAAAAAAAAACATGGCAGTTACCAACGTTTTATCTTTGGTTGTTGCAAACCCATCAGTAGAAGATTTAGTTTTTTTTACTATTTATCCTAACTTGTAAATAAAATCCAGACCTGTCAAATGCCATGGCACAATTTCATGACCATTTCATCTGACTTGAATTCATGACAGCGATGAAGATGATCATGTAATTGTGTGTCTTTGTGGTTCATTTGTTTGTTTGTTAGCAAAGTATTTAATGAGCCTCTGGACAAATTTTGATACAACTCTCAGAAGTAATCATTTGATAAATAACTACAACTTATTAACTTTTTAGTTTCAAGATGACATCACAGCTGTCAACTTTAGCAACACAAACTATGGCTATTAAGTCAGTTTTACATGTTTTGAGCTAAAGCTGGACATTGTTGTAAAAGGGTCATCCCCAACATGTACTCCAAGCATTAACAGTTCACACAAGATATTTGTTTAAAACTGTAGGATGCAAAGTAGAAGGCGATTTGTTATCCTTTAAGAAATGCTAATTTAATATGTAATATTGTCCTAATTAACAGTATTTGTACTGATGTGTGAATTAAAATAAGCAAAAGATATGTTAAATGTTTTCCAAATTTCACTCTAAAAGATGGTTTACCTTGCTCCTCTACTTTTAAATGTCAAATGTACATGACTTAGAGTTAGTACTATATTTTTCAGAATATAAGGTGCACCAGATTATAAGGGGCATTAAGCAAAACAAGTTCATTTTGACACATTTTTGAGCGCCATTTACTACATAAAATCAGTTTGTTTTTTTTCAAAAAACACAACCAGAATTAATACATAAGGTTCACTGTTGACTTTTGAGAAAATTAAGTATTTAAGTGCGCCTTGTAGTTCGAAAAATATGGTAAATATGAAGTATAAGTAAATAAACATGCTTATTAATTATTTGTTGAGCTACTGAGGTTCATTTCTTTGGTCAAATCTGCCACAGACCGCTCTTGATCTTGTGTCTTGAGCTGTTTGGGCCTTTAAGACGCAGAGGGATGAGGTGGCAGGACTGGGTAGTCAGTAAGAGCTAATGGATAACCAGCTGATTATATCTGCACAGTCGAAGCACGACCGGGGGGTCAGAGAGACTGAAAAGTACACAGACTCAGACCTGGTTCAAGATACCTTTCAGTTTAAAGCAGAGTTAAAGATTTAAACTGAATCACATTTGTTCCAGAGGGGAACTGAGACACTGAGCTTAAATACCTTGAATCTTATAGAAATAAGAAATTTAGTTGTAGAAATGTGTGTTTTTGTGGGAGGCTTGTCTTGAGGTGGTGTTAAGGCAGCCAAATATTTGTCCAAGGTGTGTGTGTCTTTAAGCCCGAAGGCTGCAGAAAAGGAGGGCTGCGATAAGATTCAGATAAGAGATCTGAGAAAAAAAAAACTACTGAAGGAAATGTAACAGCAAAAACAAAGGGGGAGTTAATCATCTCACAGCCTGCTAACCTTAGCTCAGCACGTGGAGTTTGGCTTCAAATAACTGGTGGTACCAGACATTGGCAAAAGGATTTCCAAAAGTTTGGCAAAGTCAGATTAGCTGGTGGTGGAATGCTGTCACTTATTGTTTCACTTTATATAGACTGGAAAGGCAGATTTTACTTGAAGCATAAAGTAGATCTAGACTTATTTTCTGATTATTGCCTTCACCACCAAAGGCAAACAGGTGGTAACGTTGCCCATCATGTGTGTCTGTTACTAAAATATCTCCTTTAGACATTTTTAAAGCAACATGCAGAAAGTAATTAGTAGATATACATGTAAAACAAATTAAATTTTAAAGCCAACCTGGTTCAGGATGGCTACCACAGTAAACCGACCTTTAACAGCATAAAAATGGATAGAACTGTGTCAATTTTACACATAATGACCCACAGTTTGTTGTAGTAATAGAGATTGATCCCCAAATACATGTTTGAATAGCTCATTAATTGCGCAAGATATTTGTTGAAAAAATGTCAATACCCATTTGAAATCAATGCTGTCTGTATGTTAACAAAATATCTCATTGGATATATTTATATGAGACTTTCAGGATGATCATTTAAACTGCTTAACTTTTGGAGCCAAACCAATTCAAGATGGCTGCCTAAGCTAACTGAATTAAAAAACAACAACACAGAAATGGCTTTCTACTAGTTTTTATAGATATTGAGCTAACATTTGGTGTGGTAGTAGCAGAGCATCACCCCCAGCACACACTCAAGTGCAACACCTTTGCATTAAACCTTGGCCTCAACTCCTTAAGCCAAAATAGCACAAAAACCACTGGAAGGATTTCAATTAAACTTTCAGAAAGTAACCTAACATTTAAAGTCCGCTCAATTCAAGATGGCACGCAAGACTGTTCTTGGGCAACTAAAAATGTCTACACTAAAACTGAATTTTACTAATACCAGGCTAAAATTTCCATTTGTAGTTGTTAAGTAATTCATAACACTTACACTAACCAAGTGGGAACAAATCATGAAATAATATGTGAGGTTTTGCAATATTGCATGAGACTGTATATAATGTAATTTTTTAAGTCTTGCCCAAAGTGACTACAAAAACGTTAAATCATCTTAGTCTAAAACTCTGGCGTGAAAGATGGCGAGTGGTGTGCATTCTTCGAAGTAAGGGTATGCTTTTATTGGTACCACTTTACAATAAGGCTCATGACTAGTAGTTTATAGATACATTATTAATTCCTCTATCAACACTTTATAAATCATTAATAAATGCTTATTATGCATTAATTAAGGGTGAGAGACAAAACTGACCAGTTTCTTGCCAAATAGTGAGCCAAATCTGTTCACCTATATATTTCCTCTAGAGTGGTTAGATTAAACATTTCAGACTAAGTTACTACATTGTGAGCACAATAAACATTTGTCAACTTGTTTCTTTAGCATATATTATACTTTATCACTGTTTCATAAGTATCTAAAACTATACTTATAATGCGGTGATAAAGTACAATATTATATTCTAAAGAAATAGGTTTACAAATGTTTATTGTGCTCACAATGTAGTAACTTAGTCTGATATGTTTATTATAACAACTCTAGATTAAATATATAGGTGAACAGATTTGGCTGACTATTTGGCAAGAAACTGGTCAGTTTTGTCTCTCACCCTTAATGCATAATAAGCATTTATTAATGATTTATAAAGTGCTTATAAAGGAATTAATAACATATCTATAACCTATTTATTAGCCATCTATAAGGGGACCTTATTGTAAAGTGGTACCCTTTTATTTTACTTTGTTTGTCCATATAAAGCCTATTTTGTTGGTGTTCTGATCAAAACGTGCTGTTATTTATGCTTTATTCTCATTGACTGAAGGCTTTCCAATGGCATATGACTAAAAAGTGAGACAAAATATGGCAAAGTGCACGGGTGCACTCCCTGCTTTGATTGGATCCCAAAGGGCCACACACACACACACATGTTCACAAACTGATGGTGAAGACAAGCTGTTAGTGAGCCACCCCACAAAGAGTCAACCTTATTAGCAGCTACGACTGACAGAAACAAAAACACACTGAGATATGTGGCTGCTCAGATCCATTTCTTACCTGACTTGACGCTACAATGAATGTGAGCTTTGGACTCATAGTAGACCCAGTCAAATCCAGCTTCTACAGCCAAGCGGGCCAACATGGCATACTTGTTTCTGTCCCTGTGATGAAGGGAAATAATTCATTTGTAAATACCAAAATGCTCTGAAATGTCAAACGATTGGGAATACATTGTGATTGTTGCATCAGAAGTGTGCCAAGACAATGATGGCCTGTGTTGTTACATTGCTGATAAGCTGTTTGATGAGAGAAGCCGTTGCCTGTAGCTTCAGTGTGGCTACCTGTCTGACGTGGTGATGTCAACGGCACGGCCCTCGTAGTGCAGCGAGTCCTCTGAGTGATGACCGTCCTCATCCCAGCCTTCTGTCACCCTGAGCTTCACACCTGGCCACATGTTCATCACAGAGATGGCCAAAGAGTTCAACTTGTCTTTGCATCGCTGAGAGAAGGAAAGAAAAAGAAAAATTGCAAACTGTCAAAGACAAATAAATTGAGAATTATCTAACCCTAATAGTGCTCGAGAAGTGTAAAGAAGATTCTGTGATAATGCATATCGATTGTGAGCTTTTATGAGAGTTTTATTTCACCAAGCCCACCACAGCCACATAATTTTGAAGGAAATACTGTATATCAGTATTTAGCTGTGGAAGCCATCTTGATATGGGTTTAATCCAAATGGCAATCAGTTCCAGAAGTTCATCCAGTGATTACATTCTGACTGCTTCATCAAAATCTATGTAGTGGTTCCTGAGATAATTTCCTATCAGTTAAAGCCATAGTTGTAAGCAAAGAAGTCATGCAATGGATAATATGTGTTGGGGACAACACGCAGAAATTAAAACACATTTCAAGCACCTATTTCTGTAATAATAATTAGATTATAGTTATTTTGTGGTTCATATAGGTCATATGTGTCAAACTCAAGGTCCGAGGGCCAAATGTGGCCTTTGTTGACATCTTATCTGGCCCCCACAATGCTATTTTAAATGGAAAATACTTTTTTCACTTGATTTTTTTTTTCAGTGATCTTTGATTATGATGTCAAAAGTGCAACAGAGAACGTCAAATGAGACCAATCAAACTCTTGTTGAGGAACCTGCAACCAAAAAAAAAAAATGTTTGGTATCCAACTTGAGATGATGTAGATTCTGAAACCAGCTCATAGTTTGAAAAAGGTTTTAATTTTGACCCCCTTTTATAAGTGGGTTTGACACTCATGCTATAGGTCAATTAGATCTGGCAGCCGTCATGCATGTGGAAAGATTTGACAGATGTGTGGGTAAAGGGTGAAAAGTGATTATAAAAGCCAAAACCTACACTGAAATCAACATAAAGCATAACTTTCCACTCACACATCACGTTGCACTTTCACATAGCTGCACTCTGAATTATAACCATAAGTCACAAGGTGAATAGTCAAAGTACACGTGACAGATTTTTTTCTGTTTGCAGCTTGGAGAGGAAAAGAAAAAACTCAAGATCATTTGTGAATTTGAAGCTATTTAAAGTCCAGTAATATTTCTCAGTAAATGACTAAAAAACTACAATAAATGGATTGTATGTTTGACGCAGATATGGAAGGATGCTGGGGAAGATTACGCATGGCTGCGTGCGCAAAGAACGCGCAAAGTGTCCCAGTGACAAAACGAGTGGAAGCAGTGATGGTTTCAGGTGAGCTGGATAAACTGTTCTTGTTGGATTTAATGTATTCATTATGAGTAATCTAAAAGGAGGGGGAATTTCCGGCCCACACATGACCGATCAAATGGAAAATGAGGCAACGACTTGAATCGGGAGCTGAAGGCAGCAGAAAAAATGTCAGGTAGCTGAAGCGAAGCGTTCATGAAACCAATCCCTTTGGTTTCAACATCACAGCAAACATTCAGAAGTGACTCACCTGCGTCATCAGCCTGTCTGCCCCCGTGTCCTCCTCATCCTTGAAGATGATGTCTGTGTTATAATTCGGCGTCAGCTCTTTGAAGCGCTCGGAGTTGCGCGTAATTTTCCCTTCGGGCCGCCCGCTGGCCCCGAGGGTCTTCTCGGCCACGTTGGGGCTGAACTGCTTGTAGGCGAGCGGGATGAGCTTCTTCGGGGGCCTCCTCTTGCCGTATCCCCTCCCCGGCCCGCAGCCCTCCGAGGCAGGTGCGTGGAGGAGGAGGACCAAGGCGCACAGAGAGGCTGGGAGAAGTAACAGGGAGATCCGCATCGCCCCTGCGTGGGGTGGGGGAGGGAGGGAGGACTCTCCCGTGGGGAGAGAGAGATGTCTTCAGTGCCTCCCAGGTTCAGTCTCCATTGTCCGGGACAGTTGCAGCAGCACGTCCGGAAGGTTCAGGTCAAGTTCCCCGTCTCCACACTGCACCATGAGGGGAGCAGAAAGTTGGGAACTTCTGCAAATCTGAGCTGACAAGCCTCCCCTGCCTCTCCAGAGTCAACAGTCCGTGTGCGGGGCTGTAAAGTCCGCGGATTTAAACAAACAGGTTCAAAGTCGATTTGGTGGGTGTGAGAGTCAGAGAGAGAGAGAGCGAAAGAGAGAGAGAAAAAGAGAGAGCGGTTACTGATATCCAACTTGGAAGTGTTGTGGTTTCTCTGCCTCTCTTTCGTGTGCACGAGGAGAACTGTCACATCAGCCACTTTCCTTCCGCAGCCTGCTGGATGCCCTCTCCGGACTGCGTCCTCTCCACATGCAACAAGCTGCAGCTTGATGAATTCAAGGGGATTGAGTGATCCAAAACGATCTCTTGCCACTTCAGACCGCACCCTGCCAGTCCTGCCCTCCTCCTTCTCCTCCTCCTTACTCCCTTACTTCTTCTGTCCCTGCGCTCTGCCACCCTCCCCGTCCCTCTCCTGGGCACAGAGCGCACGGAGAGTGCGGTCAACATGTTGGTGGCTGCAAAGGCGCCACAAAGGGGGTGTCCATGGGGGACACCGGTGCCCCAGTTAAATTTACTGGTCCCCCCACTGATACCTCGTCCCTTTGGATAGACAGTCCTACATACATAATTAGGTCACATGATCCAAGCGTAAAACTAGACTTCCAGGAAGGAAAATAAATCCCATCAAGTTAAGCTGGTTCTATTTTTTTTTTATTTCTGAGGTCAAAGTTTCACTCTCATTTGAGTTTATTATCACCACTAAGAAAGACGTAAAAGCCTATATTTATGTGCATTTGTCTGTCTGTTAGCAAAATACATTATCAACTAGATGGATTATATTGAAACTCCAAGAAAGACATAATTGGATGTACCCGTATATTAACTATGGACACACCAATACCACTTAATTTTTAGTAAATACTTATATTTATGGTGAACATCAAGATGACTTAAAGTAGTATAGGTATTGTGGTACTGGGCTATTTTAAGGAGTATGTGTCAAAGCATGTGGTGTTGGAACCAATACCCCATACTGGTATAAATATTTGTGTATCTCTATCTCAAAGTCTTCACCTTACGTCCGAATGCTCTTTGTGGACTTCACATCCGCCTTAAACACCATGATCCCACAAATCCTGATGGACAAACTATCCACACTAGGACTAAGCCCCTCCATTTACAACTGGGTACTAGACTTCTTAACAAACCGACCACAGTTAGTGAGGATCCACAACTTCTCCTCCACCATAACCCTCAGCACTGGCTCTCCTCAGGGATGTGTGTTGAGCCCACTCCTGTTTACTCTGCTCACATATGATTGTGCAGCTACCCATCCAGGCTGTCACATTGTAAAGTTTGCAGATGATACAGTGGTGGTGGGATGCATCACAAACAATGATGAGTCCAGCTACAGGCAAGAGGTGGAACACCTGGAGAGCTGGTGCAAAGAGAATAACCTTCACATCAATGTGAAGAAGACAAAGGAGATGATTGTGGACTTCAGAAGGAACAAAAACATCTACACCCCCCTGAAAATAAGAGGATCTGCGGTGGAAGTGGTCTCCAGCTACTTGGGTGTACACATGAATGACAACCTCAGCTGGAGCAACAACACCACCAGCCTGATCAAGAAAGCTCATCAGAGACTCTACTTCCTCAGATGGCTGAGGCAAGCTGGTCTGGGAAGCTCAGTCCTCACCTCCTTCTACAGGTGTGCAGTGGAGAGCATCATGTGCTCCAACATAAACGTGTGGCATGGAGGCTGCACAGCTGCAGAAAGAAAAGCTCTGCAGAGAGTGGTGAAGGTTGCACAGAAGTCTGTTGGAGTCAGTCTCTCCACCATCAAAGACATTTACACCTCTAGATGCCGGAAGAGGGCCACCTGCATCATGAAGGACCTCACTCACCCAGCACACACACTTTTTGCCCGACTCCCCTCAGGAAGGGGTTGAGGAGCATTAAGTGTAGAACCACTAGACTGAGGATCAGCTTCTACCCTGAGGCTGTTAGACTCATGAATCTCGAACTAGAATAATCACTGTGAAAAAAATCACATCATGTTGCTGCTGATCTGTTTCATGTTGATGTGTTCATGCGTGCTCATCTGCTCACACAGACTCATGTTCATGTTTGTGCTGATGTTCAATGTTTTTATGTTATGAGTGCTTAGTGAATATTTAGTTGATGTTTTTCTCTGTTCATATCTTAGATGTTATTACTGTTTTTCTTATACATTTTATTGTTGGATGTAACTGGGACCCTGTGCACATAATTTCGCTCCACTACATGTACCACATGAGGTGCGAATGACAGAATCTCTCACTCTGACTCTGACTTTTGAAGTCAGCTTGATTCAACATGGCAGCCACAGCTAATTTACCATAGAAATCAGGAAAAAAAAAGCCATAACTTTGTATAACTTTATCATTTTTACAGATATTGTTGTTGGATGTAACTGAGAACCCGTGTACATAATTTCATTCCACCACATGTACGGCAATAAACGAGAATAACGCGAACGACAATAAAGAATATCTGAATCTGAATATTGAGCTAAGAATTGGTGCGATAGCCAAAAGTCACCCCTAACACACTCTGAGAACTTACAGATCTCTTGAAAACCTTGTTTCAAACATATGTGTTTGTTCAAGGAATGCTAGTTTCAAATATAAATATAAATTTAAGAGTGCAGGTGACATGGAATAAAACGTGCACCTTTAATAAAAGGGGATTCCCTGATTACAGTGTTGCAGTATTTTTCAGGTAACCTATGACAGCAGTGTAATAAAAAGCATGAAATACAGTTATGGCTTTTAGCTTTCATGTGCCACCTTAAGACTGACAGCAGCCCCCACCTGATCACCCCTTTTAAAACCTTCTGACGTGCCCCTGGTTAGCATGCAGGAGGCCCTTGGCATGCTGATAAACAGTTATGTTGTTCTTCTCATATGTGTTTTGACTGTCAGCAACAGACGAAGCAAATCAATTAAAACTGACCAGTTTCCCAGAATGGGTTGTTCTGCCAGCAGATTCTCTCATTAGTTTCCAGTATTACACGTGATCAGGGGTCACCGCTTGGTTGACTGCTGGAACATCGACTTCTACTAAAGTAATTAACCATCTGACGGTTTAATTCCTAATAGACTTCTTGAACCTAACAACTTTTTTCTTCTACCTAGTTCTCCTGCTGCATGTGAATGACAAACACACAGACCCCCCCCCCCCACACACACACACACACACACTTCGCAACACACACGCACATCAGCAAACTCAGCCCCTCCAAATTAGCTCTTCAAATATTTGCCAGCAGAAAATCAGTGGTCTCACCACTGTTTTTCAGGGCTCCCCTATTTGAATGAATCGAACTGTGCAGACCTGAGGTTTTCCATTTATTATTTGTGAGTGCAAACACCATAAGGTATTTTCTACTGCTTTGCTGCTTTTCATGTATCTCAGTGGAACAGAGGAAGGCAAAGAGAAGGATTCCCGAACAGTAAACAGCCATCTATAGCCGTGTTTACTCTCCGGCTAAAATAGAAAGTCTACGGGCACTTGTGTAAATTTATTGAATCTTTCCTGGTATGAAACATACAAACAAGTCACAAGGAATCACATTTTGTCACAGAGAAGTTAAAGCTGAGGTAAAGAGGCTTTGATAGAGTTTTACTGCGTTGTGGACAAGGAACTGTTCTTTGCTTCTTTAGTATAAAAACATAACATTTGGGAAAGTGTCACAGAAGTCCTGCTTAATGGTCACTTTTATGTTGTTCCACAGACAACGTTACGGAAGATATGAAGAGATAGTTCGACTTGTTTAACCCTAGAATTGAAGTCAGTCATTTGATTTGTAGCAATTTAAAACCTATCTTAATTGATCACTGATAGACATCCACAACTTCTGTTTAAATGTTATAGAATCTGCATATCATTGTCTTCAAAGTTCAGTAATTGTATATACCAGATTGTCTTTGAATTAGATTGTCAAAATAAAGCTTCTCTGAAAAAGATAATACTGTGATTGTTTTAGAACAATTTCCATGCTTTATTTGGAAATATTCTCTAATTTGTCTCACCATATACGTCCCTAAAACAGTAACTACTAGTCCAGATTATAAATAAAACAGAAAGTTAACAAATGAAAAATAAAAATGCAACTTTTATAGTTTATTTTTAGTATTCTGGTCAACTTAATGTTAAATTCTAGACATGCAGACTGAATGGAGTTCTCCACCAGTGCCTTATTTTCTAAACTTTAGCAATCAACATTTACACAGAAATGTGTGTGCCTGTGATGCATTTTCCCAATATGTTTTATCAGTATAGGTTTGTGCAATCTTGCTGCATTTTAAATGAAAGTTGCTATGTCAACGTAACTTCATTTTGACTCTTGCGTTTGCAGACGGGTTAACATCGACTCTGAAAATACAGGGCAAGGTTTGAGCTTTTCGCTTTGAGGTTCTGACTTTTATCATTTCCTTTTTGGGGGCATATTTCTTTCAATTCAATTTATTTCAGTTTATTTATATAGTGCCAAGTCACAACAAAAGTCATCTCAGGGCACTGAATAGAAACATTCATATACCGTATTTTCCGGCGTATAAGTCGTTCCAGAGTAGAAGTCGCATCAGTCAAAAAAAGCATCATGAAGAGAAAAAAAAAAACATAAAAGTCGCTTCGGCGTATAAGTCGCATTTATTATGCGTCACCGCTGACCCGTCTCGTTTATTATGCATTTATTTAATGGTCAAAACAGTTTAATTTCACCTGCGTGGGACCATCCATCCATCCATCGTGGCCGGAGCCGCTAGCTCTCCAGTGTTCCTCCATCTGCACCAGCTGAGTTAAACTAGCATGCACGGGAGGATTCGCTGTTGCAGTTCTTCAAAATTTAAAGCTTCAGTCAAAAATTGTGTTATGAATATGGAAAAAAAACAACGTATATAAGTTGCTTCAGCGTATAAGTCACAGGACTGACAAATCTATGCAAAAAACTTCAACTTATACGCCGACTTATACAGTACATAAAAAGTAAGTTTTATTTATCCGAGGAGCCTGCAGACTGCTTTGAGTCTTAACTTTGCCGCATTCTCATCTTGAGCAAGCATGAAGGAGACGGTGGAAAGGAAAAACTCCCTCATAAGAATGAAACCTTTAGCAGAACCAGGCTCAGAACAAGCGGCCATCTGCTTCGACCGGCTGGGTTTGAGTGGAACAGGAATGAGGAACAGATACTCAAATGCAGGTCGAGAATCACATGAAAACTATTCAATTTTAACAATTCATTTTTGGAAATATGGTCAGTTTGTCCTCTAGTAGTCTAAGCCTAAGGCAACACAACAAGCCAAACCTAACTATAGGCTTTATCAAAAAGGAAAGTCTTAAGCCCAGTCTTAAACTGGACAATGTGTCAACCTGATGGACAGAAACTGGAAGTTGGTTCCACAAGAGAGGAGCCTGATAAGTGAAAGATCTTCCTCCCAGTTTGCTTTTGGAAACTCTAGGAACCACAACTGCAGTCAGAGTGAAGTGCTCTGTTGGGAAAATATGGGACAAGAAGATTTGTAATATAAGATGGAGCTAGGTTGTTGAGAGCTTTGTAGGTTAGAAGTAAGATTTTGATTTATATTCTGGATTTGACAGGGAGCCAATGGAGAGAAGCTAAAACTGGATCAATATGATCTACCAACTCCAGTTAAGACTCTGGCAGCAGCATTTTGGATTAACTAAAGACCTTTTAAATAAGTTTTTGGACACCCAGACAACAAGCCATTGCTGATGCCGATAACTTGCTGCTGATATCCAAAGTAAAAGTCTATCTGTCATGAAGTATATGAAGCTTTGAAACTGAGAATAAAAGTTAGACTTCAGTTTATTAACCAAAGTCTACACATGCTGACTGCAAAACACATAAATACACATTTTATCTGTTTCCATCAGTTTCTACGTTATACTTACCAGAAGCTGTTTAATATATTTTACCTAGAGAGAAAATCAAATAACAAGTGTTTTCTGATATTAAGCTGTTTGGAATTAAAAATTTTAATAAGCACCTCCTTGCTTTCAACAGTTTAAATGGATGGTATGAGTAAGCTAAAATGCAAACAGCATTACATTTTAAGTTGTGCCACCTAACCTATTACTGTGTGAGTGTTGATCCCAGCCTCCACTGTTGAGCAAAGATATGAGCAGAAATTTACATTTACACAAGCATCTCTCCAACATTTTTTTGGGTGTGAGTGAGTGTGTTTGAGTATATAAATGTGTGCGTGTGTGTGAGTGGGTGTGTGTGTCATCTTTCCTTTGAAGATCATAAATACAGGAGTGGCTCCAGCCAGGCCTGTTGCCTGTTCAGCATGGTTGTCGACAATGCTTCAGAAGTGGTCACACATTCCCATCCATTCATCTTTCCCTAAATCCATCCATCTTTCAGTTACATTCTGGCCTTTAGTAAGGTCACCGGGGACTTTCAAAACAGACAGCAATCTGATCAGACAAAACCAAAAATGAAACCTGATTTTCTGCTAAATTGTTCTTTTTTTTCCAGTTACCATTCATCAAAATGTCAATTTCTCTGTTACACACTCCTCACGTCTGCTTTGTTGTGCCATTCACGTAAGGTATCAGCTCAGATGCATGTGCATGCTCATGTAGGCCCATGAACACACAGGGGAAGACACGAATATTGAGGCATGTGTGACCAGATGCACACGCATACACACCAGACCAGACGACAAGCCAACCGAGCATCAGGGCCTCGCTCATTGATGTTTGTCAAAGTTATTAATTTTCTCTGTGAAATAAGAGGCTATGGTGGCAGGACAGAAAGAGATGGGTGCCAGCCCCAGATTCTCCCTCCGCTTTCATCTACCGACACTGAGGCTCTAAAAGTCCACAGCCTTCACATGGGCATCGGGGTTACCCACGCATACCCGGCGCCTTAACCAACAAAGGTTCTGAGCCGAGCGAAAGGATGAAAACAGATGAAAGAAAATAGATGAGAAGAAAGTGATGTGAAAAAAATGACTATACAGAAAAAAAAAACTGATAATGAAAGATAAAAACTGTTAAAAAGGGAGTAAAGAAATTAATGTGGTCAGTGAAGATGTACTACAGCATAAATAACACATTGATGCGTTCACATAATAAACAAATGGTTAAAATGTTTAAACTTGTTTAATGAGGTTTTGAGAAAAGATGGATGAAGATGAGGTCTCACTTTGAAGAAAATCCCTGTATATACTGAGAAAACCTGCATTCATCTGAGAATGAAGCTCAGTTTTTTACATGTCAACAACATTCTCTTTCAGTCATCCCCAGTCCAGTTTGGGTGGTCTATTAATCCATAACAATATGATCTTTATGTATTTTTGTGCATTATTAAACCTGTTTTCTGAAACAATCTTTAGATGGTCAATGATGCTGGTCGGTACTGCTTGAGTTGCTAAGCTGAGTTAATCATCTGGCATAATCATTTCCTAACATAACATGTATGTGGACTTGAGCATTTCAAAAACATTACATTTATATTTTTAGCTACTTTTAAAATATATCATATCAGATCATAATTTGCTGTGTGACCAAAGTCTGCAGAGCTTTATTCACAAATCTGTATTCTCGCCTTTTCCAGTTTTCCCTAACAGTGATGAAAGTTGTCCCAAATCATGCACAGGTTTATTAATCAGGCCCAAACCATGATCCTACTACCACCAGAATTACAAATTAGTTAAACTTCTTTTCTGTCTGAAACCACACAATTCACAAACTTCTGGCATATTTATACGATCTTTGTAATGGGCAGTTAAAGCAGTGTTACGATGTGTATAATCATCATTTAGTTGTTACGGTTTAACTTTTTAATGTGAAATGTCTGAGCATGCCTGTCTATTTTCTAGTGTTATGTTCTTGGTTTTGTGGCTGTCACAACCCCTAAATGTCCTCATCAGTCCCTGCTTCCAGATCATCACTCACCTGTGTTCCATTGTCAGTCAGCACACCTGGTACCATTCACTCAACCTCCCTTTAGATGCACTTCTCGACTTTATACAGTTTTAGTCGGATCCTCCATTTATCTCTGTTCATCTTGTTGGCTTGCCAATTTACTTTTTTTATTTTTAAATATATACATACTGTAATACTAGGGGTTGAACAACTCCATATTTTTTAAAGTTGACTTCAACATGATAAAAGTCGAGTCTACTAGTCGATGTGACGTCATAGGAACTCAAATGTCATTTACTATAAAAAAAAAAAAAAGAAGAACAACAAACCACCAGGAGCGTATATTTATGCTGCTACCATTTATCATACTTTAAATAAGTCTCAGGAAATCAAAACTATTAAGATGCAAAAGTTAGTTTTATTTTATTAAATCCACTAAATAAAATAAACCACCGTGGCAGTGGTGGCTGTGGTGGATTCTGCACCGGCGGTGGTGTGCACCCCTGTTTTTATTTTAAATTTTATTTAGTGGATTAATTAAAATAAAAAAATTAAAATAATAAAAAACAGCTGGGCGGGCGGTGGTTGATTCCACCGTTAATTAAATAAAATAAAACTAAAAACAACATAATCTTTAGTGAAATACTTCCACACCGTTCATGAATTTCTACCTGTTTGGGAAGACTTTGCCCACTCCCTGCTTCCATCTTCTTGGAATTTTGCAGCGGCCTGGCACTGATCACGTGACACAATCACTGACTGTGACTAGTCAACGTGAAATTTTAAAACTTGCGAGGTGTCCTAAAGTCGACTAGTTGACTTTGGCATACTTTTTAATTTTTTTACTGCAATATTAAAGACGTACCTTACTGTTATTTTGTCCCCTGCATGTCTTCATTTGGGTCCTTCAGTAAAGACCACAGTCAAACAAATTCCTTTCTTGTTAAGGTTAGGTTCATATTGGTGCCATTTGGGATTTCTGTGAACATTTTCTGATTCTTTTAGGTGTAATTTGTGCTCAAATATAGTAAATTGTGAGGAGTTCACAGATTGTCAGACACTGAAAAAAGCAGCAAATAAAAAAAAAAGCAAAAATGAAAGACTGAATGAATAAATAGTTTGTTAAAGCAGAGGAGTGGGATTGAAGTAGTAATAGTCAGTGAATGACAAATGGCGCGTTATTTAGTAAACAAGTGAGTTTGGGTGTTTTTTCCACTCGACACTAGCATATTTGTGGTTTGAGGTGGACTTTTTTTTATGCAATGGGGTTTGAAGGTAACTCAAGGTAACAACTGGTGGCTAAAACCACTTTCCCTCATCCTTCTTTTTGTCCCTCTTTTCCTCCACATGCTCCGTCCAACCCCCTGACCACAATAAACACCTCATTCTTTGTTTATAGCTGGAAGTCTATGAATCAAAGTGGTTCAATCTTTGTCATCCACAACAACGGGATAGATTATTCCAAATTAGCTGTACACTAATCTTCACACGGTCCACCAGATATTTTGGGTGTGAGTGCCTTTTGAACAATACCAGGTTTAGCTAAATGGTAACTAACATGGCAGCCAGTGAAAACCACAATGACCAAATCTGTCTGTCACTGGGTGAGAGTGGCACCATTACTCGTCTTTCTAAAGGCGAGTTCACAGTAGTGTGCTTGGTTAGAGCAGACAGAAGGAAAATAAAAGCAGGATGATATAAAAGTGGAGCACAGGCTAAATGTGTCTTTGAGTTAGCGGGCAAGGCTAGCCACCACATGGCTAAAGCAAACAAGAAGGCTACCCAGGGGAGTAAAAGAAGCTAAACTCTGCTCTGACATTAAACACATGTGCCTGTACGGCTTTGAAGCACACATGCACATTCAAATGCACATATGAAAAGGTAACTGTGCATTTAAGTATGTAATATGTTGTGTTTTTCCTCTTACTTACAAATGAAAATAAGAATTTAATCTTGTAGAAAAATAATATTAATAGATAGTGTTATTCCTTGCATACAAATATCAATATTACTTGGATCTGGGCTGGGTGAACATGGGTCTCATTTGAAAGGAAAGCATAGTAAATAGAAGTTAAATGTACTTTTTCAACAGAACTGACATTTCATGATGCAGTGCCAAAATTGTTTATTAAACCTGCTTTAAAAATTGTCAGTTCAGAAAGTAAAGACTGATTCACTGACCAAAAACATGCCTATAAAAAACCTGCAATCAAAATTTAGTCGCTCTCATACAATTTCTCTTAATAGTGGGGAGCTTTTGAATGCAAACTTAAATGCTGCCCGGTGCCGCTACATGTGTCGTATGAGAGTTTTTCTCCTCCCTCTCTAGATCCCTCTCTCCTGAGTATGTGCCACATCTGTGGGCTCTGTGGTGATGTTTCTCTGCTCAGAATGGATTCACCAGCTCAAAAACGTCCTTATTATATTTATATTTTACTACACCACTAGAAAACCTTGCCAGCTGGGCTGCAGAAGTTTGGGTAGAAAAAGAAAAAAGGGAGGGAAGCAAGTGAGAAAGAGAGGGAGAAATGGAAATTGGAAAAAAAAAAAAAAGGACAGACAAACAAGATGTAGGCTAAGAAGTAAGAGGGCAAGGATAAAAAAGGTCAAACTGGAAAAATCAAAAAAGGTAAACCGTTGAAAGGAGGCAGAAAGAGGTCAAAGAAACTACACATAAAGCTCAAAGGAAAATATAAAAATTGAATGAACTTATCAAAAAACAGTATTTTTATTTAATTTCACTGTGCCCTCACTTAGGATAAATGAACAGCAACTAAAATGATGGATGGACATTCGGACGATTTGAGCTGGATGAAAGTCAAAACGATGTGGCTCTGAGAAAACACTATGAGGTCTGAGGCAGGGAAAAGGTTCATGGATGACGAAAGAGGCGGTCATGGTGAGTGGGATTACAGAGAAAGTCAAACACAGAGCAGAGTAAACACATTTGTATTTAAAGTCATTACATTTATTTAAAAATGGTAAATGGACTGCGCTTATGTAGCTTCTTTCTATCATATCAAGAACTTCACACTACAATCGGTGTCCTCATTTACCCATTCATACAGCACTAAAGCTAATTGAACAAATCATTCTAAAGAGACTGATCAGTGCTTTTAGATCACATTCATACACTGATGGGACACACATCAGAGGCAGTGAAGGGCTCAGTGGCTTGCCCAGGGACACTTCAGCATGTGACTGCTGGTGGATTCGAACCCCCAATTCTTGCATTGGAGGTCGACTGCTCTAACCACTCAGCCACAGCCGCCCGTTGTGTCCATTTTGCAGCATTCCTCAAACAGAGACACCATCAGTAGTTAGATACTTTACATTGTCATATGTGAACATCTACAAAGAAATAATTTGTTTGAAGAGTTTCAGTCGGGGTTTAGTGCTTATCATAGCACAGAAACAGCACTAGTAAAAGTAACTAATGGTATTCTCATGGCCTCAGACAATGCACTTGTGTCTATACTGGTCCTGTTAGACCTCAGTGCTGCATTTGATACAGTTGATCGCAATATTTTACTACAGAGGCTTGAATATGATATTGGGATTACAGGAACAGCTCTAAAATGGTTTAAATCATATTTATCTGATAGATTTCAGTTTGTAAATGTAAATAATAAATCTTCATACACCAAAGTTAGTCATGGAGATCCTCAGGGCTCAGTGCTTGGGCCAATTTTCTTTACTTTATATATGCTTCCATTAGGTAAAGTTATTAAACAGCATGGGATAAATTGTCATTGTTATGCTGATGACGCACAATTATAGTTGTCCATTAAACCCAATGAATCCAATCAGCTACTTACAAGCATGTCTTAAAGACATAAAAACCTGGATGACCCTTAATTTTCTCCTGTTGAACAGACTAGACTGAGATTTTGGTTTTTGGACTTGAGCTCCTTAAGAATAAATTTTTCAGTCTTTCTCCCTCCTTAGATGGCATTAATCTGTCCTCCAGCTCTAATGTTAAAAATCTTGGTGTTATTTTTGATCAGGACGTGTCTTTTATCCCCCACATTAAAAACGTTACTAGAACTGCCTTTTTCCATCTGCGTAATATTGCTAAAATTAGAAACGTCTTATCTAAAAATTATGCAGAAAAACTGGTCCATGCATTTGTCACGTCTAGACTGGACTATTACAATGGTTTATTATCTGGATGTCCAAATACTTCCTTAAAACGTCTTCAGTTGATCCAAAATGCTGCTGCCAGAGTCTTAACCGGAGTTAGTAGGAGAGATCATATCTCTCCAGTTTTAGCTTCTCTCCATTGGCTCCCTGTCAAATCCAGAATAGAATTCAAAATCTTACTTCTAACCTACAAAGCTCTCAACAACCTGGCTCCATCTTTTATTACAGATCTTATTGTTCCATATTTTCCTAACAGAGCACTTCGCTCTCAGACTGCAGGTTTACTTGTGGTTCCTAGAATTTACAAAAAAAGAATGGGAGGCAGTTCCTTCAGTCATCAGGCTCCTCTCTTGTGGAACCAACTTCCAATCTCTGTCCGTGAGGCTGACACATTATCCAGTTTTAAAACTAGGCTCAAGACTTTCCTTTTTGCTAAATCCTATAGTTTGGGTCGGCTTGGGTTTCCTGAGCTGTCCCTTAGTTATGCTGCTATAGGCTTAGACTGCAGGAGGACAAACTGGCCACAATTTTCACTCTGCTACCGTCTTTACTTACTCTGCTCAACCTGTTTGGTATTTGTAATTATTTTTTCTATCCTTAACATTTTTTGTCTTTCAGATACACCTGGACCTATACCTGGACGTACCATTCTGTGTTCATCTGTCTCTCCTTCCTGTCCTCTCAACCAGCCAGTCAAAGCAGATGGCCGCTTGTCCTGAGCCTGGTTCTGCTGGAGGGTTCTTCCTTTTAAAAAGGGAGTTTTTCCTTTCCACTGTTGCCATTGTGCTTGCTCAGGATGGGAGACTGCAACAAAGCCAAGATTCAACTTGTCTGCTGGATTCCTTAGATAGAGAACTTTACTAATTGGCTTTTATGTATGTGAATGTCACTGTAAAGTGCCCTGAGACAACTTTGTTTTGATTTGGCGCTATATATTATAAATAAGCTGAATTGAATATGTTCCAAACTGAACTTTTCAGTGAAAATTGGTGGAAGAGACACTATTACCATTTTATCCAAAGCAAACAATATTTTTGTGGTGCTGGTTCAGTGAAAGGTAGACATTATCCCACACATTGACATCATTTGTCAACCCTGGTTGAACTTAGTAAACTTTAGTATGAGAAGGCCAGGATAAATTAAAAATATATATTGAGGTAAATATGTTGTTTTTAAGCATGTGTATATAGAAATGTGACAGCTCAGTAAAAATACTTAAAAATGTTTAAAAGGTATCGCAATGTATTTTCAGTGAAGCAAATTAAACAATTGATTTCAAGGTTCTTTATTGTTATTCGCATTACATGTGGTACATGAGGTGGAACAAAATTGTGTACCCACACACAGGGTCCCAGTTACACCCAAAAATAGCAAAAAATATAAAGTATTAAAAGAAACAATATAACGGTATAAGGGCCTAAGATGTACGCTAAACCAGAACTATTCAACAAAACTGCTCTGTGAGCCACAGTTTCTGAAAGCCAACAACTCAGGGGCTGGACATCGAGTGATTAAAATCATTATGTAAATAAACCAAAGTTTACAAATGATCGGTTACCTTTTAAATGTGTTTATTTTATTGCATTGAATCATAAATGCAATAAACAGAACCCAAAACCCAAACCAGAACAACACCCACTCCCCCCAAAAAATATGTTGGCCGGATTTAAGTCACACGCGGGGTCAGAAATAGCCTGCGGGCCGCCATAGATACAGCAGCATGAGATAATCAGCAGCATGTATAATCAGCAGCACAGATAAGTCACATATCACTTTATCAGTTTTAACTCATTGATATGAATAAATAAAAAGCGAGCACCGACAGCAGGAATAAAAACTATGAAAATGTTTTGTTGGCATTTTCAAAACAGAACATATGTGCAAGTAGTAACGATATTTAAGAATGAGATGGAGTAAGACAACAGTATGAATAAGCAACAAAGACAGTGTATTTCAGAATGAATGGAAGGAACAGAAGTAGAAAAGACAGAGAAAGAGAGATTAAAAAATGAAGAAATGCAAGCAACAAAGCAAGAAAACCAAAACTAAATTTTTTTTTTTTTTTTTTTTTTTTTTTTTAAAGGAAAAAGATGGATGCTATGAGGACTGGTACTGATCAGTAGCTCTTTTTGTGATGCGGCTTCCAGCTTCCAGCTCACTGATTGGTCAGCTGCATAACTCGGAACATGCGTTCCCACAATCCCTCAGCACCACTTCAATTCCACCACATTGGTTTACCACGCTGCGGCTCAAAACAGTGCCTGCTGGCATGAGTAACATATCAATAAATTCATTATACATTTATACTGAAACATTTATACTGCAGCGGTGTGTTTTGCACAGAGATGGTATTTATAGTATGTGTGTCTATGTGTTTGTGTGCGTCTGTGTGACCTGATATTTATAGCGTTCTGACACAACGAAGCTGTGTGCTGTGGTGAGACAGATGTCTGGGGTGTGGGCTTCAGTCTTCTAGAGGGGGGCTGCGATGCAGAGCAACAGAAAACAAGTGTAAAAGACATTTAACAGAGATAGCTGAAGAAAGATGGAAACTTTTGTACTGCACAGACAAATAATAATTTAAAAAAAAAGACTGAATCAGGAGCACCAAGAAGCAAAAATCTATCATGTAAGCATTATTCAAAGATATCTTAATATCTGGGAAAAAAAAATTGGGAGTGATATTGATGCATCCAACACTAAAAGCTCCAAATGAAGAAACAAAGAAATATTCTTCCACCCTTCTGCACCCACCCCAATGCCTCACTTGTGCAAAGACAGAGAAATATTTATTCAGAGGACATAAAGCAACTAGGGAAATTACACGAAGTTTTATTGTTCAACTGTTTATTGATTGAAGAAATTTCCATTCAAAGACCCATTTGGATACTTCACCATTGTTTGCAGGATTACAATAGTTTTCATGTAGTCCATTCAAAGAGCACCAAGTGACTACGTGCCATATGGACCATGGCAAGGAGGGTGAAAAGGCCATAGAGACATTAGGAAGAAAAAAAAAAAACTAATTAGGAGTCTGATTTTTGACATTTAAACAGGACTTCCACTTCAGCTGCAGTTTTTGCTACTAAGTGCACGTCAGAAAATACAAGTATTTTGTCATAAATTATACAGGATTTTATTCATTTATTTATTTGTTTGTGAATATATGTATTAGTTTCCCATCACAGTCCACGATAAAAATAAAAATACTGGTTGGTTTTAGCAAAGCAGGCTTTTAAAAAAAAATTGCTAACATGATCTGGCTGTTATGGTGTTGAACCCAAGTGCAGGGAGAGGCAGGAGGACTCAGGCATAAAATAATAATTATTAAGCAAAAACAAAACAAAAGTGCTGATGGGGCAGCAGAGACTTAGGAAAAATGAAGAGCAGACCAGACCGTGAACACAGGGAAGGACAGTAATAGTTAATGCCCAGAAACCAGAGGAGTGAAAATACACAGACTAAATACAGAATGTTAATGAGACAAAGTGGGAAACACCTGGAGTGATTAGGATTTGGATCAGGTGTGCATAGGAGCAGAAACACAAGCAAGAGAAAAACACAGGGAGGTGCAGACAGACACAGGATGGGAAGACATGTCTCATGTGCCTAACTTGATAGATATATTTAAAAAAAAAAAACACCATAAACAATTGTTTAACAGTTACTTTTTTATAATAGTTATAATTACTAGTAAAATATTGATTGACACATGCCAGCATGTTTTACTTTTCTTTTTTTTTTTTTGACTCAGTAAATAATAAAATACATAGAAACACACAATTTGCAATCTGTAAAAATGCACTAGTTAGTATGGACATTAGACAGAAAGTGAAGTCATGTTAGGTGTAAGACAACTAATAAAGGTTAAGATTTTAATTGAGAGGATTGAAGTTGAGGATGGAGATTATTTGTTCAGACAAAACTTTTAAAGTTCACTCTTCATGGCTTTAACTTTAATTTCAGCTATGGTTAATCAGAATCAGAATAAGCTTTATTATCATTGTACTGGGATACATTGAAATTACACTGCCTGGTCAAAAAAAAATTGCCACCAAAAAAAAAAAGTCATACATTAATATTTTGTTGGACCGCCTTTAGCTTTAATTATGGCATGCATTCACTGTGGAATAGTTTCGATAAGCTTCTGCAATGACACAAGATCTATTTCCATCTAGTGTTGTATTAATTTTTCACCAAGATCATGACTAGGCACTAGGCATGATGGGTGCATCACTTCACCTGCCTCTCTTCTTACAATGATGTGCCCATCACTCTGGAGCAGGATAAATCTGGACTCATCAGACCACATGACCTTCTTCCATTGCTCCACAGTCCAATCTTTAGGCTCCCTAGCAAATTGAAGCCTTTTTTTTTTCTTTCCATTTAGCCTCAGTGATTAGTGTTTTTCTTAAGGCTACACTGCTGTTCAGTCCCAATCCGTTGAGTTCCCTTCGCATTGTGTGTGAAAATGCTCTTACTTTCACTGTTAAACATAGCCCTGAGTGCTACTGTTGTTTTTCTTCTATTTGATTTCACCAAACCTTTAAGTGATCATCGATCACAATTATTCAGGATTTTTTCGTCCACATTTCTTCCTCGAAGACGATGGGTCCCCACTATCCTTTCAGTTTTTAATAATGTGTTGGACAGATCTTAACCCAGTTTTAGTAGTTTCTGCAATAACCTTAAATGTTTTCTATGCTTGATGCATGCTAATGATTTGACCCTTCTCAAACAGACTGACATCTTTTCCACGACCATGCGATGTGTCTTTCAACATGGTTGTTAAAGAAATGAGAAGCAACTCATTGCACCAGTTGGGGTTAAATAACTTGTTGCCAGCTGAAAGATAATCGTCCATGAAGTAATTATCCAATAGGAGGCACGTACCTATTTGCTTAGTTAAATCCAGGTGACGACTTTTTTGGGGGGGCCAGGCAGTGTATGTTCGTACGGTTGTCTGAAAGATGGGCGGAGTGCACGTTGCTGCTGCTAAAAAGCAAGGCCCCTTATTCTTTATCAGAATACTTTTAGATATAAAAAGGGTAAAAACCATAAGGATAGATAGTGGTATTACAAAAAAGATCTCTTTACATCTTGTCCTACCAGGATACAATTTGAGACATTAAAAAACTCTACCAGCAAGCATATTAACATGATTACATATGCATTTGACGTCAAGATGTTGAGATTTGTCCATGAGCACTTTCAGTTAGATTAGATATTCAAGGCCAAACGGGGGAGTCAGATTCAGATAAGCCACAATTGTTGATTTTCTTCAGGCAGACAATTTTTTCTTGTCAGCCTTGAGTCCGGCTGGAACTTTCCGGTCCAAAATGGCCAAATTTATGGGTATTACCCTCCAATGATTTGTGTTATGAGCCCTCCTCAAGATCGATCTCAACATGCTGACAAGTTCTAGGAGCCACAGGTGGTCTGCGATTCTCACAAATTGCCTCCATCTTATGGTTTAGCTCGTAAATTAGCTGATTTTGAGTACTCTTGGCACAAACCAAACCTTCACACTGACTTGGAAGCTTTGTCATGGCCAAAACGGCTGCCAAAGTCTTCTTCAAAAGTCAATAAAACAGAGCCTTGCCAATGCCAAAGAGCAGAACCCCTGCTATCATAAATCCAAATGTATAAACGTCTTCAGCGTCCTCCTGAGACAGGATTGAGAGACACATCAGCTGCCAATCTCCCCACAGATCCCTGATGTACCGCACAGCCTGAGTCTCAGATGGACAAGAGGGTTCTCCAGGACCCTGTCATTTTGTTGAAAAGATTTTGTCGATTGCGTTGAAAGTCCAGCTCACCAAATCCATAATCGTCTTTTTCGTTCGGGAGATGTGTACCAGGAACTTCAAACACACAGAGAGCAAAGCAGGAGGAAGAGGAGAACAGGGGTAGGGAGAGCAGGAGTGTCCGCCTTGAGTGAGAGCCAGAGTAGAAATGATTAAAACAATTAATTTTAAAACTATTGTTTGGGTTTTTTTTTATGCAGATAATTCTGCAGGGTTGTGAGTGGCTACCTCCAACAATCATTAGGGAAGAGGTGGACTACACCCTGGACAGGTCGCCAATCCATCACAGGGTCACAACAACCCTTCACAGTCACACATGGGACAAGAGTCACTAATTAACCTAACAGGCATGTTTTGTCCTGTGGGAGGAAACCGGAGTCCCCGAGGAAAACCCAAGCATGCTTGGGGAGGAAATGAAAAGTCCGCACAGAAAGTTTTCAGCCAGCGAGCCAGGATTCAAATCCAGAACCTTCCTGCTGCAAGGCAACAGTGGTAAACAACTGAACCACCAAGCCACTCATGAAATTAAATTAAGGACCTTATAGTAAATGAAAATAAAACTGACTAAATCAATTCTTACATACACGCTGCTTTGAAAATAACTATGTTAATGCATGACTGGCTGAAACACTGATCATCTTGCATAAGTACCATTCTACTTGTCAAACCCTAACCCTAAAATCTTCATCCATCCATCCATTATCTTTACCTGCTCTTCTTTTTTTTTTTGGGGGGGGGGGGGGGGGGGGTCACTGGTGCCCATGTCCAGCTATAAGAGGTGGAGTACACCCTGGACAGGTCTCCAGTCCATCACATGGACACATAGACAAACGAGATAAACAACAGCATCTTTACCAACTGTGCCACCGTGCTGACCTAAAATCTTCAATAAGAGAAACATCTAACAAGTAAATAAAGGAACTGTTAGATGACACCAATCATACAGAAGGAATTGTCTTTTTTTTTCATATATTTTACATCACCTAACTGGCAATACATAATGTACTGGCTGTCCTAAACTTTAGACATTTTGACAGTGAAATATCTGTTTTTGTCCAAGGCAGGGTGTGAACTGATATAGTAAAAGCTGCATGTACGTGAATAGTAAAGTTTTAGACAAATTTTGTGAAGAGAAATATCAGTCTCAGTGTAGCATTCTTATAAAATCCATCTATCCATTATGTTTACCCACTTCTTCCTTTTTTGGTCATGGGGGTCACTGGTGCCAATATCCAGCAATCACTGTGCAAGAGGCAAGGGACACCCTGGACAAGTGTCCAGTCCATCTCATGGACACATAAAGACAAATGAGACAAACAACCATTCACTCTCTCACTCTCACCTAGGGACAATTTAGTGTTACCAGTCAGCCTAACATACATGTTTTGGGCCTGTGGGAGGAAACCAGAGTACCCGGATAAAACCCACACATGCACGGAGAGAACATGCAAACTCCACACAGGAAGGTCCTCGTCTGGGATTCGATACAGTGACCTTCTCACTGAGAGGTTAGAGAACAAATCAAGGATTTAAGAGCACCAACTTGCAGATATCTGTCCCCACTTGGATATAACACCACTAATTTTCCATCCATCCATCCATCCATCCATCCATGTCTCAAATTTTGTCATTTCATCTGGTTTATAAAATAATGGTAAAATATGTGTAATATTTCAACTATTTTTTTTTTAGGGCAGCACGGTAGCTCAGTTGGTAGAGCTCTTACCTAGTTTATGAGACACAGCTCTGTTCTTAGATGGTTGATGTTGTAGAACTCCTTGGGACTGAATAAGTCTCTTGCTAACATCTTGCCTTCCATCTAATCTAACTGACTTGTTATGTAACTGAAACTATGATTTTAACTTTTAAATTGGCTTAAATTTGGATGGAAAAAATTATTCTTTAATGACTTCCTTTGGTTACGGTCATAACAAATTGGAACTTGTCCTGAATATGACCCCTCATCAGTTCCTGTTATTTATATTTTAATTCAGTAGCACTAAAAAATAGAAAAGTCTCAATGACTTGAGCATTTTTTCGGTTAACAATTTTATTTGGGAATTGTTCTATGAGTATTTATGTGTGGAAATGCTCCTCAACACTTTTTGCAGTTTCCTCACAGAAAAACCCTTTAAAATGTTGTTGCTGAATGCAGTTAAGTCGCTGCTAAATTCCACACCAAGACTTCAAAAGTATTTTATGGTTGTTAATGAGAGTTTCTCACCAAAATACAAAATGCACAACAAAAAAGAAGTTTAGTTCCAGTAAACATGTACATTTTTTTATTTTTTCTGCTTCTGTTCTTCAACATGTTTGTGTCGCTCACTGAAAACAACACCCAAGTCAACAACATTCTCATTTGACTTCGTTCACCATCAACGGCATCATTATATTGTACCATAATTATACTTCAACCAAGTGACTTTATTCTGCAACATCTGCACTTTGTTTTAATCAGGACCCCAGTAGAACTGTCACTGTCGGTGAACAAAACATTAATTCAAACATCTGCGTGATAGGAACACATTGTGATTGAATTGTTTTAGTTCACATTGTATATTTAAAAATCTAAACTTTCTATTATCCAACAGAAAAAAGAAGAGTATTATGAGACTTTTGAAACGTTGGTCTTTGTCCATTTTTTATGATCACACAAGGCGCAGACACATCTTTACGTTGAAGCTTGGTAGTTTATGGGCATTATATTAAAATTATCATATTTACCTTTTTAAGAAAAATGTATTCTTGTGAAGCAAAAACAATGCTTTTATCCTTCAGCAATGTATCGTACCTGATGGTGTCAATATTGTAGTATCTAAGAAATGTTTTCAAAGTTACAAAGAGCAAAATAAATTTTTTAACTAAACTAGAGAAACTGCATTTCCTGTGAAAATGCAGAGTGAATGCTTATTGCAGAAGAACTTGCTGAAAAACATCTGAAATTAGCTAAAAAAAAAACATGCTGAAATATAGCTGAAATGAAAGAACAAGCCTAAATTAGCAGAATAAAGTAGAATGAACACACATTTGCTGAGTTATGTTCAAAAAAGTGGAAATGAGCACAGAAATGAAGAAATCTGCTAAAAAAAAAAAAAAAGCTAAAAGTAGCAAAAAACGGCTAAAAGTAGCCAAAAAGGCAAAAAGCTAAACCTATGAGAAGGAAGTGGAAAAAGCTGAAATGAGCTAAAAATGTGGAATTAACTGAAAAAGCTAAAAGTAGCATAAAACAGCTAAATAGTAGCTGAAATAGCAGAAAAAGCTAAAAGAAGTATAACAAGCTGAAATTAGCAGAAATAATTTAATTAGTCTGAAAGTGGCAGAAATTACCAAGAAAACTTCAATTTATCTGAAAACAGCTGAAATTAGCTAAAAATATTCTAAAAATGTAGATGAAAATGTGGAAAAAGCTTAAATTAGTTTAAAAATCAGAAAGAACACACATTTTAATAATTAGGCTGAAAGAAGCAGAAATGAGCACAAAAAGTGGAAATTATCTGAAAAAAACTGAAATGAGCAAAAAGTAGCTAAACGTGTAGAAATAAGCTTAAATTACCATAAGGAAGTGGAGAGAGCACATTTTTGCTTAATTAGACTGAAACAAGTTCAAGCGTGTGCCACAAATGTGGAATTAGCTGAAAAGGCAAAACAGCATAAAAACAGCTAAATGGTAGCTGAAGTGGCAGACAAAACTTAAACTAGCAGAATAGACTTGTAGTTAGCAGGAAGGATCTGAAAGGAACACAAAACAGTTGAAAAAAACAACTGAAAGTAGCTGAAAGTAGCAGCTTAAGTTTACACAAGAAAGCTGAAAAAAGAATGAACCGGAGCAAATTGTGAGATCTAAAGATATGAAGGATGCAAAATGAGCTCAATTCATTTTCTATGAGGAAAAAAATGTCAGAAAATGCTAAATATATCAAAAAGCTAAAGTTGCACCAATACCAAAAGTCATAGCAGGATTGTCCTGAAAGAGCTGAACATTTTGATATGATTTGTTGAAATTAGTTGAAAACTGTGGGATGAGAATCACTCCGATAAAGGTACGGTAGAAAAATGGATCACAGTAGTGCGAATGCTTCAAAAGCGTTCACACATAATAGAAATTCAGTGTTTGTCATCTATTGCCCAGTTTACAACATTTTCTTGCAAAGAGTGAAATTAACAACTAGAAACTTTGTGTTCTTTAAGGTGAATGCAACAAATGTACCGGTATACACGTATTTTAGTGCCGTTCCTCTCGCTGCACCAGCTTCTCTACTAAAGCAACATTTTTGAGCAGAACCTGCATTTCATGTCTTCAACACTTTTTTATGGGTTTAGCCTAGATGGCAAAATCCAACACTTGATATAGACGGAAAAAGACAAATTGATGTGCAGATCTGGGTGTTGATCCACATTAAACTGTAATGATTTATGACTAACCAAAAAGTGACATCTTAGTAATGTTATTGTGCATTAAAGCATAACCAGCTGAGAGAAAAAAAAACACTTCTTCTATTTGAAAACCACTGAGTTCAGCAGCTCCACCAACCCCTCCAACTTCTCAAATGTAGACGTTGTCATCATTGTCATGCACAAGTCCTCCTGTGAGTCACAAAAAATGCTACAAATCATCCATGAACATGACTCAATAAATTAATTTAGCTCGTGTGCTAGTTGAGTTGTGGGGCTGGGCTGCAGACATATAATGAAGTTTTTGGATTTACAACTTTTCTTTGGGCTCAAGCCAACACTTGGATGAAAGAGCAGCAGTTTCTAGATCTGTGAAAGAGAACTGCAAGAGATTATGTGAGAACCTGAAAAGTTGAAAGAGGAGAGACACTCATGGGAGACAGAGACCGACAGACTGAAAAATTAGGGGCTCTGCTAACCAGAAACTACTCTGACTCAGGCAAAGTCAACATCTTTGCTGACATCACTGACCTTCAGCTCCATCATTTCAACTTTAAAGGCTTTGATGGCCCAAACAGCCTTCATTTGTCTGAACCCACAAGAGTTTTACCACCGCCAGAGAGACAGAGGTAGCTCTGTAAAATAAAAAAAGACCATAGCAACTCTGTAACGACACCACACCATTGGTTTGAGCATCAAATTATTTCACGTTAATTCAGAAGTCAAGGTTAGAAAGTCAAAATGATGACTTTGGAGTTTTACATCTTTGCTGTTTTATTTGAGTTGCTGACTCGCTTGAAAGAGGTGTTCTAAATAAGATGACTGTAGAGTGAGTGAGATGAGAGAGGTCGACAGCAGACCACAGGCGTCTTGCAGGCACCACTCAAATATACACAGACCTAATTAACACTTTTACGAATCCCTTAACAAGGCTAACAATGTGATATAAGGTGCATTTTGAAATATATTGGCAAGGATGTGGGGTCTATCAACATATGAGAGGAAATAATCAATTAAAATGGAAAATGTGGGTGATAAAGTGTTATATTTGAATGGAAGTGATTTTTAGACCCCAACCCACATATTACAAGCTGTATCAAAAAGGTTCTGAGGTTTCAGATTGTTATAGCCTGTGTGGGGTTGAGGTAAGGGGTTGGGGACGGGGGGTGTCAGGGTTTCAAACCAGCAGCCTCTAATCCTGACACACTGCCTATGCCAATTATAAGGCCTTCAAACACAACCGGTGGGAGGAACAAACATGACCATGGAGACCAGACTAGCGCTGCTGCGCATTTAGCAACATACAGCCAGACTGTAATTACATATATGGCCAACAGAGAGATTTAATGACTTTTTCCCCTGCTTCAACTGACTGACAAGGCAAGAGAAGGATAAAGGGGGGCTAAAGGAGGCAACAAGATAGAAACATTTCATTATTTATGTGGAAGTCCAATCTTTTGTAACTACAGACCCAGACTGTGATGACTTCCTGGACAAATAGAATCCTACAAACATTACTGTATTGAATTTTTATGGCATTGTATAGTTAGTTGCCCTTACCCATCAAAGTCTAAGGCAAACTGTTCACATGGTAAGTTCCAGTGATGACTGCTCAGTGTGAAGGCTTTGCAGTTTGATTTGATTTAACAATAACCGAATAGAACCTGAGATGATAAGAAACGTCAATACTGGTCTTAATAGAGAGATGTTAGATGTTAAAGAACATCTGATCTTCGTGTGTTTCTGCATAGTCCTTTGTATCAAGTTAAAAAAAAAAACAATGCCGTTTGTTTGACCATTTGAAATGTGCACTTTGCCGCGCTTTTCTCTGAGCACAAAGTGGAGATGGAAATACCCTCCATTTTTTCACCTGTTGGTCAGCCCTTTGTCCTTCCGTCTGTCTGTCCATTGGTTCATCTTGTGAGCTGGATATCTAGAAAAATACATGATATACCAACATACATGTTGGTGTGTGGCTGCATCTAGAAAGAGAGAAAGGTTCCTTTTGAAAATTGGGTTGCCAGGTAAAAATCCAAGATGGCCACTGCCATATATATATAAAGTATGTAGAGATAGATAGATAGATAGATAGATAGATAGATAGATAGATAGATAGATAGATAGATAGATAGATAGATAGATAGATAGATAGA
>NC_056510.1:17452423-17456632 GCF_014905685.2 Nematolebias whitei
CAGACAGACAGACAGACAGACAGACAGACAGACAGACAGACAGACAGGCAGGCAGGCAGGCAGGCAGGCAGGCAGGCAGGTAGGTAGGTAGGTAGGTAGGTAGGTAGGTAGGTAGGTAGGTAGGTAAACTTTGTTTACAACATTGACCACCACTGGCTCCAACATTGCACCTGGTGGTGAATAAAATTGCTCCCGCTTCTTGCCAGGATCCGTCATTCTGCGCTGCCTTAAATTTACAGTGCAACTCCTACCCACTTGAATATCTTGCACCAAAACCATTAAGGTTTATGTACTTGCATTCGCTCTTCCATTCCAGTCCAGATAAAACAGTCATATCAAAATGTACAAACATTCACTATTCCTACAGTGATGGGGGACATCAGCATACTGCTTGTTTTATTGTTTTCATAGTGTTGTACTTTTAACTAATGAAAAAAGATTGGATGGAAAGTTTTGCTGCAAAGTGTTAAAACCTGCTGGGAAACCTTGACTCGGAACATTAATAAAGACAGTAAATTGGCACCATATGTATATCACTGACAGTTACATATTTTAATATCATTATAGCATTCCATTATCATAAAGTACCACCTAAATGTTCTGCAAAAGTGTCATTAAGACATTATAAAAGTCCAACACCCATTTATTGTCATAGTTGAACATAAACTTACTGCTTAATTTTCAGAGTTTGCTGAACCTGAATGTTGATTTCATATCAAAAGAAGAGGATAATATCCAGTTTTCCTCTACCAATATACATGACATCAAACTCACCCCAACACTACAACACTTTTGCAATGACTTAGCCTCTCACATGCAAATATCTTGGCTTTTCTTGTGCTGAAGGTTTTTTGCAACCTCCCATTGGGTCCCGTCAAGGACACAGTGTGAGATATGATTTTTTTTTTTTACCTTCTCTTTCCTCATGTTTTCCCTTTTCCTTATCTAAACAAAAGCAGTATTTCCCACCAGGCTGCAGCCTCAGACACCCCGTCTACTCAAGTTGTTTTTCTCCGGACAGGCTTTTCTGAAATGTAATTTTGTTGTGCTTCTGTGCCATGACAATAAAGCTGATTATGATCATTACAAAGAAGAAATTTGTGGCAATGTGTCTGAAAAATCACAAAAGTTTTGTGATGTTATAGGGCTCAAACATGTCTATCATCTGGATTTGATTTGTGCTCATTGAAAACAATTTGCACAAAGGAGCTAAATATATTTTGTTGCATTTATATAGAAATATGTTTTTCAGTCTCCTGACTATAAAGATCTGTTTTCAAACATGATGTTTTCATATGTTGTCCGTAGATAGCGTGCTACTCTTGTTTACTCTCTTGCAAGTATCTGACATCATTACAACCACAGCAACATAATAATAGCATGCGCTGCAGAGGCAGACATCTACAAGCATCCACACACACACATACACACACCTCATTCCCTTCCTTTCATCATGCACCACATTCACACTTCCAGTAAAGCGCTGGCTTTTTAACGATGGGTCGGAACCCTCGATGGTTCGTGGCCCTGTTTCCGGTGGGTTGCCACATGATAAAGAGTCTTCATATTGTTTATTGAGCTCACATATTTCCCTTTGGTTTAAAAGACAGAAGATGTGAAGGAAACCACTCAAAACATCCAGTTTTACTGGTAATAGATCCTTCCCTCCTTTTATCTGTACCCATCAAAATCATGTTCTCTTGTAATTTTCACTGTGATCCTCTGTGATTCTTAATTCTCACCATATAACTTCAACCTGTTCACTTAAAGAAAACTATATCACTGCTGATTATTCCAGCAGGGGTGCATTCTAGAATAGATGAACGTACATGGTACTGTTGTTCAAAATTTGTGAAAAAATAAAATAAAAAAAATATTGCACCAGTATGTCTGTGTGCCTGAGAAAATGGATGAATTTTACGGTCAAGCAAAACTTTTCTGTAACCATTTCTAACATTCATGCATCAAAAGAAATGATATTTTGGCTGGAAACACTTTCATCTCAACATAAGTTTCTAAAGAGCTGGTGAAAAATGATTAGGGTTCTTACATTTTACACTCACATTTGCTGTTAAAATATGATACTTTTTTTTTTTTTTTTTTAGATTTTCTTTGTAATACTTCACCTTTCCAGTCACCAACAGGATTCAATATTTGGTTTCTGAATAGGTACTATAAGGTTAAAGCTAGTACGTTAAATTGTATGAAGACATTCCCTGACCAAGGACTAATTTATTGACGTATTTGAACTTAAGTTGGCTATAATGTGGGAGTGGTGGTGCAGAGGTTAGAGAAGGTGGGTCTGTGATCGGAAGATCGCTGGTTCAACTCCGGTACCAACAACATCAGAATGTGGATGGTATAGGTGAAGCACCCACACTTGTCTCCACCTTCATTTGCCCCCACTCTGGGCTCCTGAGCAAGGCCCTTGACTCCCACCATCTGCTCCCCCGGGCGCCCAGATATCAGCTCTCTGCTCCACATGAGGGCTGTGGCAGCTCGTTGGTCTGTGGTTGTGTCAGGAAGGGCATCTGGCGTAAAAATAATTGCCAAGTTTTCGTGTGACTCAGTTCGCTGTGGCGACTCCTGAAGAAGGGAGCAGCCGAAAGAAGAAGAAAATAAAACTCAAGTTGGCTTTAAATAAATTACCAGCAACCACATTACTTTTTATCAGATCTTTTATCATTTACCTTAAGGCAGGGGTGTCAAACTCACTTACAAAAGGAGCCAAAATTAAAACCTTTTTCAAACTAAGGGCCAGTTTCAGAATCTACATTAACTCAAGTTAGATACCAACCATCTTTTCTTGGTTGCAAGTTCCTCAACAAGAGTTGATTGGTCTCATTTGATGTTCTCTGTTGCACTTTAGACATCATAATCAAAGATTATTGAAAAAAATTAAAGTGATAATAATATTTTACGTTTAAAATAATATCTTGGGGGCCAGATAAGATGTCAATGAGGGCCACATTTGGCCCCCGGGCCTTGAGTTTGACACATATGCCTTAAGGGTATCAAATAAAAACCAAACAGAAATGCCAGTGTTTCTCAGGAGTCTTAATAAGATCAAAGTTCATGCTCAATAATCCAGGTCAAAAAATCCAACATAGTTAAGTCAGGTCTTCTGGACAGTTTCTTTTTATTTCTTGTTGTTGTTGAACTGTTTCATCCTTCATCCAAAGGACTTCATCAGTCTGAGGAATCACAACAAACTCATTCCCACAAGCAGCACACTCACATAGTGGGCCAACCAGTTTGCTGGTGATAAGATGGTTTTCTGGAGCCCGCCCTCTCCCCGTCTCTCCCTGGATGGTTTACCTGGATTATTGAGCATGAACTTTGATGTTTTGAACCACTTTGGCTATGGCTGCCTCAGATGAGTCGACGGGGGAGAAGGTGGGCTCCAGAAACTGTCATCACCAGCGCAAACTGGTTGGTCCATTATGTGAGTGTGCTGCTTGTGGGACTCAGTTAGTTGTGGCTACTCGGACTGACAAAGTCCTTTGGATGATGGACGAAACGTTTCAACAAAACAAAAGAAACTGTCCAGATGACCTGACTTAAATTTGCTGGAGTTTTAATAAGATTAATAAATACCAGAAAAGTAAAAAGTAACTTTAACAAAATAAAAAGTATGAAGCAAATTGAGTAGCCTGCTTCCTTACTGCATTTATTTGTTTCTGTGTTTTTATCATTTCAACTGATTTGGAAACTCAAACATTATCCCATAGCGCATGCACGTGCACACATACAGACACATGCATCTACAATCGCACACACGTACATATATCTTGCTCCCAGCAGATGTTTCATTCACCACTGCCTTTCCAGAAACCCACAAGTGAGCGAAGTTTCCCACCGCAGGGTCGGGGAGCAGAACCACTGAAGAAGACCGCTGCACCCCAACATAAAACAAAACACCAGAAAAAATGTACTGAAAATCTTTCAAAAAGGAAAGGAAGGGGGGGAAAAAAGCAAAGGATTTTCTAATCCATCCTTTATTGAGGTGGCTGGTTTTCGGCAACGCAACCTTTTTTATGTGTGAGATGGCTGGCCTGTAATTTGTGTAGCCACGGCGACCAGAGGGACTTGTAATAAAACGAGGTTCTATTCTGGGATGCTCTGTAATAATGGACACCACCATCCACTCTTCTTGTTAGACATGGATGGATGGATGGATGGATGGATGGATGGATGGATGGATGGATG
>NC_056510.1:17456642-17472796 GCF_014905685.2 Nematolebias whitei
GGATGGATGGATGGATGGATGGATGGATGGATGGATGGATGGATGGACAAATTGATTGATTGATTGTTGGACAGTGGATGGACATAAACTTTTTGAGAAAAACCCCAAAATTTGCATCAATAGCAAGAAACACTCAAAATAAAATGTAGATTCTCTTCTTAATGCTCAGGTTAACATAGACATTAATGGCAGACATTCTGAGAGGTCCTCTTGCCCTTTCACACTGCTGCAAGTCCATGTGGTTAATCTTTTGCATTCAGACACCTCTCTATAATCTCCACGCCATGTTAACAGGCACCCATTATGCAAAGGCCATACTTAGGAAATCACGTTGGCATACACATCCTGTCATTAGAAGTGTCTATTGCTATTGCATTGTAATTACATTTTAGTAGGTTGTTATTACACCATTTAGAAGTTGTCCATCTTACCTCAATCTCCTCCTTAATTGGTTAAGTTAGTCTGTACCCCTCCTCAGGTCCGCCCACCTTTTTGACGGAACATTCCAGCGGTCTAAGCATTTTAAGCTGGAGAATATTACAACTAAGCCTAATGTGCCACAAAATGAAAGAAACAAAGTGAATGAAACGATGAAGAAAAATGGAGAGAAACTGGAAACATGACAGAACATGGAGGAGAGAAACAGCGGGATTGAGAAGACATGAAAGAAAGGGAAAGGGTGAAAAAAACTGTTTTCTTGTTGCATGACAGATTCCCTCCCAGCCAACCAAGGCTTGTCCTTTAATACCAAAAAGCCTTCATGTGGCTTCTCAATGATTGGACATGAGGTACAGCTAACCACATTTATGCCATGCTACTTATTATACTGCATTGCTCACACTCTGCATGTGTGCTGGCACATGTGTGTGTCTGAGTGCTGCGTGGTGCCCATTTACAGTAAACGTGTACACATGTGCCTGTGAGCATGCAGAGAAGCGAGCAATGAGACTTAAACCTCTTAATTTATCATCACCCGGATGATTGATAGATGACAAAACCCATGGCAACCATGTAAAATGTATGAGAAACATACACTTGAGTATGGATTCACTGCAAGTCAGAGTGTTTAACTGCTTGTAAAAGCTCAAATTATGACACAATAGAAAAAATAATAAACATTAAGTTTGAAATGCTACTTTAAAATTGAAATATGACATTTAATTTATTAAATCAGACTCATTGTGAGTAAAAATTTAACTGTGTAAAGGCTAACTTAAATTACCAAGGGTGGAAAAATAGACAAAAAAATAAGAACTGTGCTATTTATTAAAAATTACACACCGTATTTTTCAGACTATAAGGTGCACCAGATGATAAGGTGCATTAAGATAAATAAATTCATTTTGACAGATTTTTGAGCGCCATGTACCACATAAAACCAGTTTGAGGTCAGTAGGCACAATCAGAATTAATACATAAACTGCACTGGATTATAAGAACTCACTGTCAATTTTTGAGAAAATTCAAGGATTTTAAATGTGCCTTATAGTCTGAAAAATACAGTACAAAACTAAAAGAGAAAAAACTTATTTCACAAATGTATTTCGACTTGTGCACGTCATACAAACAAATATAGCCTCACAGAACTCTGTCCGGATTTCCATCACTGTCAACCATTCAAAGATGAATGAGAAGAAAATGAGGGCTTGAGACTGTGACACTGAGAACATAAAACACATTTTCTTTTGAACTGACCACAAATGCTTCCTCTTTTTTTGTGATTGGCCTTCTGTTCTTCCTGTGCACACAAAAACATAAAGACATTAAATGTGCACTTTCTGTGTCAATGCCATGATGAAACAGTCTTTAGCAACATTTGAGAATATGTTGTCACAAGTCCAAGTATCTGCCTTGTGTGGTAAAGTCATTTATATTACAGCAGATGTAAAATAATTAATCCTGTCCTGAAACTGATGCACTTCAGGTCACTTTTAGTGCAGTTTGCTTCCCTCTGCTGTTCATCACATCAGCCAAATGATAGTGACCAAACTAATATTTGATGAAGAGAACCCAAAGCATTATATTAAAATGTTTGACAGGAAAAAAAACTTTTAATCTTCTTGCAATTTTTTTTTCTATATCATTTTTTTTTATTTTGTTTAAAACAGAATGAGGCCCGTGTGCCAAAGTTGGCCTGCCAAGCCATTTGAGTATGCCCACCAAGCTATTACTATATTAAAATTTCCTTTGAAGGTAAGTAAGTAAATACAAAATGATCCTACACTTAATACACTTATAAATCACACATAAACCGTTTAAAAGTAAATTATAAATATGAACTGGCTTCAGTGGTGATTTGAGCCTCTTTTTGGGGGCGTTCAAGCACTTTTAACTCAGCACCTCTGAAAAATTAAGAAGCCATCATTTTGATATTGTAAGGAAACAGTTCTCAAACCTTTGATTCACCAAAATATTTTTTATAGACGAAACATTTCTAACATTTTTTTTTTTTGAATGTCCAGAGGCCCAGATTTAACTTTTTTAGATTGTTCTACCTGGATTATTGAGCATGCATCAGGATTACTTACTACTGTTTTCTTTTTACATTTTATGCTTTTGTTGGATCTAACTGGGACCCTGTGTACATAATTTCGTTCCACCACATGCACCACATGTGGTGCAAATGACAAAAAATAAAATAAAAATAAAAAAAACTTGAATCCCTTGAATATTGAATAAATGTTGAATACATATGGAATTAATGACAACAGTCTTAAACAGGCCAGTAAAACCTATGATTCTTTTTTTTTTCTTTTTGCACGAGTCCGACCACCTTCATTCAATCCAGTAGGCACGTCAGCAACTGGCCAATTAGCAACCACAATTTGTCCTGAAGTGAACACCCCTTACCTGCAGAGCTGCAGCAGGGTTATGAACGCTTTGCAGTCAGAGAGATTTTAATAATAACAGAGTTTACATCTTTTGTTTCATGTTAGTTTATTGTAATAAACCTTTGTAAAACCAGAATGCAGGAAATGGCATCTACTTTATTCAAAATTCTCTGGGGGAGGACCCCCAGACCCCCACCACCACCACTAACACAACCTGTTCTGTAATGTTCTTTATACAGAATGGAAGTTTAAATAACTGTATAGTAAATAAATGGATTTTACTTAAAGGCGTATTTGCATTTCTTGTATTATATCATTGCATTTGACCCCCAGCCCTCGGATCGATTTTAAATTTGACCCTCTCAGGCAAAATGTTTGGGCACCCCTGGTTTAAAGTCATAGTATTCAATAAACTGTTGTTTTGACATTAACTGGTGAATTGGTATTTGTTGTTATTTTTCAGTAGGCGTGTTAGTATCATGTCTCAAAATTGCAAAACACGCTTTAACATTGTAGTGAGTCAGTAGCCTGCTCAGAACTTCTAAATATAGGCATCCCCTAAAAAGCAAACAAACAAACTATATGTGCATGAGCACACGTGCACAGTAAATTGCTTATCATAGCTACGCTGTCGCTCAGACAGTTGTAAAAGTTGTCAAATGGTCAATTATTGCCAGCCAGTTTGGGCTTGATGTGTTTGTGTCAATATGTGTGTGAATGTTTGTGCATCCGGACAGGAAGTAGTGGTGACTGGTCTGAGGTCAGTGGCAGGAAAGAATGGGAGCTATGCTGCTGCTGAGATGGTGGCTGATCACAGCACAAGCTCTGGGTTTCCGGACATGCTGCAGCCTGAAACCACATCACTCATCACTCCTTCTATCCATCCTCACCTGGTGCGGCTGCCATTGATCATTTTTCAATTACTGACTATAGTATTTATTTCAAAATATCTTTATTACCCTTTGTGCGGTTTTCGTTCAATCCCAAACATTTAAATTCTTGCAGCCAATATATAAAACGCCTCCTTTTTACATGTTACCACACCCTTCTCTTTAAACATTAAACACTGCACAATATTGCGACCACAGGAACTCAAGCGTCATGCTTCTGTACTGTTTACTAGACTGAGGCATACCACTGATCTGACTAAACAACCCCTTTTTACTTTTTTTCTTCTTCTTTAAAAAATACACTGAAATGGGGACAAAATATGTTAATTTATAGTCTTGGGAAAATGGTGAAAAATCAAAATATAAAGCTATAAAGTAACTTCAATATAAGTGAAAGAAGATGTGCAAATAAACTGCGCCCGGCCCCTTCCACAGGTTAATATTGTGGTTGCTTACAGGATTTTCTTTGTGACATTAGACCAAAAATTTAACATTAAATTTAGACCTACATATGTCATATCACAAACACCAAACACTCTTCAAATATTGGTCTAGCTAATAATTTCCATATCATGTCTTTTTAAGAAGTAATTCATTTTTAGAAACAAAAAATATGCTACCTTGAAGTCAAAATAAGGGGTTTTAAATCATTGCTTCAATCCTCATTCTGCCAGCAGATGTCAGTCTTGCCAAAGAAATGTGCTCAGCTAATTCAGGGTTCATTCATGACTTGTAGAAATGCATGTAACACACAGGGAGTGCTTGAAAGGTTCACAAATCTTATCAGCATATGTTATGATGATAAGCCTGCATGTTAATAAAGTTTTGCTGAGTTTAGCTATAAATCTTGGTTACTGGGGCTTTTTTCTTTCTGTTGACAAATGTAATATGTTATTTCTTGTTTTTGGTTTTGTTCATGTAGCACCATCTGATAATTACTAGTAGTTTATTATGAATGTTTTAATCTGTTTCTTAGAAATTATCAGTAGGCTTTAAGTTCTCAGTGATGAAATGGGAAAAAAATAAGTTTAAATTAATTATTGTTATAAGTAGTCAAGATTAATATCTAATCTGATCGGGTTCAGAAGTGTCTAATTCACTTGCTCACACAGACTCATGTTCATGCTGCTGTTCAACGTTTTGTACTACTAGTGCTTAGCGCATTTTTAGTTAACGTTTATCTTGGTTCATATATTTTATCTTATTACTGATTTTCTTTCACATTTTATGCTTTTGTTGTATGTAACTGGGACCCTGTATACACAGTTTCATTCCACCTCATGCACCACATGTGATGCGAATGACAATAAAGAAGCTTGAATCCTTGAAAAGGGGACCACAATTAAAATCTTGGTTCAAACTAAGGGCCAATTTCAAAAACTGCATTAACTCAAGCCAGACACCCACCATCTTCTCTTGGACTTGCATGTTCCTCAACAAGAGTTTGATTGGTCTCATTTGATATTCTCTGTTGTGCTTTCCACATTTGGCACCCGGGCCTTAACTTCAATTTGACACGTGCAGCATTCATCTTTAGTGAATGGAGCCATACCCTTGTACTGCAGTGCGCATGCGCGCAGCCAGATCAGCTGACAGCGGTCAGATGATGATGGCAGACTCTGGCAGTCGCGAAGAAGTAGCCGTGATTTGCAACACGGACATCACTTCAACGGAATCCGAGAACAACATCATAAACACGGTCGTCCTTTTTTTTAATTGTTCTTGATAGGAAGCATGTTTGCACTTTAAAAATCCTCTTTTTATTTTCTCTTGAGAAAACCCGCAGAACAACGGCCTGAGTTAGCTTAGTCATAGCAACAACATTTTCCGCAAGTAATTTTCAAGAGGAATTCACAACTTTATGAAAGTGTATAGGCTGCTACAGTAAACTCTGCTTTTAGTTCTGCAATGTGAAATTGACGTTTGCAAAATAGGCCCAAACTGAGTTTGTTCTCGGTCATTTCAAACTTCGTAAAACTTTGTATTTGCTGTTAGCATGCTAGTTAGCATGTCACAATGCTAATTTGTTTACAATGAATGCACCTCATTCATTTTACTGTGTCACGTGACCTGCCTCCATTGCACTGTACAGATCATGTTTGTTCTTTACATTATGTAAATTGTAGATTTAGAAGGGCTATGCAGAGGTTTATACGAATTTCGTAGTTGTGTATTTTGTTGTTGTTGACATTTCTTATTTTGTTTTCAAATTTAAGGTGACGTTTATTAAATGTCCACTTTACTCCCACATCTGTAGATGGTGGAAAGAAGTACTGCTCTGTTGAAAAAAATGGAAATAAGCGTAGCAGAGGCAGATAAAAGGACTGGGAAAAACACTGTTAATATGCAGGAAACCTACACGGTCTACCTCATTGAAACAAGGTACATAAACCTGAATATCAGCTGATACGGGAGTGGGCAAGCACTGCCAACATTAATTGTTTAATTCAATAAAAATTGTAGTTTTAATGTAACAAGTTTTGTCTTTACAATACTGTATAGCTTACAGCAATCACAACTTTCTGTTTATTTTGATTAAAGGAAAAACCTATGATGGTTGAATCATTAAAGAGTTGCCATACTGAGTAAATGGGCAAAGTTTAGCAATGCCTTGTCATATTTGTACATGCGCGTAGCCAGGGGGGGTTCGGGGGGTTCGAACGAACCGCCCACTTTGCCAATGAAGTCCCACCTACAACTCCCGCGAGATATAGAACTGCGAGGTGAAGACGACGTTCACTCTGTCCTGGCTTGGAAGGCAACACGGTGGATTCAAACGGTAAAATTACATTGTGGTTTTTGATTCAACTGTTCATTTGTGTATTTAAAGTAGTACCGTTTGATGTTAGAGAGATTAGAAGTGGGTCACGTTTTTATAAGATATGGGATAATGCTAAAACATGCTATAGCTAAGCTAAGTTTGTGACGACGATTTTCGCCATGTTTTTTTTCCTTGTTTTTGTCTATTTCCGCCATGTTGGGAACAGTAATTTATCTGAAATTGGTACCAGTGTCACCCCCATTCTATCCCTAAAGCTAAGTTTACAGTGATAGGACACAGTTAATCACAGGAAGCCTGAAACGGAGCGTCCATGTTTTTTCTAAACAAAAGCTACAGGCCTCAGGCTTAGTTTGGACAGGATACATGTATACAATAACTTAGCAGTGTTGAATATGGTGAAAAATAAATGTTTGGATAATTTTTCAAAAGAACAAACATTCAGAAAAACTGTTTTTCAGGTTTCTGTGCTGGATACCAACCTTGATGGGTAGGTGCAAGCAGAAGGACAGAGAGAGGAAAAGAGCAGCTGAAGGTTGTGCTTCAATGTTCAACTTTGTTTCAAAGAAACCGAGAGTTCCAGGTAAAAAAAGATAAATAAAACAGATCTTCTTGTAAAATAGATTTGTCAATAATATGTCTTAGAATTAATAATAATAATAATAAACTTTATTTGTATAGCACCTTCCTACAATGCCTTGCATTGATCAAGGTGCTTAACAGGACAGAAAATATAAAAACAGGTACAATAAATCAGTGAAAATAAAAACAGCAGCAATAAAAGGAGGCAGTGGAAATAAAAATACTAAAATACCAAAAGTAATAAAAGTTACAGACTGAAAGCTTTTTTTAACAAGTGGGTCTTCAGTCTGGTTTTGAACAGAGCCAGATCAGAGGTGACACGCAGCTCAAAGTGGAGACTATTCCAGGCTTTTGGGCCGGCAAAAGAACAGGACCGGTCTCCCCATTGTTTGTACCTTGAGCAAGGCACCTCCAGCAGGTGTTGACTGGCAGAACGTAAAGCTCTGCTGGGCTGGTCGACTTTCAAAAGTTCAGATATGTAGAGAGGTGCAAGTCTATTCAGAGCTTTAAAAACAAACAGCAGCAGCTTGAACTGTATCCTGAACTGAACCGGGAGCCAGTGTAGAGAGGACAGGACAGGAGTGATGTGTTCATATTTTCGTGTGTTGGTTAAAAAGCGGGCGGCAGAATTCTGTACAAGCTGTAAACGGGAGATAAAAGACTGATTAATTCCAATGTATAAAGCATTACAATAGTCAAGCCTGGAGCTCACAAAGGCATGGATGACTTTCTCCAGATCACTACGGCTAAGGAGTGCCTTTACTTATGAAGGTTGTTTTACAACGTTTTTGTTTTTCCCCAGACTATTAGCATTTTTGTTTTCATACATATTTTTTTTATCAATAACATCTAGTGCTGAAGAAATATAGTAGTAATAATCTTCTTAGGATAAATGACAATATGCATACATGTAATGCTGAATCTGCTGGCAAAACATTTTTGTAATAAACATCACAATTTTATGCAATTAAAATAACAAAAGTAATCAGAACTACAGTCAATGCAGTGAATGACTGTTATGTCTGGAAATGGGTGTTTTTAAAGCAATATCAACTTTATTTTTCATGTATAATATCATTTTAATGTTAAAAAGCATAAAAAAAACTAATTTTGTATGAAGCCACCACCACTTTTCAAAGACCCAAGGATTTTTTTTCAGCCTTTGCAGTGCGCCCTCTGGTGGAGAAACATTATATAGGCATACACACTTGACTCTCTTTTTATTCAGCCATCACTCCTGTGTTCCAGTGGCATTTTCTGTTAGTCAGTCCAAATTGATCAATTTGATGAACATATTTTCTTTTCATTTTGAAACTAATTTGACTACATAAGTGTGAGCTTTCTTGGTAAAATACATGTTAATTGGTTGACCCAAAACTTTTGAACAATTGTGTACATATTACAGAGGTCATAGAGCATACAAATAAAAATTTAATACATTTTAAAAAATTACAGATAAGTTAAAAATTACATATAAAACTTGAAACTTAAGTATGTTTCTTACAAAGTTTCTTTCTTGTACTCAGCCCTGTCTGCCACAGCTAGCTCCTTGTTGGGACTAGTGCCATCTGTGATATGCAATCGTCATCTCGACACCACAGAGATTGTGAGCATGTATGCCGAAGACCTACCCAGTCCAGAACTTGTTGACCAAGAGATTACAAGGTGGAAGTTGAAGTAAGTTATTTTGAAGTTAAGCACCTGAGAAGCCCATTTTAGAAATTGAATGTTACAACATTGCTATACAGAACATTTTTGTTTAAATTGTTCTGCTAGGTATGGCAGAGTGCCTGGGTCACAGAGGCCGAACACCCCTGCAGGTTCCATTAAAGAGTGTGACCGAGACCTGTACCCCAACCTGCATGTCCTACTTCAACTGGCCTGCACACTCCCTGTCACCTCCTGCGAGTGTGAGCGCAGTGCCAGTGCCCTTCGTCGACTGAACAGCTACATGCGGGCATCAATGGGGAAGGAGCGTCTCTCATCACTGGCACTACTTCACATTCACTACAGCAAACACATTGACCTTGACAGAGTTGTTGATGTGTTTGCAAACAAACACTCGAGGAGGATGGAGCTGGACTCACTTGTCTATCCAGAGATATAAGATGTTGGACAAAACTGTCTTATGCATTGTAAAAAAAAAAGGTTTTGCAAAACTACATTTGTCTTGAGAAATTTTAATCTTACTCTATAGTGTCATTTTTTTATGTGTAGATGTGGATTGTATTGTATTTTTCAATTCATTAATTTCATTCATAAAAAACAATGTCTAACAAAGCAAAGTAAAAAGATGAGTTATTTTTGCAATTGAAGTAATGTTATTATTTGCGGGCTTAGTTTGCATTTATGTTGTTAGAGTTAAGGAGTGGTACTGTGCCTTTAAGAGGATGACGTCTTTCATTCTTCTTCGGTGTTTTTTTTTTTTTTGTGTGTATGTTCGGGCGGGACTCGGGAGTACCGAAGTGTTCGTTCGTGTCTGGGATGAGTTGTGAATAGAAGACTGGACACACACGCTATTCCCCTCTCAGTGTGTTGCTCTTTCTCCACTCACAACCGCCTATTTGGTAACACAGATTTACCTCACACAGCAGTGTTTTAACTAGCTAGCTAATTAGCTTGTTTACACATTTGAAGTTATGTGTACCACCGCCAATGAACCAATCAGAGTAGTCCTACAGGTCCACTTTTTCTTCAAACGAACCGCCCCTCATAAAATCCTGGCTACGCCTATGTTTGTACATTAACAAACAGTAATAATATCACTGTCTTGTTGAAAGCACTTTGACATATTGCTTATTTATTTAAAGATTTTCTAAATTTTTTTAATTAGAAGTTCAGCTGAGGGCATACAGGTTAGATGTTCTTGCTGTGCCTCTAGCTGTCTAACAAGAGCAGCATCCCAACTATCTTGTAAGTTAAAAAAAATTAACTTTTTTTTTCCTTTTTCATCTTAAGGCCAGCTGAATCTGTCCCAGAAGGAGGTACGCCGGCTGCTCCTGACACTTTGTGGAGGCGCTACAGTGAGTTTGAGCTCCTCAGAACGTACCTCCTGGTAACCTATCCGTACGTCATCGTCCCTCCACTGCCAGAGAAAAGGGTGAGTGACACGTTAGCCCTTCTAGTATTGGATTTTTACATTTGCTTTTTTTTGTTGTAACTATTTTCTTGTGTCTCTTGTAGGCTGAGTTTGTGTGGCACAAGCTTTCTGCAGACAACCTCGACCCAGATTTTGTTGAGCGACGGAGGGTTGGTCTGGAAAACTTCCTGCTACGTGTTGCATCACATCCTGTCCTGTCCAATGACAAAATTTTCTTTCTCTTTCTTACAGAGGTTAGTAATTACAAAAATAGCTTAAAATGTCTCTTTGGAGTCTACTGAACTAAATTTAATGGCTCACATGTCCATAGTTTAACTTGGACATTAAACTAACATTAAATGAGTAGAAAATCAATGCAAGATGCTGCTCCGTTTGTGTTTGCTATCTTATTTGGACTCCTCCAACATTTAGAGGGTTTTATTTATACCTTATTTTGGATCATCTGAGCTGAAGCTTCTCATCTTAAAAAAACATGTACTTTATCTACAGTCCTTTGACTGTTTAACTAAAGTTTTGTAAAAGTACAGATAATTGTTAGTGTTCATGTATCCTGACTGCTTCTTGTCTAATGTTTGAATTTACTGGAGGATTAATCAAGGCTGCACACTCATTCCAGTCAGTCACAGATAGAGGGACCAGAGGAGCAAATGGAAAAAATAAAATTAAAATAAAAAATTGTTGAAACAATTTGGAGAAAGTTTATTTTCTTGCATGCATTTTTTTTTTTTTACCCAGCTCTCATGCAAAACTCGTAAAAAAACTTGTGTAAAACATTAATTTTCTTATTAATGTTTTAAACAAAAGGATCTTCATAACAACAATACAATAAACTTCTGAGGGATTTATTTTGCCCTTTACTTTTGTCTCTCTTTTTTTTTAACTCTGTGTGGTTTCCATCCCTGTCTGTCCTGTATTTACTAAATGTTTTTAGGAAAAGGAATGGAGAGAGGCAGTTCTTGAGACAGGTTTTCAAGACAAGGTACAGTTGTGTTTTTATTTCTTTCACTCCGTTTTAAAAGCATTGATCAAGTTCTTTGTTGTAAAATGAATATTTCAGTTTTGTTTTAGGTCAGTAAATGTAATCTTAGATTGTGTAAAGCATATTTCTGTTCCCTACAAGGTGGACTCCAGATTAAAGTCTTTGAGTGCCATGTTAAGGGTCAAGAACCCTGACAAGTATGTGTAAAACAACCTTTTTCTATTTTAAAAGTTCCAAGTATACTTTTTATTTTTGACATGTAAAACAACTTGTTTTGAGCAGAACTAATTAAATATTCATGTTGACTGTAAAAACACAGTTATAAGATTCATGATGTAAAAAATATGTCTGGGACATTTGTTTGTTAAATTTTTACTTGATGGTTATGAAAGAAGGGCGACACGGTGGCTCAATTGGTAGAGCTGTTCTAAGCGAGAAGGATGGATGAGAATTTATCCTTTTTCAATGTAAACTAAAAAACAAATAGAATTTATTGGGGAAAAAAGCAAAAAAAAATAATAATAATAATAATATTTCTTATCTGTTGTGTTCTTCAGGAGGTTCACGGCTCTGAAACACTACAGTGATGAGTTGAACACCGTCGTCTCTCAGTTACTCAGAGTGAGAGCGGTAAGTAACAGTTCAGTCTGAAGAATGGAGGAAGCTACTCTTCATCGTTTGTTTCTGAGGTTTGGCTTTCATGAAGAAAAATCTGTCAACTTTGGGCAGGATTAAAATAGGGGTACATTTCCAGTAGACTGCTGGTTGATTAGATTGTTGTCATTCCAGCGAGTAGCAGACAGACAGTATGGAGTTTATAAGGTCCATGCCAACTACGGCAGAGTTTTCAGGTAAGAAACATATTTATTGTCATGTTTTTTTTCTCTTTAGAATAATCAGATTAATGTGACTATAATACAATTATCTTAAAAACTTCAGTCAAGATTACAAAAAAGTATTGTAATCTCTAGACTATCAATGCCTGCAGGATCAAAAACAATTCTTAAGGTTGTGTGAACTGAACGTAAAGAATGACATCCCTGAATTTTGACGTCTTCAGTGAATGGAGCGCAATAGAAAAGGAAATGGGAGACGGGCTGCAGAGCGCTGGCCACCACATGGACACGTAAGTCAAACTATAAATATTTCCTCACCTTTACACGGCACCTTTTCTTATACATCAGCTTTAGCTTGTTCTTGATTGTTCAATGTGGTTTGGCAACGGCTCACCCATGAAATGACTGAATATATGTCCAGGTACGCTGCGTCAATAGATGACATTCTTGAGGAAGAAGAGCATTACGCAGACCAGCTGAAAGAATACCTCTTCTACACCGACTCTGTCAGGTAAATTAGAGTAAAAGAAACAAACTGTCATAAAATATTCCTAGGATATGGCCTATCACACTAATGAAAGGGTTGCCACCTGCATTTTTTTTTTTTGTGTGTGTGCTTGAATCTTGACACTACAAATGCATCATATCATGTTTTTAGGAACTAATTTTAATCTTTGTTCCCCTAAGATCACTTATAAGCACAAATATTACCATTTTTGTATTTTTGTTGGTTTTGTTTTTATGGTTTTGAGTTGTAGATGTTTCAGATATACCAAAAAAAAAAGGTATTATAGAAGGCCTACATCTGACCAAAATCCAGATTTATTTTATAAATACACGTGTGGTTTTAGAATGTCAGGTTAATAGCATTTCCAAGCAGCTTTTTTTTTCTCAATAACTCAAAAGAATATCAATCTGATGTCACCTTTTTAACCCTTGTAAAATACCTCGTTTGTGCCAGTGATTTTATTATTTAGGATATCATCACTTCTAAATCATTTTTTGAGAGCATATTTATTATATCCTCTAGCATTTGTCATTTCCTGTTTGTGTTCAGGTCGGTGTGTAGGAAACATGAGTTGATCCAGTATGAGCTGGAGATGGCAGCGCAGGACCTCGCCTACAAGAAACAACAAAAAGAAGAGCTGGCAACTGGGGTAATGCACACCACTGTCACACACAACAGATTTTAAATGTTCTAGTTTTTCTGCACACGTTTAGCTAAATATACAGAAACTGTAGAACGTTTAAAACCCACGACTAAACATGTTAATTTGTGTTTGTGTGAGTGCAGGCAGTGCGAATCTTCTCTCTAAAGGGAATGACCAGTAAGTTATTTGGTCAGGAGAGCCAGGAGCAGAGGGAGAGCAAGGTAGCAGCCCTGGAACAGAGCATCCAAGAAGGAGAGGAAGCCATCAAGGAGAAGAACGCCGAGTGCCAGTAAGGCCAACACCAGTGATAAACCATTAAGTTCCTGTTCTTTAAATGTCTTCCTCTGTTTTACTTCTGCTTGAACATGCTCAAGATGATCTTGCAGATGAAGTAACCATGGTTTTAGGTTAAACATATCCTGTTGGAACTAAAACATATATAATATTTGTAAGATTTAGTTAAACTGGTTTGACTCCACAGTCGTCACCCTGCTCTGAGGAAAGGGTTGTGATCCCACTGGACTGATGAACAATGTTTGTCCTTGAGGATTGTTGATACCACTAACTGCCTTATCGTTACACCTTAGGGGTTCGTTCCTGCCAAACCAACCAGGGTGGCAGCTGCTTCGGTTGCTGCGCACCTCTGTAAAGTTGCACAGCAACCCGTCTGTTCGGCTGTTTTATAAACAAAAGCCACCTGAGTCAATAAAAAAAAAAAAAACTAGGACCTAGCCAAATAGAAGCAAACAATGATTCATTGTCCTAGTTTCTCCTTCCTCTTTTTTTGTTCTACGTGCGCATTAAATCTGATAATTTGATGTCTTTTGTTTGTCGTTAGAGAGTTCGTGCAAAAAGCGTGGAACGACATTGAACGTTTTAAAGAGCAGAAGGACAAAGATTTACGTGAAGCACTAATCAGCTACGCTGTTATGCAGATCAGCGTGTGTAAAAAGGTGGGCGTTCCTGTTCAATTCAGTTTGCGTGCGTTATGTGTTTGCACGCTTAGAAATGCCATCCGCTTTGCTCACATGTTCTGCCACATGTTTGTCTTTGCAGGGAATCCAGGTGTGGTCCAACGCCAAAGAGTGCTTCAACAAAATGTGAGCTGCTTCAGGTACCACTCTTCAAAAGCAGCAGTCGTTCAGATCGTACAGCCCGGGGCCATCAGCTGCTGCTTGTGCTGCCTCACATTTTTGTGACCAAAATGCAGGACACCCCCCCCCAGTATGAATCTTTTCTATTAATTTGAACTTTCAGAAGGAGTGGAGGAGGGAGGTATTGGTGCCAAATGGATCCTGACATTTGAATGTGTTAAGACCAGCAAACTTTGCGTTTTTGTTTGTTCTTGTATTTCTTTTTTCCAGAATTAATCTGTTTACTGAAATGATTTGAAGCAAAGTCATCGTAATCGTTTTTACAGTAAACTAGTCAAATGTTATAATTTTGCTAAAACTCTAATAAATTTGTTTGAATGACTTTGTTGCACTTTTATGTAACATTTCCATGTAGAGGTGATGACACAACTTGGAACTCTATGAATTTATTGGCATTACCTCACATTAGGATATGATTTTTGCAAGAATGTTTGTTTTCAGTCCATTTGTTTTGTTTTTATTTTGCAGCATATTTCATTTGTATCAAAACAACAAACCTCCTCTGACGTTAGGATCAGAGTTCACGTGGAACATCAGATGCCTGCATGTGTGTTCACACCCTCGTTGGTACTTTTGTCCAAATGTCTTCATGGTGACCAAATCCACAATTTTTTTTTTTTTTTTTGTGGTTAAATGATGATTTTTTACTATTAGTTGTGGCCAAATGTATACATTTAAATACATGTTTTCACTCTACAAAATGAATAGTTTTGATTGTTGGGTAAACTGTTTAACACTTGCTTTATTTAGTTTTGATCCTGAATATAAACTGAGCATACTTGATGTTACAAAAGGAGTCAAGTGCAAGTGGACATTGTCAAACCAATTTTAACAGATCACAATACTGCAAACATGTAAAATGAATTATAATTGTCTAGTGCTGTACAAATTGTACATTATTTTAAGAAGTAAAATGAGTTGTCCGTTTAAAAAAATAAAATAAAAACTGACTGAACGGCGCCCCCTGCTGGCTGAAAATGTGAAACCCAAATAAAGCAGGAAAAGACTCCCACCACCAATAAATAAATAAAAATTTGAATTGTTCAACATGAGCGCGTGGTTTTCTCAAATAGAAACCTAATGCCATTTTAGGATTAGAACAAACTAAAAGACTAATGATTTCTATTTTTGTAATTGTATCTTAAAAATCTAGATGCTGATTGGATGAAATAAACACAGACCTGCTATTGTGTAACTTTGAACCCTGTCTTGTATGAAAATAATGATTTTAGAATGTTTAAATGATATAGATGTAAATAAATTGTTCTGAATGGATCTATATAAATTAATTGTTTGTCAAACACTGCAGTCATGGAGATATCTTGAACATAAATCTAAATTAAAAGTTATAATAAGGAAGTATTTGTCAGGTCATGTTGCCACAGCAACAGGAAGGTAGATCCACCGCCCTGCCAGTCAGTCGGGAGGAGACACGCCCACTTTCATAAAACCCAAACCGTCTCCCCCCAATCCAGACAAAAGGACGACAGGCAGGTCTGCGGCGGCGCGCGCTGAACTTGACAGCATCTGGGCACCTTTGGAGACGGATCCGAGAACGCACCGGCGCGCACGCATCTCCATCTGGATCCATCTGAAAACTTCATACCTGACCGGTCCATTGTCCTTTACAAATAAAAAAAGGGGGAGAAAAGGGAGCCTGAGCCCTGATTTTCTTCACAACCAGAACGACGCGTTTTACATGATGTCATACCTGTGGATTCTGCTGTTAGGAAGCCTTCTGGCCTCACATGCCAAGGCGCAAGGTAATGATTTATTATAACCAATGAATCTGATTAGTGTATAATTCTATCTATCTATCTATCTATCTATCTATCTATCTATCTATCTATCT
>NC_056510.1:17472806-17487941 GCF_014905685.2 Nematolebias whitei
TATCTATCTATCTATCTATCTATCTATCTATCTATCTATCTATCTATTATATATATATCTATCTTTCGTCAGTTTTTAGTCTTTTCTCGCTCCTGTCTGTGTGACTGCAGTCTCTCATCTCTTTTGCCAGCCTCAGTTTAGTTCCAGCTGCATTCTGCTTGTATTAATTACCGTCTGATTGGCTCAGTGAAAAGCTCTTTATCATCTTCATCATAATTGGTCTCTTTTCACCTCAGACTTCATCACTGACAGAGATATGTCACGCTCTGTAATGTGGTCGTGTCTCTCAGGTCTTGGTCCAGAAAGGGGTGTGGTGGTGGACCCAGTAATTCTCTCCATCTTTTCGTTTGTATCTGCTTGCTTCTCGTTTGTGTGACTAACTCGCCCTCGTCTCTTTCCTTTCTCCCTCCAGGTGTCTTTTATTTGTCGTTTTTGCGCTCTCCCCGTCTCCTTCTTCCTCCTTGGCTGGTCCATGAGCCTTTGCCCTTCCCTGTGGCTCATGCAATGATTTCAGATTGCTCCAATATGCAATAAGCCTCACATGGAGAAGGAAAAACACATAAACTGAGGGGAAATATGAGGGGAGTTGCTGGGGGAAGATAAAGGCTAAATGTTAGAGCTTATTGGGAGGGAACACAAAGAGATAGAATAAAGAAGAACGCAAAGGCCTTTATCATTATGCAAACACATTCAGTTGAGCGTTAGCGTGCTTGGATGTAAATTATAATCTCACTCTACTGGTTCTTTTTTTTTTTTTTTAGAAGACAAACCATGAGGTAGCAGATTTGCACAAATGCTGTTCCATACAAATCATTTTCTTTCCTCTTTTTTTTTTAACCCACAATCACAACTTTTTTTTATGTTCCATTTTCCATCAGTAAACTTTGATGCCCCGACACACTGCAATCCTCTGTGGGTGTGTTCACTGACTTGCTTGCACGTTGAGTTTACGGCAACACTTTGCAGGGATGAGGTGCCGGGTCAGTTGCTTATCAGAACATCAGTGTGGCGGTTTGTGCCGAGTTCTGAACGTGGAGGAGAGGGAGTGCTCGTAACCAGATCCTGCTCCAGCTGTAGACAACACCCAACACGCAACTAGTTTCAGCACCTTCCATTCCTCCAGGGCCCTCAGTGTGTGTGTGAGAGGGTGGAGTGTGCTGCAGCTTTTATGTACAGAACATATGGAAGTACAGAAAAGCTTTATGAATTTGTGTGTGAATAAGTCGACTGCAAAACAGTTGTGTCTGAAAGGTAAACACGTGAATAAAAGGAGCTGAGGGATGTGCGCCGTGTGTGCGTTGACTTGTCTGTGTTTACACCTTCAACTGCTGACACATAAATCATGCCTTTGGTGGGTAAGTGAAACACACTGGCGCACAAACACACACAGCTCTCACTTTTTCTCCCCATAGGGGCATGTTTGGGGTTTCACCCACGCACACACGCAAACGTGGGAGAACAATGTTGTGGAGATGTCATCTGACATGGCTGCACAAAGAGTTGCGAGTCTGAGGTGTGAGATCACATGTACAGTATGTAGGTGAATGAACGAGTTACACTCAGGTGATCTCACACGATCATGCAGGAACTATAAGAATGAGAAAATGAAGTTCCATTCATTTTTTTTCTGCTTTGAGAACACGCCTTAGCTCTGGTAGTTTGCTGCCTGGAGGGTTTGTATTCACTTCCAGCTTCTTTCTTATTTAAATGCACGTAATAACATACAAAACCATTCAGTACGCCAGATAAATAGTGCTGGGGAAAGGCCAAACTCAAATTCCCTACCACGTCTTGGCCCCTAATTCAATGTTAGTCACAAAAAGTTACTGGTCGCAACTTGGGACACCTGTGGTGGCCATAAGGTGTAAATTAACAACATTTGAAAACAATTTGAAAAAACGGTATTACGTTTGATAAAATGGAATTACTTTAAGCCAAAGTGGAAGTGGCCAAAGCGGAAGTGGCCAAAGCGGAAGCGGACGAAATCACATTTGGGAAAAAATGGAAATACATTGGAAAAAACAGAATTACATATGAAAAAACAGAATTACATTAAGCCAAAGTGGAAGTGGCCAAACCAGAAGTGGCCGGAATCACATTTGAAAAACAAAACAAAAAAACTGAATTACATTAAGCCAAAGCAGAAGTGGCCAAACCGGAAGTGGTCGGAATCACATAAAAAGAAAATACATTAAGCCAAAGCGGAAGTGGCTGGAGTCACATTTGAAAAATGACCACTTCCGGTTTGGCTTAATGTGATTCTGTTATTTCAAATGTGATTCTGGCCACTTCCGCTTTGGCCACTTCTGCTTTGGCTTAATGTAATTCCGTTTTTTCAAATTTGATTCCGGTTACTTCTACTTTGGCCACTGCCACTTTGGCCACTTCCGCTTTGGCTTAAGGTAAATTTTTTTTTTCAAATGTTGTTGTGTTTTTATTATTTTTGTTGTGTTTTGTCAAATGTAATTCTTTTTTTTTTTTTTCAAATGTTGTTCATTTACACCTTAAAACCACCATAGACACAACATTCAAGAGGTCAATATACCATTGGTTGTTGCAGGATCCATCCATTTTCTTTAACCTTCTCAGGGTCAGTGGGAGCTGGTGCCTCTGTCCTGTGGTCATTGAAGAGGTGGGGGACACTCTGGACATGTTGCCAGTCCATCCCAGAGCCACATAGAGACAAACAAGATGGACAATCAGTCATAAGTAACATCCACGCACAGGGACAGTTTAGAGTAAGAGTTACCAATTCACATGCATGTTTATGGTCTTGGGGGGGTGGGGGGCTGTCATAGTCACCGGAGACAACCCATGAATGAAAGATTTTTTAAATGCAAACGGATGAGACAAAAACATGCCCAAATAAAGAGTGTAAATCTAATCATTTGTGACAATATGAAACATGCAATGTATTAGTATTCACTAAACCAGATTTGAATGTCTGTTGAAACAATTTATTGTTATAACTGAGAAATGCAATCCTAGTTTTGCCATTGTTTTATGTTTTAAGAAGGTAATTAAGTATAATACCCAACATACTACATTGAAATAATTCAAATCAAATATTATAATGTACATATGACCTGAATGTGCAAAATGTTGGAATAGAGGTAGGAAGTAAACAAAAGGGGAAGATTGGTTTTAATCCTCTAAAACAATACTTCATGACAGGCAGATGAGAGTATATTTGTAAACGGTAAAACATGATAATGCAAAACAAAACCATCTTTGTAATCTCGTGTTCCCTTTTTAAATTGATATTCGGGTAACTGATCTCCCAAAAGTGTCATTTTCCATAGATTTTTCCCCCATGTTTAATAAAACACTGAGTGTAAATGTTTAAATTTTTTTTTTTTTACCATACTCCTTTGTTTTGTTTAAAAAAACAAAAACACTAGTTTAAATCCCAAAATACTAAGGCTCATGAACCATTTAATACAGTATATGTGGTTTTTATAATCAATGTCATGAATAATCAAACAAAAATCCCAAAATTATTATAACTTAAAGAGTCCTGACAGCAAAATGATTGATATTATTACAACTTTTATTGACAAAAGTCAACATAATCCTAGAAATTACAGTAACATCCACACATGGCTGGCCTCTGGACATTATGTTTCATATATAATCCAGTTTGCTTCTAAACATTCCTGATTCAACCTCCAGCATCTTTTTCTCTTTGTCGACCCTTTATTTACTTCTGATCAGCATTGGCATCAAAAAAGCCCTGAAACATTTATTTGATGAGTGCAAGAGCTGCCAGTTTGTTGATTACTTAATTGGGATCCATTATTTCATTAATCAGATTTTAATTTCAAATATTATATCTAAAAAAAAAAAGGTGACATATTTGCTTTTTGGAGCAGTGTTTATATTGCATGTAACAAGGGTTCAAAATAAGTTAATATATTACTTGAATTTATTGAAAAATACATTTTAACAAAAATCTTTGTGGAAAATTTTATCCTACATTCTACTTGAAAAGAAGCAGCGAGTTCAGTTTCCCCACTGGGCTTTTTCTTCCTTGTCCACTTTGTTGCAGGGTCCGTGTCTTCTCTGGCCCAAAACCAGCAAGGCGCAGTTTCCCTAACTTTGCCACTTGATGGTTTTACATTCTACCCACTGAACTTTAATTTGGAAAAATCTCGACAGATTAATTTCAACATCCTAAGCTTGCCCTTTGGTTTGTGTACCAACTAAAGAGATGGGAAGCGGTCGTCAGAGAGCTGATGGGCAGACGTGATCCATCTGAGGCGGCCATTGTTTCCAGTTTGGGCTCACTGGCTGCTGATTTCTCCTCAAAATGTTACAAAAACTGCTCAGCTCAGAAGGCTCTGTGTTTATTTGATCAAAGTGTTTGCCGATCATAAAAAGCACAGTGTGTTTGACTGCGAATCACATGGTCAGCTCCACAGTCTGTATGGAAGAGTCACATGGTTTAACTTAGGAGTTTGGCCTCAGGGGACCCTTTTAACTGTTTAGCAGCGCCGAGATGTGCGTTTGCGTACAAAAGCATGCAGTCATGTTAGAGACACAGATGACTCATCAGCCTCAGGGGAAAGTTGTGGCAATGAAAGAAAGGGAGCAAAAAAAAGTTAAAGTAGAAACTGAAAAAACAAGGTGAAAGAAAAAGGAAAGGAAGGAGGGAGAGGGGCTTTCACTGCTGCGTTAATGCAAAACAGGACGCCACTTCCTCCGAGAGGGAATGCAAACTTGTGTGCAAACGCTGTTGTTTTCATGTTAGAAGTGAAGGAGACGGAGCTCGATGAGTTTATAACCGTGCATGTTTGTGTGCTAGTAGTAAAGTTAGCTTAAGCAATAAATGAGAACAGAATGTTCCATGGAGCAACAGAAAGAGTTTGCATGCAGGAGGAGTTTTCCTCCCTGAGCTTGTACAGGCCTTCACGCACTCACACAGAGCTGGAGGAGTTGCATGAGCTCAACATTACCTCCCTCCCCAATCGCATGCATGTAAGTGCAAGTCTGTGAGAAAACATCCCCACTGGTTTCCACATTCACTGCCGTTCCAACGAGCTACATGTGTTGCCACTCACGGACGCACATCAGCAGAAATCCCACTCTGACGTGACCAGTTTTGGTTCACACGTTTCGAAGCTTAACTCGGTCTCTGTCACTAATCTTCAATCTGCAGAGCGCCAAATCACATCTAGTTCATCTTAACGTCGCTCCATCTCGTTGTGTGGAAACGCACGCCACAGTACGACTTTGATTAAGGCGATGAATTCCACAAAAGTTATGAAGAAGTTGATTCAGGCACACCCATTCGTGCCTGACTCGGTGTGATTCATTAAGGGCTCTCACTAATGTTTAGCTTGGATGCAAAGGTGGAGTGACACTTAGCTTAAAAACGAGACAGGAAGTGAGTGGATCAAAGGGCGCCTTATTAAATTAACGTCAGTCACCGCGCAGCTGTGTGCCAGCATATGCATGTTTGTGTGTGGATGAGTGGAGAGTCACTCTCATGTGAAATGTGTGCATGTTTTGGTTTTTTTCCTTTGTAAAGATGTTTCTGAGAATTAAGCATCGGGGTGTCACCAGTGCATTTAGCCTTGCAGAGGATTTATGGTGAGATAGAAATACTTTAGATACTGTTCATGCTGGTTTCCCTCGAGGCTTCACTAACTCTGATACGATCTCACTTGGCAACCAGAGTGTCCCTTTGAGTATTCACTCAGCTCTGAATGTAGTAATTGTGGATAAAAACACATTTTTTATGCCAGACTAATTAAAAAAAACAAAAACAGTATTGAGCATCTGCTACCTTCCGATAACGAAACGATTTTAATTTTCTCCTCTTGGAGGCGTTTTGGCCTCGTTCCCACCTGTTCTCACACTTTTTCTACCCATTAACAGAAAAGTCCACGCAGAAAAAGAGCAACAACATTAAACTCTAAGTGTTTTAGTCAAGTGAAAGTATTTACAACATTTTAAGGGGGGGGGGGGGGCACTGAATGATCTGGAACAAGGCTGCTGAACTCATCTTAAAGAGCACTCACGTGAAACAGGGGAATGTCTCAGCAGCATCTCAAGCACACTCAGCTAACACACACTTCCAACACACAATGAAGAAGTGCACACCTGCTTCATTTTACTTTTTCATTAGTGTGGAGCTGCAACACAGGCCGAGGCTTCATTTAATGCTGGCGCAGGTCCGATGGGATTGACGTTATCGTAACATCAGGGATCAGTCAAGGACAGGGTGTGGCTCAAAGCATGTGTGTGTCGTGTTAGAAAGTAATAGGAACTCAACATAAAATGCTATATCAAAATAAATTGTAATTTCTGCTTTTAGTTTGTTCACTATGAATAAAAGAGTTATGTGGTCTTCCTCCTTTTGCTTCTACAACGATTGAGTTTTTGTGAGTAGCTCTTCTTGTATGTTTGTACTTTTCAATAATGGAAGCTCCATTTTTCTTCACAACTTTGTCGTCATGATGTTACCACAGATGATGCGGCTGAAGAAGCACTGGATGTCGTACCAGAAGAAGCAGCGGTCGAAGGAGACCCTGATGCTGGCGCCGAGGATGAAATTGCAGCTACTGTAAGTCATAAACATATATTTATTTTTATGTATTACTTTATAGATTATTTTATTATTATTATTTGAATTATGTCAAATTCAGAATTTAATTTAAAATCTTACTTCCAACCTACAAAGCTCTCAACAACCTAGCTCCATCTTGTATTGTTCCATATTTTACTAACAGAGCACTTCACTCTCAAACTGCAGGTTTACTCGTGGTTCCTAGAGTTTCCAAAAACAGAATGGGAGGAAGATCTTTCAGTTATCAGGCTCCTCTCTTGTGGAACCAACTTCCAGTTTCTGTATGTAGGGATGACACATTGCCCAGTTTTAAGACTGGGATTAAGACTTTCCTTTTTGATAAATCCTATAGTGAGGGTTGGCTTGTTATGCTGCCATAGACTACTGGAGGGCAAATTGATCTCATTTCCTTAAATGAATTGTTAAAATTGAATAGTTTTCATTTGATACTATTTTATCTTAACATTTGATTCTTGACCTGCCATTGTGCATCTGTTCCTACCAAACCCAGCCGGTCAAAGCAGATGGCTGCTTGACTTGAGCCTGGTTCTGCTAAAGGTTTCTTCCTCATTGCAGAGTGTTTCCTTTCCACTGTCGCCTTCATGCTTGCTCAAAATGAGAGTTCTGTGATGGAGTCAAACTCAAAACAGTCTGCTCCTCCGATAAATAATGTTAAATTATTATTTTTATACATGAATGTTTCTGTTCAGTGCTCTGAGATGACTTCTGTTGTGACTTGGCACTATATAAATAAGCTGAACTGAATTGAATTATTGATTATTTTGCGTTAATAATTTTATTTATTGTTAACTTGTTTAGATTTTTTTTTTCTCATAAGTCTAAGATCATAAATTCACAATAAACCAAGTTGTCATCAGAGATTTAATGGACAGAGTTATATGCCCAGTGAGCTCACAGCTCTTAGCGACATAGTTCAGAATTGTGAGTTTAATGTGATGCTGCAACATTTTGCTCGCATCAAACAACAGCTGATCGATATTCTGAATGGCAGAAGACATTCCAAGTGGAGGACACAATCTTTGGCTAACGAGTCAAGATGAGATCATTAACAAAATGTTAAAAGAAGAAGAAAAAAAACATGTTTTGCCACAAACTAATCTGACTTCTATCTCTCCTGTCTGATTATTCACGAGTCTTTTGAAACCCTGCGGTCCTCAGTCCTGCTCCTCGAGGGCCACTACTCTACATGCTATTAGTTATTCCCCTGCTCTTCAGCAGGTCTTCGAGTTTTTCAGAAGCCTATTAATCACTCATTCATTCACATCAGGCATGTTGAAGCAGAGAAACATCTAAAACATGCAGGATAGTGGCCCTTGAGGACCAGGACTGAGGATCGCTGTTGGATCATCAAACCAGTTTATGTGACTGCATTGATCCCAGTGTCAGACATGATTGTTAGAACTTTTTTTTACCACACAAACAATTTTCCACAGTTTAACCAGACAAAGTTGTGAAGCAGATTTACACTTTTAATATCTGTCTCTAGTTGTACAATTTTTTTTTTTGTTAAATACAGGAAGCACCACAAGATGAGGGTGAGCCAGAGCCAGAGCCAGAGCCAGAAGCTGGTCCTGAAGCCAGTGTAGATGAAGTCGAGCCTTCTGCGCCTTCAGATCCAGAAGACCCTCCTTCAGCGGATGAAGAACCAACAGAGGCAGGAGGAGACGGGGAAGGTTCAAATGAAGCAACAGAAGCCTCCGTAGAAGAAGACCCAGAAGCAGTAACCCCTGCAGCAGATCCTGAAGCAGATTTACCCAAAGATGCAGAAACAACTCCTGCACCAGAGCTCGAACCAATGCCCTCAGAAGGAGACACAGAAACAGAGCCTCCAACTCCTGACTCACTAATTTTGACGACTGGGGCAGAGACAATTCTAACAACACAAGGTAATCAAAATAACAACCAAACATAACTATTTTTGATGACTGACCTTTTTTTTTTTAAATCAAAGTCTTTTTAGTGAGCTTTTTTGTTTTTTGAACAGACACAAAAAAAGAAAAAAAGGAAAAAGAGCGTAACAAAACCCTCCCACCCCACCCCACCCACACCAGATCAGCCACACATACATAAATGTCTGAAACAGGCATTGACATGTTTTCCACATACAACACAAAAGGCTGCCATGTGTCGCAAAATTTCTTAACAGAACCTTTCAGGGTATATCTATTTTATTTATTTTTTCTAGATGAACATGATACATAACTTTTTTTAATCCAGTGAACAAATGCTGGGGTGTGTGGATCCTTCCATCTGCACAAAACAAGTCTTCTGGCTAGAAGAGAGCCAAAAGCAGTCACATCCCTCTCATACTTACTGAAGGACATATCCACAGGGACCACTCCACACAGTAAGATGAGTGATGGGTGTCCAGTTTTTCCACATATCCCAGAGTAGGTATCAAAAATAGATTGCCAATAGGTCTGCAGTTTGAGACAAGATCAGAATGTGTGTAAGAGCATAGCTGGAGTTTGTTTACAGCGATTACATGCGGGGTCCAGGTCAACTTTGATCTTGGACTTCTTGTCTTTGGACCAGTGCAGCCACAGTGCACTACCTTGAATTGAATTACAGCATGTCTCAGACAGATTGAAGATGAGTAAATGTTCTCAATGATCCTCCTCCAGATTGAGTCTGATTTGTATTCATCCAAGTCTGTTTCCCATTTCAGTTAAGGGAGTCCAGACTGGTCTCATGGTATGAGCAGTGTATAGATCTTGCTAAGGCCCCGCTTAGTATCAGACCTGCACTCCAAAATCTCTTTACCACAAAATGTTTGACCATTTCTAAGCCTAATTTTGTCAACAATAGGTACCTAAAACTTTTTTTTTTTTTTTATTCTTAATGCTATAAAATGTTTAGGTCAATTTGAGGTCAACAGTATTTTAAATCTCCTAAAACTCCCCTTTCCATGACTAGGTGCTGGTTCAGGTGTCGTTGATGCAGAACTTGTGCAGACAACACAAAATGCAGAGAAGGAAGTTCTCTTAACCACTGTGGTACCCACTGATCAAGAAACGGTCAGTAGCCATTCAAGAAACTCCAACAAGCATTTAATTGGAGGTTGCTTTATCACATGAGGTAACATTTTATTCGTGTTTATGTTTGTATGGTGTGTCTTCAATAGATTGGAGGAGATGAGAAAACCACACCTGAACCCAAAGATGAGCAAACAACACTTCCATTTATTCTGGAGTCTGAAGGTGAGATTTGTACACATTGGACCACACATGTTGAGGAAAAATATGGGTCCACCCCAAATTTTGAAATTTAGATGGCAATACCCATAGGCATTCAAACAAAATGTCCATTATTTTAATAAACATATGTATTTAGTTTAATTTAATTTTACATTTTAAAAAAGACAGTTACAAAATAAAGGAATTCATGCTGAGTTTGGTGGGTTTTATTATTACATGTATTGGAGATGTTCGCCAGATGAGGCAAAAAAAAAAAGTGTGGCTGGGTTTTAGGTCTTTTCCTTTTTTGAGGTTCTTTCATTAAAAAAAAAAAATCTAAACTAAATGTTTGACCAATATAATCAAACTTCAGCTGCTGATACAAGAGCTGTAAAACTATCATTGGTCCAGATAGATTTCCTGCTGGCGACACGAGAACCGCACATTAAAATAAGGTCACCAGTGTTTGTATCCAGTTACTCCTGAATACGTTGCATCATTTGTCATAAAGTGCTTTGTGCTTGGAAACAAGGGGAATCCCTTTGTTAGCTGTCTTTCAGAAAAACGGCGCTTCTATGGCAATGTTAAAAAAAAGCATTTGACTAATGGCCAAACTTCAGACAATCAAACTTGTTCAAAAACTTTAATAACCTTCTGAGTCTTTATTTAAATTTGATTGTTAATCACCACTGTTACCTTTGAAAATGTGACAATAAAGAATTACAAACATTAAAGGTTATTATTGAAGGCCAGCCTTTAAAGTAATAGTTAATGTTTGTTTTATATGGTCTCAAGTTTGGTTGTGGTAAGAAAGACAAGATAGAACTTTGTTGATCCTGCAGGAAATTGTTGTCAGAGTAACACATGGAATCACACAAGATATAAAAGAACAACAGACAATATACAAAATAACAGAGAATATAAAAATACCAACAATTAAGGTCTAAAACATGTCAGGTGCAGACAGAAACATTAAAATGTTTATTGTAGCGCAGGATTAATTTTATTGTCCTATGTGTAGAAAGGGGGAGGAGTTGAAAAGTTTGATAGTCACAGGGAGGAAGGACTTCCTATGGCGTTCTGTGGAGCACCTCAGGTCTCAGTCTACGACTGAATGTGTTGCGGTAAGAGGCCAGGGCGTCATGCAGGGGGTGTGACATGTTGTTCAGGATCTGGAGCAGTTTCCTCAGCATCCTCTGCTCAGACACCTCTGTCAGAGACTGCAGGTCCACTCCCAGAACTGAGCCAGCTCTCTTGATGAGTTTATCAAGTCTGTTGGCATCAGCTTTCTTCACCCTGCTGCCCCAGAACACCACAGTATAGAAGAAGATGCTGGAGACCACCGAGTGGTAAAACATCTGCAGCATGGTCCTGCAGACGTTAAAGGACGTTAAAGGACCCGAGTCTCCTCAGATGAAAAAGGCGATTCTGCGCTTTCTTGTAGAGAGCATTGATGTTAGCTTTCCAGTCCAGTTAGGTGGACCCCCAGGTACTTGTATCAGTCCACAATCTCCACCTTAGTCCCCTTGATGTTGATAGAGTTGGGGAGGGGATCTTCTTTCTGTAGTCCACCTGCAGCTCTTTAGTTTTTCCAGCGTTGAGTTGTATGTAGGTGGTTCTGTCTACCACACCTCTGTATTCAGCTTCCTGGTCACCAGTGATGCAGCCCACAATGGCAGAGTCATCAAGAACTTCTGCAGATGGCAGGATTGTGAGTTGTACCTGAAGTCCGAGGTGTAGACTGTGAACAGAAACAGTGAGAGGACCGTCCTCTGAGGAGCCCCTGTGCTGCTCAGTATGGTGTCTGAGGTGGTGTTCTGCAGCCTCCCATACTGTCGTCGACCTGTGAGGTAGTCTCTGATCCAGGTGGCCAGCGAGTCATTCACCTGCATGTCCTGGAGCTTACTGCAGAGTAGACCAGGTCTTATGGTGTTAAAAGCACTGAAGTCAAAGAACATGACTCTTATATTGATGCCTGCCCTGTCCAGGTGCGTGTAGGCTCTGTGCAGCAAACTGTATGGGGTTCAGTACATATATACAGTACATCCATCCATTATCTTTTACCCGCTTCTTCCATTTTGGGTCACGGGTACAGTACAGTACATGTAATTATGAATAATTAGTATTAAACGTTGTTTATGTGAGATAATTGAAACTAAATAACCAACTCTCTAAACAATTGTAATGTACTATAAAAGTACAAACAATAGCATCTACCATTTTAAACGTTTAGGTTTGAGTTGTTTTAAATGTTTATTTTGTTGATACCATTATGAATAACTATGACTTTTATCACTGATCAGGCTTTTTGTGTATTTATACTCTGCCTGCTGCTGATCCAGGTCTCTCTTGTAAATGAGTTCCCGAGGCTCAATGGGATTAACTTGTATAAATAAAGGTTGAATGATAAGATACTGACTAATCAAAAGTTATTCAGCACCCCAAGATAAAATAAGAAAATGACTCCAAGAAGTTACTCGCTTATATTTAAGTAATAACAGTTTTACTCAGAAGGAGTCGGTCTGTTTAGAAAATGCAGTCGGTTGTGCTGCTGAATGGAAACGTGTTGTATGAACAAATGTAACGGCATGTATTCCTCCCTGTTCTGATGGATAATGACAGAGAGACATTGAACAACAGTAGCTCACGGCTCTATGAAGTTACAGTTTGGCAAACAGGATCTGTCCTAACTGGATGTGCCAGATGGTTTAGTGTCTATAAAAATACTTTTGGAAAGGACAGGCCTTTAAAACACACACATGTGCACACATACACATAGACAGACAGTTAGATATCGGATGCAGCATTTATCAAAAGTTTCAGAGTCTCAGGCAAATCTTGACCAATGTCTGACAATTCTCCGAAAATGGGACCTGCCATTATTGGCTGGGGTCAATCCTAAAACCAGTTTTTAAATGCCAGTATGGAGACAATAAGTCCAAACTTTTGTATTTCTGCCACAAACAGATGGTTTGGAGACTGGGAGTATTGCTTCTTTTGGGATTGTGGTCTTGCAAATTCTAGAAGATTCCAGCTGCTCCTTAATTTGTTGAGTTAAGGCCACAAACTCAAAGAAAAGGCTGAAACTGTAAATTTGTAATCTGACAATATGTATTCATGTCATTTATGCGTGAAAACTGTTAAAACTTGTTTGTAAAATATCCCCTCTTCCCCATCTCCAGTTTAAGAAGGAAGTAATCTTTCTAGAAGGTTTGATTTTTCCACAGGACTTTGACAACAACACGCCTTTCTCTGAAAGCTTCTTTGGAAGTTACACAGCTAAATCCAACAATGCACACTTCCCTGCTGATGCTAACGATATTCAGACTTTATTCTAATAAGAAGCAAATACTTTCTTATAGGAAAGTTGTATCAAGAGCATTAGAAACAACATAGCTTCTATGCATAACTGATGGAGTAATACTAGTGAATGTTTCATCCTTTGAGTTTGTTTTACATGAGAAAAATCTACCCCCAGCAGTTTTCCAAATCCTTCAGAGAATCTGACTGATAATCTCCTGGAGTTTTGGTTAACACAACAAAAGCAGCAACAGACCACAGTCAAATTTTCCCCAGAATAAAATCCAGATAATGTCTGTTTAGTCCCATGTGTTTACCCAGATTAGATAATTGTCTGATGAATGTACAGTGAGGAACGTTTACAGCTTACCCCCTTTTCCTGATTGCTTGCATTTTTTTCAATCTCGCAATTAAGTAACTGTTGCATGTACGATAAAGTACATACATCAATGTCATTTCAAGAACAGTCATCCTGATCTATAATTTGTCAAGCTTGTCTGCTAACACTACCTTCAGGCAAAAAAAAAAAAGAACTGTAATTTTCATACTTTTTTTGTGTGTGTTCTGTATGTATGGTATGTACCTCTCCTAGTCACCACTCTGGAGTATTTTCTATTGCTAGATCACAGATAAATCAAACAACTTCATATCGTCTGAGACACAGTGGCAAGCGATCATATCCGGATTCTGGTAACTTTGTCATGTTCACGTGTGACAGGGGAATTCCCAGGAGGGTTTTGTGTAAGAAGTTTTAGATACAACAAAAGTACCAATGGTTGTTTCAAGTTTATTTAGCTAAAATCTTTTTGAAATGATTGGTCCTCCTCATATTGTGTTTAAACAAAGACTATGATCTGATGCAGTTATGTAAATGTAAATGTGATTAGTTCCTAAAAGACAAAGCATCTGTTTGTGCCACATTCTTGGTATTTTATAACCTGATAAGAAATGATCTCTTTACATTTGCCCTGTTGCGATAAACAATAAATAAATTAATCACACGATAAATTAAAATTATTGACCTCTTTTTCATTTATCAGCTTTATCATTTTTTTTCGTGTCTCTCTCTCTCTTTCTACTGAAGACACTGGATGATAAAAAGGCTCACCTCCGGTGTTCTTCACTGATGCTTCCCTTTTTCTTTTCTTTAAAATCCATTTTAACCGCATTTTTTGGGTCGTTAAAAGCAGTTAAGCTGAGAAGCTAAGCTACGAGCTAAGCTAACAGGACGACCTCGGGGGGAAAAAATCTCTGTCTTGTCAAAACTCCAAAAAATCACGGTTGAAACCCGTGCCTTCATCTAAAAAGTTATTTTTCTCTGCAAAAAGAAGCTGCCAACTTGTTTATTGTTTTTTTAATTAAAAGTTTTGTGTGACGAATGCTATGTTAAAGAGCTCAAACCATACCAAACGTCCACCCATTTGAGAACCGAAAAACATTAACGAGAGACAGCCCATGTCACATCAAGGGGTCATCCCTCCCATTTTCTTAAACAGACATGCTGCTCGCTCCCTCACTATCCATCCTTCAGTTCAAACAGTTTCATACTGCCATCGAGTGGTCAAAAAAGGTACTACACACAAAACTAATTACCAACATTTATTCTTAAATTTGACAATAATTACTTATTATTGTCAAATTTCAAACATTATCTTTATTGCAATAATTTCTGAGACAATCGCCCAGCACAATTTGTTATCATGACAGGCTTACTTGATATTTTAACTAACTATAGATATATACAGAATATGTTTAATCTTACGTTGCTCTTTTCCAAAAGAAATAAAATAAAAACACATATATAATTCTCCATGTAACTAAACAGAATGTGATCTTGCTGTTGTGTCGCTCATTATAGAAGGTGAACGTAATACGGGATGTTTTAATCCAATGTGTAACACTGTTTGTTTTAACTCTTCCTACAGTTGAGGTGAAGCTCGGACCAAAAGTTAATGCAGGTAAGCTCGTATTTATACATATTTCTATTCTGTTTTATAAAGTTCTGCTTTTTTGAAGCCAAGATTCACAGCTACACAAAACAACATGCACCAAGCATATGCATACTAT
>NC_056510.1:17488341-17500253 GCF_014905685.2 Nematolebias whitei
ACTCTCTGAACAAATATGAGGAACAGATGTTCGTTTCTGACTGTAAATTACTGTTCTCCTGGGAAGAATTGAAGCTGGGTATGTGGCCCGTACAGCTTTACCTCCCAAAATATTTTTCGTGCACTTTCATAAAAGACATCTTTCAAATAGATTGTGTGTAATTTACAATCAAAATGAAGGTGTCATCCTCATATTTTTAACCTTGATGTTATTTTTCTTTCGTGTTGCCACAGATATGAAGGAGATTAATGTTTTTAGTGTTATTAAGGTGGTCCCCATTGGTCAAGGAAAAATATTTTCGCCCTTATGTCATGCTTCAGAGAGAAAGCAGCTAAGAGAAAAGAAAGACTGTAAAGAATACGGAGGGGTAAATATAATAGTGAGATTAAAGCAAAAAATAAAAATAAAAAAAGAAAGGTTTAAGACAGAAGGTAAAGTTAGAATGAAAAACATGTAGCGTTCATGCTCTCATTTACTAAAATGTTGCTTTTCAGAGTTAGTACCTGAATGTTTCTTGCTGTGAGGCGTTTTATTAAGACAAAAGAGAATAGATAACGTGGATAAAGGTGCGTCTGATGTTCTATCAGCTGTAAATCAATTCACCAATCACGCTTCACAAAGCTGTTATGTTTACAGTCACACCCAGGTAACTTTGGTGTTTTATAAGTCCCTCGGGGTTTCCCCGTGTGAATATGAAGTTAGAAAAGATATTGTTCCTGACAGATAATATCCTTGAATGCAAATCAAGTCTGGTTCACAGGATAACTGTTACTGCCTTTTCTGGTTGTGTTTCTGAGTCTGTTGAGAACTCATCCGCAGGGTATCCACAGTAGAAACTGAACTGAGCGGTGAAACATCGCTTGACGTTGTTACAGTTCAAGCAATAACTCAAATAAAATGTGGGAAGGAGACTGTAAATGTTTTGAAGATTTGATTTCTATTGCACATGATATGAATGTATTTATATTCTTTTAGATACTGGATTTGACTTAAATGATGCATTGGATTACGGGACTGAAAAAAATAAACCACCAAGGCAAGGAAGGACCAGACTCTTGAATACAGGTTAGTAACAACTGTTGTTGTTAAGCATTTTATTGTAGCCAAGAAGTTAAAAAATGGGGGGAAAGCAAGGTGTGTAGAAATACATGCAGTAAACACTTTAATTCTGACTAGATTAACAAGCTAACAACTAGTCCAGCCAGAGCCAGGATCAAAGTGGATTGCTGCTACCCTAAAACCACTTCAGTCTCAAATATTTCACAGTGGTTCATCCAGATTCTTTTATAAACCTTTACACCGTAGTCAGGTTTGAATTGTCAGATTATTTCTCCAGAAATATTAGAATATTCCTGCTTAAAGTGCTCAAGTTCAAGTATCTTTATTGACATTTGCATCACATGTGGTACAGGAGGTGGAAAGAAAGTGTGTACTCAAGGTCCAAATTACACCCAACAATAGCAAAAATACAACTTATAAGAAGAAACAGTATATAAGGATCTAAGATATACTCTAAGATGTATTCTAAACGAATGCTAGACAATACGCTAAAAGATCTAAGATATACACTAAAAACTAATGATGTAAAATAATACTGTATATGAAACAGCATCCCGAACATGAGTCTGTGGTGAGCAGATGGGTATGAATGAATACAGCAGCATGAGATAGTCAGCAGCATAAGATGAGCAACATGGATAATCAGCAGCATGGATATGTCACATATCACCTGTTAAAGTGGCGTTACAGTGATTGTTTTTTCTTACAGTGATTATTTTGGTTAGAGATTCATGAGTCTATCAGCCTCAGGGTAGAAGCTGTTCCTCAGTCTAGTGGTTCTACACTTAATGCTCCTCAACCTCCTGCCTGAGGGGAGCAGGGCAAAAAGTGTGTGTGCTGGGTGAGTGGAGTCCTTCATGATGCAGGTGGCCCTCTTCCTGCATTTGGAGGTGTAGATGTCTGTGATGGTGGGGAGGCTGACTCCAACAGTCTTCTGTGCAGCCTTCACCACTCTCTGCAGAGGTTTCTTTTCTGCAGCTGTGCAGCCTCCGTGCCACATGTTGATGTTTGAGCACAGGATGCTCTCCACTGCACACCTGTAGAAGGAGATTGCGAGGTTGACCTTGAAATTGTAGTTGCCTGCCATGGTTTTTCTTATTGCAAATGACCATAAAATTTAATGTAAATGGCAATTTATTGCAAAACTGACGACAATATGAAGATATTAATAGCTCTTGCATTAACTTTTGAAAATGGAGTTGATTTACGATGACAGAAATCCACTTTGGTCTTGACCCCTTCAACATTTAACTCGTTAGCCTTGTTCAATTTTTCCAAATTCAGGCTGTTGAAAAAAAAACGGTCTCAAACAGGTAAGATAATAACTGTTCATAAACTTTTCAGAAAAACTTGCTTCAAAGGCCTGAACCCTTAATCATGAGTCACAAAGCAGTTTGCCATCTGTTGAGGAACAAGGTGTTTTGTTTTGTGATTACTTCTCACTGCCCACGTGAAACCCGACTCCTGCTAATCGCTGGAGTCACGGCTTTGTTCTCTGAAAGTGCTCTTCCTCAACAGCTTGGTCAAGTTGAAGCAGGTTAGCAGCAGCAGTGATGTCAAGAGCAAATACAGACAAGCAACAAGGAAAAGGATAACAGGGTTGCTGGTGCACAGATCAGATGTCAGAGCAGAGATTACCATGCTGAGTTTATGGAGTCTGATATTTTATCACCATATATTAACAATGCATCGCTGTGAGGGTAAAGAAGTAACACTAGCTGATCGTGTTTCTCTGTTTGCGTGAGTCTACTTGGCTTGACATCTGTTTGCGAACTGCTAACTTAGCTTTACGTCAATATTTCACACTGTTAAAAGGAGATATTTAACGCTGGGATCTGGTTTCAAGTTAAAAATCGCAGCCAGGCTAAAAAGAAAAGCACACAAATAACTGTGTCAAGCATGAACTTGTGTTTCTCTGCCAAAACCTTGTAATGCCTCTAAAAAAATAAACTACCATAAAGAGATTAAAGTTAATCCCTCTCCCTTTTTTTCCCCTTCAACCTTCTTTGTTAAAATCTTTCCAGGTGATTATCAGCCCATTTGAGTAACGGTTTTTCTCTCTGTGCTGAAACTGTTTTATTTATTTTTTTTGCTTTCAGAATCTGTTATTGACAACTCAGAGAGAAGTAAGTATTGTTTGTGTCCACAAATCAAAAGATGCATTATTACAAATCATATCAAAACATTTCCCGTTCACATCCCAGTCAAATAGTGTGCTGTGCAGCGAGGCGAACTTGTTGGAGCACACAGGATATTACTGGCATGTCTTTATCGTAGCCAACAGGATACAAGAACCAGAACCAAAATATCTTCTGTCGTTTAAACTTTCTGATATGTCATGTTATACCTATTGGGATTACCTAGTGTCTATTGCTGCACTGATGCAGTTTGTATGAAAGGACCCTGTAGATAAAATGCCTCACACAATGATTTGCATAACTCCAAAGGTGCTTTTTGCATAAACTAATATGTTGTGAACTGCATAATTCAGTGTTATATGTTAATTTTGTTTGTGTTTTCCCTTTTCAATCGCAGACAATCCTTCATCCCAAGGTGAGTTATCATCTTCTGTTTTCTTTCTTTTTTTATTATTTGCTCTATTACCTCCCTCTTGCCCTACCCCAAACATACCTGCAGCGTAATATTCGTCCCACTGTTTTGTGTCCCTTAGCAGGTGTTTGTCCTACGTGACATTTCCAAAACCTTCGTTTAAGTTGTGCTTTGAGCATAATTGCGTAATTGCGGAAAATACTTTGGGGCTGAAGTACAAGAAGCTGTGAAAATGTTTAAACAATTGACCCAACCAGTGTCAAAGCCATTTAAATCTTTCATTATAAAAGAATAAAAAGACTAATAAAGATTTGGAGGCATTAAAGAGCTGTATACACACCTTTTTTCAGTGCCTATTTCTGTCACGTTCTTTTTCTTTGAGTTAGGCGCTCTGTGTTTGTGAACGTGTATGTTCATGCCCACGTGTACTTCCTTTTACTGACTCATGCTCTCGTTTCCTTCCACCTAATTTCATCGACTCAAACTTTTATTAATCCTCTGACTCATGCGTCTCCTTTTGTTTTTCCCACCTTTTCCTGTCTTTAGATTGACTTTAATTCTTTTTCAAGTGTGTGCTTTTGTGGCCGAAAGTCAACGACCTCCCCCTCCACCCCCCTTTCCTCCGCGTTTCACCTTTCACGTCGCCTCATCATGTCTTGCCTTTATTACTCTGCGTTGACTGAAACTCCTCCGAGCACATAAAGGGGCCTTGTTTTTAAGATGGAAATACAGCTGACCTTCAATCCGCTGTCGAGCAGCAATGCAGGGCACATTCCTTACATCTGATAGATGGTGTGTTAAATTGTAGTTACATAAGTTTGATCTTTATCTCTCATTGATATATGTATAGACTCTAAACAGCCTGTTTATGATATTTTTTTCTTGAGCAATTTAGCTGTATTTTGATCAGTGTCTTCACTGTCCATGTAATGATCATGAAAACCATTCAGACTGGTGTTGTCATGGTAACTCGGGTGCAGGCGCAGGAAGATTTCCTTGAATGCTTTTAAGAGCCTAAATTTGATGATAGACAAATGGAAAGGTACGAGATGCATCCTGCTCAAACACAAGCACACAGCAAGATGAGCACATTTGGTCTCATCGTCGCTGAAATGATGCAGATTCTGTAAACTGAAAAATTGCAATAATGGCACCAAACATAAAGTTCAATGTACTTTCTGATGAGAAAAAAAAAACAAAAAACACAGATCGTATTAACAGTGGAAATGTTCCATTTGAGATGTTTGGGTTTGCAAATGAACATTGCTCTATCACAATTTTCTTTTTTTTTTCCTACAGAAGGAAGCTCTAAACCTTTAGCAGGAGTCCTGTCTGCAATTGTTGTGTCTGCAGTTGGAGCCGTCATTGGGTACTTTGCCTATCAGAAGAAGAAACTGTGCTTCAAAAACAGAGAGGGTAATTATATAATGTGTGACTTAAAGCTAACACAGTAGTCCCTCGCTACTTCGTGGTTCATTTTTCACGGACTCGCTCTATCTCGGTTTTCAAAATAAGATTGGACATGACACGCAACTGGCTGACTGATGGATGAGCCGCATGATCGGCATGGAATTTTTATTTAAAATTAATTATTTTACATTATTGTTCACCTGCTGCACCTGTGTGCAGCCCCACACTGCAGGATAAACTTCCCCCTGCAGCTCCTCTTCCATCCTCCTTCCTCCTCTGTCGATCTCTGTGCAGAGCGGAGAAGTGGGCGTGGCCGAGAGCGCAGAGTGCAGCTGTGGCAGAGAGCTGAGATCATGACATGCTGTGCTCTTTTAGAGCATTTAGAGTTTAGAAACATTGTTTAGAATATTGCAAAAGTGTGAGAAAGGTTTAAAACACCTTTATATATATTTATATATATATATACATATATATATATATTATATATATATATATATATATTATATATATATATTATATATATATATATTTTTTTTTAACTATAGAATTTAATGAACAGATGACCTAAGTTCAAGATTATTTACTTTTTTTTCCTAAACACATATTTAAAAACACTGAATGAACTATAAGGTGTCAGTTTGACCAACGAACTGCATTTACGTATACACGGCTTTTTGACAGCCCATTTAGGACACTTTTACACAATAAGTCTCATCCATCTTCACACATACACTTATTAACAGAGTGTATGGGTTGTATGGGGTTCAGTGTCATTGCCCATCATCAATTCAAGAGGAGCAGGGACTGAGCCGCCAACCATCCGCTCTGCAGACAATCTTCCTCCCGTTGACACATTCACATTAGCAAAAGCCTCTTCTTCAATTCGTCTTGTTGGTTTAGGTAAATCAGATTAACATCAGTCCACATCTGAACTGTGCTTCTTTAAGAGACAATGTTCTGGAAATTAGCCTCCCTCGAATCAGAGCTGACCTTCTGCCTTAATCTAATCAGCCACAGTCTTTTGCTCTTTTTCTGCAAACATGTTCAAGTAAAAATTGGGTTTATTTTGTAAATGAAACAGCAAAAAATATTTCAAGGTCATTTGTCAACAGAAAGCACAGACTCAGCTTTATGTCTCGATACGTTTAAGCCAGAACAGTCAGCTCACACAGAACTGCTATTTCAGCAAACGTTGAATTTACAGTCAACATGGGCTACAGGCCATTCAGCTTTAACTACGTGCATCAAAAAGCAGCTTCAAAATGTGAATATTTAGATTATTTGTTTTAATGTTTACTTTAGATATCGTAAGCAAGCTTAATTTTGTAAAAAATCCAGGAACACATCTAGATGCAAATTAAAAGGACTATAACAGACTAAATGAATTTGAACAGAAATCAATGATAAGGAGGTAAATCTGGGAGAAATCTGCCATTCTCGGAATCCCCCATCAGATATTTGATTCAAAGCCAGTAAAGCCGTGTGATTCCATGACTAGAAAACCCATTAAAAAAAAAAAATCCCCTTTTTGTCTCATGGTCACTGGAACATGCTTTTTATTAAAGGAGGAATTAAATTATAAAACGAAATGTGTTTAAAATTCAGCCCTGCAGCGTGATGCCTTTTTGCCTTCTTGCTTTGTGCTATTTATTCTTTTTTTTTTCTAACTTCTTTTTGTTCTTCCTCTTTATCAGTGGCAGATCCAGAGGCCGGGCACAAACCAGATAAAGTAGACGTAGCAGAGGCTCAGTCCGATCCACAGGGTATGACGCAGACACACAACAACACACACCAAAAGTGCTTTACGCTCCTAACATTTGATCTGTTTTCTTCTTTCTTCTCCTCAGTCCTTAGCAACTTACTGAACTCCTCCCAGCAATGATCATCTGACTGAACCAGCTGCAGTCAAGCAAAGTGGCAATCTCACTGTTAGGCTCAGTCCCGAAGAGCCGAATTACTGTGAGGCCCGAGAGTTCGGCTGTGTGTTTCTGTCTGTGTGTGTTTTGGTCTACTGTATATGAGTGTGGGTCTTTGTATGGATGAATGGTGCGCTCAATCTTAAATGTGCACACAACTGGGGTAAAAGAAGCAGTTAGATAAAGATGAAATATATTTGAATTCAAGGAGCTTCTTATTGTTCCAACATAGGAAGCTGATAAAATGATCAGTCCAATTTTATTTTAATCAAAGTTACAATCAAAGAGATTAAATCTCATGAAAAGTGTAACCTTAAAATGGCTTAAATATTATTTTTGTTAATAATATTATTATCTGTATGACTACATTCTGTTTCACAGTAATAGAGTGATGAGTGTTCGTACTGAATTATCATGAGTGAATTATTTTATTTCTATTTTAGCCAATTCTAACATTTATTAAGACAAACACTCAGAAAATCCTCTGTTTAAAGTAGTATTTTAAGCAAAAATAAAAAAAAATAAAATAAAAAATAGCTTTTTACCATTGTTGTCTCTTGTAAAAGTGTAGAATAAAAGGATAAATGGCATGGATTATTACTACTGTAATTTGAATCCTAATTTTCTGTCGATGCTCTGAAATGTCACCGTGTCGGTTTGGAGGATGACATGTGTCTGTTATTTTTCTTACCGTATAGGGGCTTTAAAATCTTGTTAACTCCATCTTAGCCAATAAAATAAATCACCTGTTGATAAAATATTTTAGTGACCATTTAAAACGCATCTCAGACCAACTTTATTTGACTCTGAGGACATGCAAGCACTAACCTTTTGTTTTATTTTATTAATGTTCTAAACTTACTGAACCAGATCCCATCACTGTAAATGAATGGCTGGTCACCTAACACGGACAAATTCACAAGAAGTGATGTAGAAATGTGTTGTTCTAATGTAATATGTGTTTAGATGTGATGCAGTATTTTCTTTGCTATAGTGCCTTTCACTGTCACAGCCTGGCTTGGTCAACGTAAAGACGCACAGGGAACATTTCTGGGACCTTAATGTGAAAACAAGAAAACACCGTGGTGAATGTAAGCATACTGATTGGAAAACAGACAGTGAATATTGTTTAAAATCGTGAATAACTCACAAATATATGGCTATCAGACCTGTGTTATTATCGTCAGCAGGCCAGTTTTAGTTTGTGTTTTATTCCAAACCGTGTAAAACCTCCCTTCAATGTGTGTCTCTTCATTCGAGCAAGTCAGTAGCTGTCAGTATTTTTGTACCATTCATGTACAAACACCACTCACTTGTGATTTTTATATAGATATTCTTACCATTTTAGCAGTGGTGCCTATTAGCCGACACTGATGGTCTCGAGTCGACTCGTTTCGCCATGTTGTTTCTGTGAATGTTGTGAAATTTCTCAGAAGAAGCTACGTTACTGCCTCTTTTTCTCGTCGTCGTTGTAGTTTTGTTCTTTTCTACCACTGTAGCACAAATTCACTTCTGAATGTCTTTCTGTTGCCTTGAAGTTTTGTACCTTCCCTAATCCTTTTTGAACTTTAAAATGTGGTAGCGCAAGTTGCGCCGCAGTTCACGAGGTGCGTTCGCTGTAAAAACACTTTATTAGCAGCAATACAGGACATAGACTGTTGCTAACAGCCTAGCCTCGAGCTGACAATAGTCTGTGATGTCACTTTCGTTTGCGATAGAAACTGTGAGCTTCTCTTCCAGCTGCCATCTTTTCTTCCAACCTGTGATAGACAGTAGACAAATTTCTCTTGAAATGCTGAAGCAAGTTGGATAACGTGTCTGGCACGGAGCACAAAAACACAAATTACCCGTGAAATAACAGTGCAAGCTTTGTGAAAGAGCCACTGACGCCTTCAAAAAAGGAAGTTTTTGTTTAGATGCAGCACACTCCACTGAGTGCTAAACGATTCAGTCACAAACTGTCAAATCCTGCAGAGCACATTCAGATAGTGTAAGGGGGAAAAACATCAATTCTACCACCTTAAAAAATAAAATACGAGCACTGCTTTTCTTATAAACCACTACACTTCTTCCCAAGCCGTCCCTGTAAAACAGAATATTGGAGCACAGCAAGCAAAACTCGAATGTAAACCTGGTCCGGAAGTGCACTTCCCAAAATCCTGCAAAAAAAGGGCATCAAACATGACCAGTGCTGCCTTATTATTTATAATCGCTTGAATATTCCTGGGAGGAGAACTTAGACAAGTGTCATCATGGTAAAAGAAAACCGTAAGGCGAAAAGAGATGTTTTGTAAGGACATTTTCAATTGGAGAAGCACTTTCCTACCCTGTACACATGTTGATTTATTAAACACATTTAGACTAGTGTAATTTAAGATACCATGTTTATATGATGTGTAGGAACTGTCTTCATTACTGTCATCTGGCACTTGTGCTTTTCTGGAGTTGTGTAAATAATGTTTGACAAGACAATTAAACTGTTTTTGTGGGAGCTGTCTGTATGGTTGGTATTTTATTTATATCTATTTTTTTTCAATTTGCTATCATTTTATCATTTTGGTCAGTGAGTTAGATGAACTCTAAATCAAAAATGTCTCAACAACCATTTAAGATTTCAAAATAATTGTAAATTTTTAAAAATTTCAAGGAAGCAATTAGATAACACCTAAATTCATCAAAAACACGTATTGTGGCTTGATGTATCATATATTTGTATTTACATAATTTTACAGTTTGGTTTATAAATATTTGGACACTGAAATAACAAGAGTTAATCTGGACCATCAATAAATTACCATTTAGGTGTTTGGTCAACAATTTATCAATCAAATGACACAAGAAAAAAGTCAATAAATAAATGAACTCAGTGTCATGATTTTCTGACCAAAACATAACTTTTTTTTTTTTTTAATAGACTGGACAAATACATCAACTTGTATTGCATCTTATATTTATTGATTGTTTTAGTTGTTTTCAATAGAACATTGATTTTCTTTTCAATAGCTTCCTTGTCAGGTAACCCGGTGACCTAGAATTATTGCAAAATTGTTTTTACTTTGTTGGAAATGGTTACAAATGCGAATAGTTAATTTATTTAATCACAATCTTTTTTTTTCTTCATTTTGAACATATGAAACACAAAGAACAGATTAAGAAAAACCCTCCCACACCAGATCAGTCACATACATACATAAATTAATTAAAATGAATTAAATAGACACTGTCATGTTTTCCACATCCAAAATAAAAGGCTGCTACATGTCCCAAAATCTTTTAACAGAACTATTCAGGGTATATCTTGTTTTTTTCTAGATTAATATGATACATTCAGGTCTCTCTTGTAAATGAGTACCCAAGGCTCAATGGGACTAATGGAACTTTAATAAATAAAGGTCGAATGAATACATCACCTCTTTTATCCATTGTACATATTTGTTGGGGGGCGGGGATCCTTCCAATTGCACAAAACCAATCTTCTGGCCAGAAGAGAGCCAAAAGCAATCACATCCTTCTCGTACTTGCTGAAGGACGTATCCAAGATGTAGCCCCAAACAGTGAGATGAGAGGTGATGGGTGAACAGTTTTGCTACATATCCCAGAGAAGGTGTCAAAAATAGATCCCCAAAAGGTCTGCAGTTTGTGGACAGGTCCATAATGTATGCAGGAGCGTAGCTGGAGTTTGTTTACAATAGCTATGTTTACATGCGCAGACTTCTTTGACCGGATTGAAATGTGTTCTGTTTGAATAATTCAAATGTATTGTTTACATGGGCACAATCTGTTCATGATGAGCATTTACATGCAGCGGGCTTTGTTCTGAACAGCAGTACTGACATGCGCAGAGTGGTAAACTCTCCTTAAAAAAAACACCGAAGAAGAAGTTCTACTTCCGGGTGAACGTAAACAAACCTGAGCACCCAAAATGGACCCGCGACAGGTTTTAATGATGGTGGAGACGTTGCTGCACTCCCTGACTGATCTACAGGTAATACAGATCATTTTGAGCTCTTTCAAAGTTTCTAGTAGAAATGTTGTGTCGCTCACCGACCAGTTTTACTTCCCTGACATGCTAATATTATTAGCATTAGCCAGGCGGAAATGGCAAAGTCGCACATGTGCAGTCAGGTCAGTTTTTCACCATCAGATTAAAAACGAACAGATCAAGCGTTTACATGCGCACCGATCGGGTTGTGGATCGGCGTAAACCACCCGTTTCGTTCTGATCACAAATTATAACGGATCGCGCTGAATACACAAAAAATAACCCGAACGGAGCGTTTACATGACACACTTTTATTCCGACCGGCCATTTGATCCGGTTACTTATGTCCATGTAAACATACCCAATGATTACATACGGGGTCCAGGTTGGCATTGATCTTGGACAACCAGTCTTTGGACCAGTGCAGCCTGTGCACTACCTTGAATTGAATTACACCATGTATCAGGCAGATTGAGGATGAGTAAATGTTTTTAATGATCTTTCTCCAGATTGTCTGATATGGATTCCTCCAAGTCAAAAGTTCATTTTGAAATTCAATATTGTTCACACTCCTATTTTGATTACAGTAATCCCTCTCTACCTCGCAGCTCGTTTTTTTGCAAACTCATTCTATCGTGGTTTTTCAAAGTAAGATTGGACATGACACACAATGGCTGGTTGATTGATGAGCCCCATGATCGGCATGGATTTTTAAATTTTAAATAAATTATTTTAAATGATTTAGCACCTGTGTGCATCCCACTACTGTGGGAGAAGCTTCCTCCTGCAGATGATCAGCTGATCTCCATGCAGAGTGTAGAAGTGGGCGTGGCCAAGAGTGCAGCCCGAGGCAGAGAGCTGAAATCATGACATGCTGTGCTCTTTTAGAGCGTTTAGAGTTTAGAAACATTGTTTAGAATATTGCAAGAGTGTTGAAAGGGTTTAAAACACACACACACACACACACACACACACACACACACACACACACACAC
>NC_056510.1:17500653-17505875 GCF_014905685.2 Nematolebias whitei
ACACACACACACACACACATACATATATATATATATATATATATCAAGATATAAATATATATATATATATATATATAATAGCAATATTAAAGTAAATTACTGCTTACTACTTGTACTACTATTCCTTCTTTGCGGTTTTTCACTTATTGTAGGACTTCAGGGTACGAATCCCCCGTGATAAACGAGGGACTACTGTATTGTTTTTATGTAAAAATGTATCATGTTAATAGCGTTCCTGTCATGTGACCCAGTGATAAAGTTATTGCTGTGTGGTTTGACTTAACATACAGTTGATATGCATTTTTAGCTTTCATTTAAAGGTTTGAAGAATATTATATAGAACTTTGAAAAAGTGGAATATATTTGATATACAGTAAAATCTTCTATTTTCAGAGGCTCCTAATCCTCTGATGGCAATGATCGCCTGTCGTCTGGAACTTATAAACCTCATCAAAGAATGGGTTGCTGGGCCTCTAAGCTTCATTTTTTTGTGAATCTTTGCTTTTGTTGACAACAAACTTTCTTCCTGGGCTCAGTTTTCTGGAACACTAAAGCATGTTTTATGTAAGTATAGATTTTTTTTTTATGTTTATAAAAACCAGTCTTGAACAATTTTCCACTCCCTAGGAAGCATCCTCACAAGATTTCCTCATCATCAACTTTTAGTACAAAATTCAAGAGAAACCTGATATTCTGAGTTTTGTATCAAACATGATGTATTTGTGTCTCCTGTGACCAAGGCACATTCTTTAGTGCATCATAAACATATTTCCAGCAGTATTTCCAACAGTCTTTTCTCATTTTCTTCAGTAAAAACTGTTTTTATTTCTGTTTGCTCTTCCATGAAGTACTGCGGTCTGCAGTACCAACTGTGCACCCGTCTCTGATGTGGATCTTTACAAGTCATTTAAGGTTACCTTTTTAGTTTTTGTCCTTGCCTAGCTGGTTTGTTTTAAGAGTCTGCTTTTACTCAACCGCTTCACTTTGTTCTTGACATATTTACATATCCTTGAGTTTCTTGCGTCAGTTGCTTGATGTCTCTTTTTGTTGCACAACAGGTGGAAATTTGGATCTTTGGAAGAGGGTGAGTCACTCATTTATTTCTACACTTTTATCTCTTGTGCATAGGTTCATCACACTTCGTTCAGGAACATTCATCTTAGTCAAGCTAACGAGTGGTATGCAAGAAAATCTAAGAAACAGAAAAAAATATCAAGTGTTTTTACTTGTATTTATGTTTTTTGCATTGCACTCACTGTCTTAAACACATTGATGATGATTATCATTATCAATCATGATCCATGATTTAATGGTGGTCTTATCTGAATTCTTCTTGTGGATTCATGCAAACAGCTTTTTAAATGGAAATACCAATCAAATATCCATCTCAGACCAGTAAAACTGATAAAAGAACCAACAGCCAAACCTGTTCATGAAACTATTTTGAGTCAAAGTATTGAGTTAAGTTTGACTTCCTGAATACAGAATGCTCTACGTAAAAAAATATACCAATTATGAGTTTTTCTTCCACTTTGGATGCCTCGAATGAAGTCAAATTTATAATAAACTCCAGTTGTTATGGTATTAACCGAAAAGCTTTAAAAAGTTTACATCAGTTGCTATGCAGATTTATAGATTAGGATCTGTTCGAGCAGCATTCTTGTTTTAAACCTCAGCAGAAGAACGTCCTAAAACGTGACAGTAAACATTCTTTCTGTTAAACATTACAGAATTCCTGTGAATCTGTCAGTAAAGTCCTTCTGCCAAGTGCAATCTAGGAACAATGACCTTAAAAACTATCTTCAAACAGACACTTTATGGCTTAGACCATACAGTGGAGTCATAACACAATAACAGCGTTCACTATTGATAAAAAAAAAAAAAATCTTGATGAAGGGCATAGTCTTGTATGCATTTTTTCTGTTTTTTGATTTCAAAGCGCCTGTTTGCTGATAAAACTTTAATTAATCTCAGATGGTATAAACAATAAGTATGAAAAGTCTGATTAAATTTCGGTATGTCAGGTATTTCTTGATAGAAGCTCTCACAACATGACAGGTTCAAGCGTTATAATGATTTATGATGACAGGCCAATCAAGATACGCCTGATTAGAGCCTTAGAAATGAAGTGTGGGAACCTGCATGTGGTTCTGTGCACCTATTTATTTTGAACCCACCGGCAATCACACCCACACAAAACCTTTTATTTTGTACCAGGCTGCGAATACTCCAGTAGAGACTTGGCAGTGACTAATGGATTTGATTAATTTTCATTAATTAATGGGTATGGATCACATAAACTAGTCACGATATGCAAAAAAGTCACATTTAATAGTTACATCAGCATTTCTTACTGTTTAAACATAAAACATTAAAGATCTAGCACAGCTTAAAGGAATGCATGTCCCACACCTGTGAGAGTTTCAGACCAAAATCCTTCTATGACTGAGTTATAGCAGTTGTAGCCATTTTGCTCAAAAAAATTAAATTACCTTTATGCAAAATCTCAGGAAATGTTTCTAGATGTCATGCTCCAAGTATGTGTTGTGAATGATTCTCAGCTACCACCACGTCAAATTTGATCTCAATGCCAGACGACTCACTGAGTTATAGTAACTTCTGTGTTGGCAGATGAGCTGCAGCGGTCAGCTTGAATCAAATTGGTTCCAAATGTTATATTGTTGTAAATATTAATCCCATTTTTTCCCCCCTGAAAGTTTAAATAAAATCAATCCAATGGTTCTTGAGATATTTTGCAAACAAACAGGAAGAGTTGACTCCAATATTTGATGCTAAAGTTTTAAGCAAAGATCGTGCACTGAGTGGCACTTAAAGTTTGTGTAATGGGAAACTTTCAGCTACTGCCACAACTAATTTCAGCACAATATCTATAAAATTTACAGAATTGTTGTTATTTAGTGTTTTCTTCTTTCAGCTGACTGTGGTACTCACTTTGCATGAGGTTGGCTTCAAAAGTTAATCAGTCACCGAGGAACATCTATTACTTCCTGAAACTTTTCTCAAAATCCATGCAGTGGTTGATTAGATATTTTACTAACAGACAGAGTTGACTCCAAGCACTTATTGACAAATGTTTAAACAAAGATTTAGTCCGTTCTTTTTGTGTACAGAGTAAAGGTCAGTCTCACCTTAAACCAAGCAGGAACTAGAGACAGAATGAGGTGAGTTGCAGTGTTAGATTTTTTACTAAAACAGCTGTAAATTCACTGTCTTCTGCTAAAACTGGATACTAATCAGAGTTTGGTCATTTTAAGACATGCAGCTGCATATGTCTTTTATGTCGAGGTCTATTTTCTCGGTGAACGGTGCAAACTTTTCCCATAATTGGCTGGAAGCGTGCACACCTCAGGGATTCAAATGAACTAAAGTTTTGCTTTGTGTGTGTGTCGAGTGCTAAACGTCACTTTACAGAACAGGAATCTTTGCAAACATTAATGAGCTGCTGTGATGTATAGAGCCACACTTTGTCAGCATTAACAAACAGGAGTTTTTTATTTGAAGCAAAACATAAAAAAAAACATGTGTCAAACTTTTAAAGTTCAAAACAATGTTTGGGTGTAATAATACAAAAGGTTAAACTCCTATTTTTAAATGATAAAGTTTACAGTTTAAAACCTGACACCCCCCCCCCCCCCCCCCCCCAGTCTTCAGATTTTCAAAAGCGTTTTTCTAGCTAAACTAAAATAATAAAGTAAAATACATCTCTGACCCTCTTCTGCTCAGGTCGGCCATGCTGGTGCTTCTTCTCCCTCTGCTCCTGTTAGCAGGAAGTGATGTCACAGGGGAGGTGATGGACAAGAAGCCCAACTTTGTTCTCATGATGGTGGATGACATGGGGATTGGGGATTTAGGTTGCTATGGCAATGATACCATGAGGCAGGTCATGGTTGTGTGTTTACTTGCAGTTAATATCCAAGATAATTTGTCGTTATTTAAGAACCATTGAAATGTTCTAACCGTGTGTAAACCTGTTCTGTACTCCTGCTGCTCCTGCAGGACTCCTAACATAGACAGACTGGCCTTGGAGGGGGTGAAGCTGACCCAGCACATTGCTGCTGCTCCTGTCTGCTCTCCGAGCCGGGCCGCTTTCATGACAGGCCGTTATGCACGTCGCTCAGGTAACAAATGTCCTTACACTATCCCTATTATCTTGGCTATATTTCGTTCATCCCATTGAGCATTATGTGTGTGTGTCTGCACTGTTTAGGCATGGCGGGCATGGGGCGTGTTCCGGTGTTGATGTATCTTGGAGGTTCAGGAGGGCTTCCATCCACTGAGACCACCTTTGCAAAGAGGCTGCAGCACCAAGGGTACACCACCGGTCTTATTGGTGAGATGTGATGTGATCAACTTAACAGCACTGAAGTATTCACACCTAATATTTTGTATGGAGACCATCAAGTGTAGATTTTTCAGGGCTGGACTTTTTTGCTTTTTTACATACACTTTACTTCAAATCTGAAACCTAACATTTGGTATGCTAGTAGCTGAAATTCTTTCCCAAAAATACTCAGAGTGCTACACAATGATCAAGATCTTTGCATAAAACTTCAACATTGACAGTTTGTTTGTCTAATGGCAAATTCTGTGGACAGGTTTCATTGAAACTCAAAGTATTAACTATATTATTATATGATCGTATTATTATTATATATTATTATTTCACACACAGTATTGGTCACCCTGATTTCTTATGGCCACCACAGCAAATCAGCCTTAGCAAATACATGAAAAGCTATAACTTAGTCTCATTTACAGATATTGAGGTAAAGTTTGATGTGGAAATAGCTGAGAGTCATAGAACACACATCCTCTGTGTGCTAAAACATCCAGTGATATCTTCCAATGTTATTTAAGATTGTGCAAAACATTATTTTTTAAGGTTTGGCTAAAAAGGCTATAACTGCAACCATTCTCATTAAGATAATTTTAGTTAAACGTCAACACAAAAGCAACAGGAAATATGCATTCCTTCCTAGAATAAGCCTTTATTGTTCTCCATCATAGAGCAAAGAGGGGGAATTGGAAATACCCTCCATCCCTCTATTCATCTGTCTTGTGAGCTGGATAACTTCAGAAATAGGCAACATGCCGACTTCCGTTTTGGTGTTTGGCTGTAGGCGTAAGAAATGTCCAACAATTGTGTTTCCATGTCAAAAATCTAAGAAGGCCACCACCATCTACAGTATATATATATATAT
>NC_056510.1:17505975-17511687 GCF_014905685.2 Nematolebias whitei
CCATAGATTAATTTTTAGCCACCCCACCTGCCACCCCAATCATTTGAACAAACTATGCTTTCTAGGTTTTATATCGCTTAAATGTATTAATTTCCTCAAATGATTGGGGTGGCAGGTGGGGTGGCTAAAAATTAATCTATGGTGGCCAAGGTCACTTTGACCACTCCCTGGCTCCACCATTGCACCCAGTGCTTAATTTGACCTGGATCCTGCTGGAACTGGATCCGGGAACTCTCTTACTTTGACCGGCTACATTCCGGTTGCTCAGCTTTAGTAACTCTCAGTAATAAAGGAATTAACAAATATGACTGCCTTGAAGGAATAAAACTTAAACAGAATATAATTACATAAACACTACTTTTAAACACAACAGCCACAAGTTATGAGCACACGAACTGAACTGCCTCTTCAAGTAGTACAGTATTTCCGCGTCTACACTTAAAAAATATTTTTGCCCCTAAAAGAGCGATGTGGGTGAGTGCCGAACTAACCAGGTGGTGATACGTGGGCAGGAGCTCACAGACAGCTTCAGGCAGGTGCCTGGAGGTTCACATTTGGAGTCGAACAACAACAAGCAGGGATAGAGTCTAGCTCGGTTCTGAACTTCTCTGAACAGAAGCGGAGTGTTTTGTAGGTAAATGTAGGATGTTTAACAACCTGTTAAAATATACCAAAATGCAAGAAATCACATCTACTTTATTCAAAATTTTCTGGGGGAGGACCCCCAGAGTGCCCCTTCCACCAGCCCACTGGCTATTTGCGTTCCAGCATTGATTGGTTTACACATTAAGCCCTGATTGCACTTGGTGGTGGATAAAATTGCTCCCTCCTTTCCCCAGGATTCTTCAATCCTGTCTAGGACATAAAAAAAAACTACCTCCTCTTCTTATTCATAGCATAACACATACCCACTTAAATGTCTTCAACCACAAACATTGATGTTTGCTTGCACTCATCCTGAAAACTGCACTCACTCACTATTCAAATCCCTCAGCGACAGGGGACATCAGCATATTGGCACATTGGCAGCACGACGGCTCAGTGGTTAGCACTGTTGCCTCACAGGAAGAAGGTCCTGGGTACAATCTCTGGTTGGACCTGGGGTCTTTCTGTGTGGAGTTTGCACGTTCTTCTCGTACTTGCGTGGGTTTTTTCCGGGTATGCCGGTTTCCTCACACAGACCAAAAACATGCATGTTAGTCTGCCTTCAGGCCCAGGCCTCCCTTGCAAATGAGATCTGTGATCTCAATGGGATTAGCCTGGTTAAATAAAAATTAATAAAAATATTGCTTGTTTATACTCACTCTGTGTATCTTTAGGTAAATGGCACTTGGGTTTGAACTGTGAACGCAGAGGGGATCATTGCCATCACCCGAACCAGCATGGCTTCAGCTACTTCTATGGTCTTCCATTTACACTGCTCAGTGACTGCAAGCCTGGTACAGACAGTGAAATGCTGGTGGACCTACAACGTTCACTCCAGAATCTGACCTTGTTGCTTGGACTTGGACTTTTCACAATGGTTGGTTTAATTTCGTTGTAGTTTTTTTTTTTCCTTTTGTTTTCCACCATTTTAACCAAAACAGATACACTTGGAAAATAAACATGACTTCAGAGGCATCCAGTCTGAGAAAATTGGATTTGAAAACTAAAACAAAACAGATCTTTTGTTGCAGAACAAAAGAGGAAGAAATTCAAAAACAATGAGTTGTTGTGCCGTTAACTCCACAGTAACACAGCCGATGCGGAATCTCTGAGACGCATGCCGAAGGCTTTGAAAGAAGATTGAGAACAGAAGCAGCAGTTGTGAAACTCACAGTAACACCAACCTGGAACTTGCCTCGCGGGAAAGCACAATGTTGAAAGTTAAATTCAGGAGATACTTGGCTAGCAAAAGGTGCCTGTGGGATAAATGGGAACCAGCTGTGCCACAGGTAGAGCAAAGCAAAAGAGGGGGAAAAAAAAGGCTTGAAAAAAAAACTTTAGCTCTAATGAGGAGAAATTTATAGGGAGATATAAGAACTACAGCTAGTTGGAGTGCTTTCTGTTGAAAATAACAAATAACTCTGTTTTAAGAGCTTCATATAAATTTTACACAAACTGCATGTGTGATCAAAGGACCCGTTGCTTTAATATGTTCACACGATGGAATTAATTACCCATCTTAATTTCTTTTGTCATGCAAAAGGTTTATCGTGGAATATATTGGGAATCTGACTCAGTCACAGTATCATAAGTATTATGGTGTCAATATTCCACAGTAAAAAAACAAAAACAAAAGGAGGTTGTATCATTTATTCTGTGTTCATTTTCAGGTGTTTGTCCATGTTGTTGGCCTCCTCGAAGTTAGCCTGTGGCTCCTGGTGCTGCTTTTCTTTCTCAGTATAGTAGCATCTGCCATGTGGGTTGTGCCTTTTAAGTTCGTAAACATCTGGAACTGCATCATTATGAGGGACCAAAATGTGATTGAACAGCCCATGACATTGGAGACGCTGCCTGAAAGACTGCTGGGAGAAGCACAAGATTTTATAAAGAGGTGAGCATGTTGAGGTAAACCAGTGGGTGTCAAACTGTGAGGCTGGGGTGGGGGTACCATTGCAATACCATACCATATCATACCATTTTATTTATAGAGCACTTAAAACAGCGACAAGGCCAACCAAAGTGCTGTACAGACAGAAAAATAGGCAACACACAAAACAATATACAAAATGAGGTAAATCAGAATATAGACATAAAAACAATGCAGATAATAAATATGACGACTAACCTGTGTGAAGCAAACAGGTTCAAAACACAGATCCTCTGGTGTTGAAAGCTACTGAATAGTAGTAAGTTTTTAAATGGGATTTGAAAACCGAGAGGGAGGGGGCCTGTCTGATAAGCAGAGGTAACTCGTTCCAAAATCTTGGTTCTGCTACAGAGAAGGCCCTGTCACCTCTGTGCTTAAGACAGGTTTCTGGAACTGTGAGGAGCAACTGGTCCGCTGACCTCAGGGAACATGGTGGAACATGGTGGAACATATGGCTGTAGCAAATCAGAGAGATGTGGGGGGGGGAATTGGAATAGCCAATTCAGCAATTTGTAGACATACAGGATTATTTTGAACTGGATTCCAAGGTGAACCAGTAGCCAGTGCAGTGAGGCCAAAACTGAAGTAATATAGTCTCTTTTGCCTGTACTGGTTAAAAATCAGGCTGCTGCATTCTGGACCAGTTGTAGTCGTGCAATGGAGGTCTGACTGATACCAAACAGGAGTGAATTGCAGTAATCAAGCCTAGATGTAATGAATGTGTGTATTACTGTCTCCAGGTTATTTTTGGATAATATGGGCTTCAGTTTAGACAGCCGCCTCAGTTGGAAGAAACATGATTTAACAATCATGTTTACATGATTGTTAAGTTTCAGGGAAGGGTCCATTTTCACTCCCAGATTAGTGACTCTTTGTTTTTCTGACAGGGTTAGAGCAGAGAGGTTGATGCAGTGATTTGTGATCGTATCGTTGGGAGGGAACAACATGACTTCAGATTTCTTTTCTTTGAAACTTAAGAAGTTTAAAGCCATCCAGTCCCTGATGTCAGCCAGGCAGTCGAGCAGAGGTTGAATAGAGCATGTACCATTGTGTCTTAGGGGGAAGTAAATTTGACAGTCATCGGCGTAGAAGTGAAAGGGTATGTTGTGTTTCAGAAAAATAGCACCAAGTGGCAGCAGGTATAAAGAGAATAGGAGGAGACCCAAGATAGACCCCTGCGGAACCCCCCATTTAAGCTCTGCCGCTGCAGAACTAAAATCCTTGATGGAGACACAAAAAGATCTGTCAGTGAGGTAGGATCTGAAGCAATTGAGGGCTGACCCTGTGATGCCCACCCACTGCTCCAACCTAGCAATAAGGATATCATGGTTGATAGTGTCAAAAGCGGCTGTATGGTCCAATAGGACAAGCAGCACAGAATCACCGGTATCTGTGGATACGAAAATGTCATTAAAAACCTTCAGTAGGGCAGTTTCAGTGCTATGGAGAGGTTTAAAGCCAGACTGGAATAGCTCTAGGATAGTGTGATTGAAGACAGAAGTTTGTAGACAGAAGTTTGCAATTGTTGTGACTCAAGACTTATTTCATTTCCATGTTGATTAGACAGAGAGACAGCTTCCTGCATGGTGTGGAGAGTGGGCTCCATTTTTTGTTCCCCATCCCCATTTGTCCATGATGGGAGCTTGATAACTTCAAATATAAGCAACATGCTGACATACATTTTGGTCTGTGGCTACATCTAGGCATAAGAAAGATCAATATCAAAAATTGGGTGCCATTTCAAATATATATATATATATATATCTCATTCGCCCCACTCAGGGCCCTTGAGCAAGGCCCTTAACACCCACCATCTGCTCCTCCGGGTGTCCTAGATAGCAGCCCTTTGCTCCACACAGAGGGCTGTGGTAGCTCGGTGGTTGCATCAGGAAGGGCATTCGGCGTAAAGATAACTGCCAAGTCTTCGTGTGACTTAGTTCGCTGTGGCACCCCTTAACACAGGGAGAAGCTGAAAGGAAAAAAAAAAAAAAAAAATATATATATATATATATATATATATATATATATATATATACCGTCAACATCAAAATGTGGGTGGAAAAGGTGAAACACCCTCACCTGCCGTCACCCTCATTTGCCCCTCTCTGGGCCCCTGAGCAAGGCCCTTAACCCCCACCATTTACTCCCAAAAACAGGTCTCTTTTGAAAATGAGTCCTCTTGATTCAAGATTACCTGTATAAATAAAGGGTAAATAAAAAAAAAGGAAAGAAAATGAAACGATTGTCTCTAAAACTACAAACATTCACTATTCTAATCCCTCATGTACCTCATGAGGACATCAGTGTACCATTTGTTATTCTTCAGATGACACACGACCCCAATAGAAGTGATTAGAGTAAGCCAGATGAATGAGGTCTCATCTTAAATTAGGGTCAAATGGTCAGACATAATTGTTGAGATGAGCTGATCAGAGTGGGACACCCCACAATAATAAACTGATGATATGCAACTTCAACATGTCATTGAGATATGGAAAAAATAACTGATTCAAGTCAAACGAGACAGACAAATAATTATAGTGAAGAAGACCAAAATATTAACACAAAGAAGCATTGCATTCAAGTAACTATAAACCACTCAAGCTTTTAAGAATAAAATTAAAAAAATCACAGCAGGAAACCCTTTTAAAATTCAGCATCAATGAAGATAAAACACTAATTCACTAATACTGTGCTTAAATTACGTCACCACTAAAAATAAATTTGTTTTGTTTTTCCTGCAAAATACCTGTTTGTGCTTTTTTGCACAGAATAAACTGTATAGTTGTTTTTTAAGTATATAATTTATATATATTGTGAAAATAGGCTCATTGCTGTCAATACCATTATAATGTTGAACTTTGATCAATCATGTTTATTTACAAAAAAAAAAAAAAAATTCACAAATTAGTCTTTATAATTGTGACTAAATGTGTTTGAACATATGTTGTCTCTGATTGTATTGAATAACTAGAGGTTAATTAGGCTGTTTGTTTTTATTTATTTAGCAAAGTGCAGTTCTTATTTCAGTTTTCATTTTAAAGAAAAGTTCAGTCCAAAATAATAATCTGAGACAAAAATCCTTAAAAACAAGTTACCGGTAAACTTGATTTTTATTATCGACACAATAATTTACCCCC
>NC_056510.1:17511787-17514717 GCF_014905685.2 Nematolebias whitei
CAAAAGCCGCCCCCCCCCCCCCACCCCCCCAAAAAAAAAAAAAAAAAAAGATTTTGAAATGTATATTTTTATTGTTGAAATTTACTTGTTTGGATGAGCTGAGAGAGGGCTTGTACGTTTGTCTCCCTTCAGTGCAGGGTGGAACATGAAAAGTTTAAAAACCACAGAGGTAAAACAATGGAGGGACAGTCTACATAAGAAGTTTTGCATTTTCTTTTCTTTTTTGAACTAACCACATTTTATAATATTCTTTAACAAAATGGGTGTTTTAACTGTGTGATCATCCAACGTTCTCCATATACTGGGTATATTTTTCGGTGCTGGTTAGCTACAAAGATCAGTTTTAGTCCTGACTGATGATTTTAGAGGCATTTGTTTAACAAAGTAAGGGAGTGGAAGAGTTGCTACGATTGCAGAGCTGGAAACAAATCCCAGATGGTTGCCTTTCCCAGTATTCCTGCTCTCTAAGCACAGCTTGGTAGAAGTTTTGGCAACACTTTACTGACACCATGATAATTACACCATGATTGTAAAACAATGTGACAATGCTGACTTGACATGAAGTGTGCTGCTATTTGAAATCCCCTCCCCCACCCACACACACACAAATTTGCCTGCTTTGCAAATTATTATTGCGTTACATAACATTTACACCTTGCATTAGCTTGACAGCAGCAGCATACAATGAGGGTAAAAATTTGTCGTTCTCTGAAAAAAAAAAAGATTAATAAAAGAAAACACATCTCTTGAGTTGAGCTAACAAATTTTCTACAAGTTCAGTCAAAATATTGAGGCTATGTGAATGGAATTGTGCAGGTTGTTGACCATCTAATTAGGCAAAAACATGCACATGGAGCCATATATTGCATGAAAGAAAAAACTTTTTTTTTGTCAGTGCATACCTTCTTTGACAAATGTAAATGCAGTTTATTTCAGCAGGTGATCGCCTACCTGTTAAAAACAGAAAGACATTTCTTCCAGTGACTGTAACCTCAAAGTTTACCATATATTTAACTTTTCTTATTAGCTATCATTTCTTATCATTCTGTCAATATTTTGGATTATTTACACTATTATTTTAGTGTATTTTATCCTTAAGTTTTTCAGAATTTCCATCAAAATTCAGGCACAAGTCGAGGCGAGACAGTTTACTCAATGTGTTACAACCCACAGGCTCAAAAAGGCTGCAATACAATGAGGATCATAAGACAAAAGGTAGAGTTAACTAAAAGTTTTATTAAACTCAAAAAATAGATGGGTGGGGAGAGCAAAAAGCCAAGCCACAGCCAAACAGTCTGCAGCATGTCAGGTAAGCAAAGGGAGAGAACCAGCCCTGAGGATCAGGTGTGCCTCACTCGAATAGGCTGCTCACACCTGAGGGTGATTGTAGTGATTACAGGAAAAGTTCCTACCTGAAAACAAAATCAAAAATACACATCCCGTAACATCCCCACCCTTAAAAGTGTTGCTCTAAGCAACTAAAACCATAACTACTGTACACTAAGTTCTTGAAAGGGCCTCTGCCAGGACATTGTCTCGACTGTGGATGTGGCAGAATTTCAGGTCACACCCTTCGAGAAATAAACTCCATTGCAGCAGCTGCTGGTTGATGCCTCTCATGCTGCAAGTGGGTTATGATCTGTGTAAACCAACAGCGGAGCACCTGAAACTAACATTAAAATGCTTTAAAGCAAGGATGAGTGCTAAGGCTTCCTTTTCGATAGAACACCACTTTTGGTGAATATCAAAATTTCTTGAAATATAGCACAGAGGATGTTCCACGCCATCCTCGCCATCCTGCAATACAACAGCCCCAGCCCCCACATCACTAGCATCCACAGCTAGTTTGAATAGTTTATCAAAACTGAGTGCAAAACTAACAGGTGCATTGCTTAACAGAGCTTTCAAATATTCAAAAGCAACAACACATTTCTCTGTCCATATAAAAGGCACTTTTGGGCTTAACAAGTTTGTTAAAGGAGCTGCAATGGTGGCAAAGTTGCAACAGAAACTTCTATAATAAACCACCATCCCACCTTGTAAGTTCTCGCTGGGATGATAGAGCAGCAAAGTTCAAAATCGCTTCCACTTTAGCTTCAACTGGATTGACAACGCCACAAACAACGATTTTACCCAAATATGTGACAGTTGCATGTCCAAATACCACTTTGAGGTTCAGGGTCAGTTTTGCTGCTCCAAGTCGTCAGAACGCTTCTTCCAGTTGAGAAACCTGCTGTTTCCAACTGTCATTGTAGATGAACATGTCATCTAGGTTGGCCTCACAACCTGTAACTTCCTCCAGGACCTGGTTATCCAGTTGCTGAAAGGTGGCAGGAGCGTTACACATGCAAAATTCCATGACTTTATATTGGCAGAACTTATCAAGAGTGACCTAACAACGTTAAGTCAGGTACTCTGGACATATTTTTCTTGTTGAAACGTTTTATCTTTCTTCCAAAAGACTCTTTCAGTCTGAAGAGTTGCAACAAACTCAGTCTTGTAAATAGCACCTTTTCATAGTGGATCAACCAATTTGCTGGTGACATTCAAAACTAGTTGTTCACATGATAAAGGAGGACAGATCAGCCTAACAATTAGTTGATCAAGATCACAACATTCCACCAATGCAGTAAAAGAAAACACACCAAACACATTCAAAGTCTAGGGAAAACTAGCAAAGCCAGTCCTTCTGTCCTAGGAGCAATCTCGGACGAGCCCCCATTTTGTTACAACCTGCTGGCTCAAAACAAAACAAAACTGTAACACTATGATTAGCACAAGACAAAGGGTAAAGTTAACTAAAAGTTTTATAAAACTCAAATTAGGTAGGTGGGGAGAGCAAAAATTCAAGCAACAGCCAAACAGTCTTTAGCATACCAGGCACAAAATCAAAAATGCACATCCCGTAACAGATGAAAAAAAATAATAAT